>NC_087513.1:19673642-20009149 GCF_963921805.1 Phalacrocorax carbo | reverse complement strand
TGCAGAATTTCGTTTAAATTAGAAATTTAATAACCAGTGGTAGAATCCGTTATGTACAGTCACAACACTGATTATATCAATAATATTAACAAAGACTGCCCAATATATTACTTCAGTCTTATGAGGAGAGAGAGGAGTAGAGAAGGAAAACACCAATGTTCACACCAGTGCTTTCAACCAGGAGAACCTCCAGCTCTCTTTCATAACTCTGAAGGAAGTTGTAAATGAGCAATTTTAGTTAATGACAACTTAGATAATAACTTTTGTTTCAATAGGAAAAAGATTCCTCAGGGGAGGTAGCAACCAACACAGTTACACAAGGTAAGAAATAATGAAATTAAAATTATCCTAAAATGAGAAGCCAAGTTTAAAAATTTAAAATTTTTAAATTTTGGACATTAGATGTTACAACACCTGAACTTCAGGTGTCTCAGCTTAATATCAAAATCTATGGAGCATCCATTGTTTCCCATACTTAGCCTTTTAAGTAATGGGGGGTTTTAGCAATTTTCTTGCCATTTATAAATGATTAATAGGATAAAACTAAGACTTAAACTTTAATGGATCAGTTACTTGTCTGAAATCATTGCTGTGGACTGAGGTTCTTCTCATGGCAATCAAGAGTTCAAAGCTGATACACTTACTCAAACCCAGCTTTCTGAGAAGCCTCAGCGATCACCGAGACTTTCCTGAGATTAAAGGGTTTTTCTGTACTTATAGAAACTCAAGCAATCTAAGACAGTAGGTCTTTGAGAGATCTTTTTATGGGCTCTTTTTATATTGCGTGATTTACATGCACCCAGGAAAAAAAAAAGACAGCAACAGCCATTAACCCACAGTTGCACAGGGATCATAAAAGCAGTCTAGCAATATGTTCACATTAATGGTACTTGGTGTAAGACACTGAAATCACTGGGGGAAAAAAATCTTTTTTTTTTTTTTTTTTTGTCTCTATATAGACATTTTTGGGGCTATAATTGCCCTTCAACAAGGATGTGGTACCAGCAGGATTTTCTGAGGAATCAGTGGAGGACTGATCAGTAAAATAAGAAGAATGGGAAAAGATAGATATCTGAAAGTAATGAATAGTGCAGTGTTTCAAGAGAGTTTCTAAATAACAGTGTACAAAGTATCAGAGAAATAACGTGGGACAGAAAGCAAGCTACAGGATCACATTAGGATAAATGAAGAGGATGGAAACCAGCCTGAGGCATGAACAAGAAGGTGCTCCAAATTCTTCCAGAGATTTAACTTTCGTCTGAATGACCTGATTTCATGTAAAAGCTACAACAAAATATAGTCGTATTCTATGTCACCTCCCTTCCTGGCATTTCGCTTTATGGTTCCCTTGAAAATAGGAACATTTTAAAGCATTGACCCCACACCTCCCTCATTAGTTTTCATCAACCAACAATACTAAGCTTTAATTTGTAATACACAATGTCAGCATGGTTTCAGCTACAGTGGAGCCACATAACATTTCTTCTTACATAGACAGATAAGATATAAAAATGTACCTGATCAAAGGTTAATAATTAATATAATTCCGTTAGACTTTCAAAAAATATTGAGGATGGACTACTTAAATAAAAAGAATAAATTTCTAGTTCAAAGGCTTTTGTGCTAAGATTAATAACTCTGGTAGATAGAAATGAATACAAAGTAGATAGTACAGCCCTTATGCTTTTTTTTTTTTCCTTTTTAATCTAGCTATTGGGACTAAGACAAAGAAGCTTGCAATGAAAACCTTGAGATTTGACTTAACTTGATGATGTCTTTGGAAGGGAGAAAAGCTATAAAATCATCTCATGGGATGTTTGATGCATTAATATTGAAGATTTTATGTTTTATGGACTCACATGTTTCAACAAAAGTTTTTAATCTTATTAACACTATGCTACATTTTATAGTTTCAAACATAAATTGCATTTGTTCAGTTTCATCTTTCTCCACTGTCTTTCCACTTGAAAACAATATTCTCATTCCTCCTTGAGAATATCCTATCTTCACTTTGCCTGTGCTGTTTTGATATTACTGTTGGGAAATATATATGTTCTTAATGAGAATATGAAGATGGCAATGAATTTACTGTCACTTTGGGGTTTTGTATTTTGCCCTCAAATAAACATCAATAATACTGAACATTTCCAAAGTTTTTCACACATATTTAGAAGCCCATCTATAGTTTCAAGTAATTAGCCATTCCAAATTATAAAAAAAAACCCACAAAAACAAAAAAAGGAATCACCATTTTTCAAAAATAAAATAAAAATATTGGCCCATTGCATGTATTTTTAAGACTGAACTTCTTTCATTTATGAGGGACATATAAGCAAGAGTTTTCACATTTCTTTAAGGATTTTCATTTGTAATACTCATGGCCCATGGTGAGTTGACTCCAGCCATCAGCTAAGAACCACATAGCTGCTCCCTCACTGCCCCTGCCCTGTAGCAGGATGGGGCAAAGAATCGGAAGAGCAAAAGCAGGAAAAGTTGTGGGTTGCGAAAAAGATAGTTTAATGAGTGAAAGAAAGAGGAAAAAGAAAGACGGAAAAATACCCAACAAAAAAACCAAATGATGCAATAGTTGATAATCACTCACTGTCTCCCTCAAGTAGACTGATGCCTAGACAGTCTTTGAACAATGGGTACCTACCAAAACCCACCTGCCCTCCATTCTTACCGCTGAGTATGACATAATATTGTATGAAATATCTCTTTAGTCAGTTGGGTCAGCTGTCCTGGCTGTGTCTCCTCCCAACTTCTTGTGCACCCCTAGTTTAGTGCACCTACTTGTGCACCCTTGTTTAGTGGAGGCAGAGTGAGAAACAGAGAAAGATTTGATGCTGTGCAAACACTGTTCAATAATAACTAAAATACCAATGTGTTATCAACATTGTTTTGGTCACAAATCCAAAACATAGCACCATATGAATTACTATCCCATCCAGATCCAGTCCAATCCTCTTTCCCAGAATATCTGAAAAATGCGACTCTGAGCACCAGATTTTGGGGAAATAAAAAAAAAATGTCTTAAGATATCTCTTAATTTCCCACAATGTGTGGAAAAAAAAGAAAGAAGTTGTTGCCTCACTATATGTACTTTCATTGACTTAATCTCTTTTCACATGAAAATAAAAGCAGTAAGTCTTTCAAATTTTAGTTTTGGGGGTTGCTTCCTCAGTACAGGGAAGAAAATCACACAACAGACTACTAGCAAAATATAGACTTTCATGCTTAAAATCTCCTCTTTACCAAAGGAAGGTATAACTTGTACATTAACAATTAGGAAAAACACGAATATAATCATCATGAAGAATTGTTCACCAATAAAAGGTTCTTGCACCTTTGTTTAGGTCTGACATATACAAATGAGAGAAGTTTAAAGTATTTGCCTGAAAGACATATAATCTTTACCCTCAAGGTTAAACTACCATTTACTTAATGGGTTGTAGATAAAACACCTAATACAGACAGCTGGAACACTGACACAAAAGAAAGTTCAACAACAAAAGGAATGATACTTAATAGTCGTGCAAGGACAGTTAGCCAAGTCTTTTTTTGTTAATATTTCCTTTCTCCAAATCTTCCTATAGCTTATTTACTGCTTGCAGAACAAGGTTTCTGTTGAGCATCAGTACAGATACCAAGGTCTGATTTAGTGCACCAAAAGTCATAAATAATTTTGAATATTTAGCCTTCAGCTGCCATTCCAGAACATGTGTCACCTGTAGATCCTTTGATCTCTCTTCAGTCTTTATGCCCCTATGGACAGCCCAGTGTGGATGTTTTGGATGTCCAGGATGTCTCTAGCGATAGCAGATGCCTGTGTGGAGGCTTACTAGCAATAAGCCCTGTTATTGCTAATATGAAGGTCCATGCTGGGCCCCAAAAGGTTCCTACAGTTCTGCTGTGTTTGAATTCCATGCATAGAAATCCTATGCTACAGTTTATTCTAATGGAGGAGAATCAGTAACTGGAATTGGTGGTGGATGGTGATTTTTCACTTATGCTAATCCAGTGGAAAACCCCCATTATATCAGAGTTATGTAACATTTCTTGGAAATAAGGTGATAAAGGTTGTCAGAGAAACAGTTCGGATCTGCATGGTAGGTCTCCTAGCTGTAAGACAACCATATACACACCCATTTTATGCAAGTTATAAAACAAGATTTTAAAACAGAACAATATAAAAGACATTGTTTTCTGTGTGCATGGATATGAAATTCCATGTTAGAAATTCTAATAGAAAGGGTTTTTTGATAGCATTACTTTTTCATTCATAGCTATATATTAAAATTATCAAACCTGTACTGTTTGAATAACAATATTCTAAATAATTTCAGTGTGAGACTTTTTTATGAACATGTACACACAAGAAACCCGAAAGAAAAATTGGTGGTTTAATGCTGTCTTTTGTGACCAGTTTCTTTCTGATTGCTAATCAGATATTTTAATCATCTAAGCTCAGATTTCAAAAAGTACTACTTCAAGAATAATACATGCTCATTATAAATCAGGTCTGTCTTCTAAAGATATTGTAATGTTTTAGGAGTACATTGTGAGTCAGGAGTATTTAATTCTATGTAGATCTAGTATAGTTCTCAGATACACAAGGACATGAGTTAAACAGAGACAATCAATCAAAGTTTACAAGGAATATACAAGGGGTTTAACATATTGTTTATAGCAATATATCCAATTACTGCTGGTGTGTGTGGTACATGTGTTATGAAGAGTTGGTGCCTTAGAGCCATACTTGAATCTTTTTTTCTTAAGAGACTATGCAAATATAATGGCCATATCTTAACTGCTATTGCGAACTACTGATATGATATTTATTGAACATGTATTTTGAGGTGTTCATTAACAAATGGAAAAATGCTCTGGCATTCCAGATTTAACAAAAAAGATTAAGAGTGTAGCAAATGCTTTCATAGGCATGCCTCTTGGCCTTCCATTACACCTCTGGAATAAAGAAGGGACTGACCTATTTAAAAGTGCTAGACACTTCCAAAGCTGGATAGCTAAGAAAATTAATAGTTAAATACACTGAAATGTACAAATTGCTTTGTAACTCTATTGCTAAACATGAACATGGAAGTCCCTTCTTTTCAAAGATGGTTTAAACATGGCTGCTTAACTTTGCCTAGAAGTTGATGAAAAGCACGCATGACATCAGGTAATACAAGATGCTTTTATAGAGTTTTTTACAATAGCAAAATACTTTCTCATTTAAATTTTAAACGTTATTAAAATTAGGGGTTCTAGACTTTGTTAATGCTCTGACTTCCTTTTTGAGAGATGCCTTTACAAATTTTTAATACTCTGGCATAAAGCCTTCAGAATTTTTTAATAGCTGTAAATTTTAGTTTTATAAATGTTTAGAAATACTGTACAGTATTGCAGCTGAATGTTAAATATATTAATAGGACTAAATAAAAATTTAAAATTGTAGTAGAGAAAAGCTCAAATTTAATTACATTTTAATATTACATTTGATGGAATATCTTCAACTGTTTTGTGATATCATTTTTTAAAAATCTTTGTGTTCAAGAGTAATGAGTCTGTACAATGAGGAAATTAGAGGATTTGACTTCATAGTAATAATTTGACTTAACATGCATTTTTGAACTAGGGAAGAAGCACATTTGAATAATAAGGCACAAGTATTAATATATGGTTAATGTAAACAATGTAAAGAATATATATAGTCAGGCTGTCTACCTGATGTTACACACCAATGGTCCTGCTCCGTTATAAACCTGAGATGAACATGAAAGCCCTGTCAACTCAAAAGCCTGCCTAGGGTGTCTGAATAAATATGCATTCCAATTATAAATAGATGAGGTATCTTGAGGAAAAACATTAATTACTTGAGATATGGAGGCTTATGCCTTAGCCATGGATTCCTATGTTAGCACAAAATCCTAAAAAAACATGAATAGGCTATGGGATATCAGGTGTGCTCCTTCAAGCACATTGGTACTTCCCCAAACTGTATCATGTACAAGTTTCCCTTATGCTTTCACCTGAGATGTATTTGAAGGGAAAAACACTGCATATTAACAGATCTCCACATAGATTAAATCCTTTAATAACATAATAGTGGCATTAACGTTGTCCCTTGTATATTTAGTAACTGATAACTAGCTAATTGGTTTGTAAAGTAGGAATAAAGCAGGAAATCTGTATAGCTACTTCCTGTCATTCTCCACTGCCACTAAATATGCACTGTTTACCCAACTTCAACATCACTATGTCTGCCCAGTGCTAACAGACAAGTCCAAGCAGAAGTGAAACAGGTCCCAGTACTGGGAAAAGTCAGAGCTGAGTTTCAAAATAGGGTATTTCACTTATAGTTCTTGGGCACATCTTTGGAGAACAAAACTAAAAAGCATTTTGATATTTTTATATTATCAAGAAAAAGTGAATCATCCATTTTCTGTTGTGATGCAATATGATTATTGATATTATTCTAAGGCAATTGGTGACAGGCATAATAGAAATTAATTGTACATGTAAGACTATGAGCCTTTAATCAATCATCACATAGAAAACTTAATAATAAATATTTACACTCTTGAAAAAGGAAAGAAAACAGAAAGTTAACCATCATGAAAGCACAGGAACTAAAGCAGTAAAGGATTATTATTGTATTCTCTGTTCTCTTCTTCCTTTTATTATGCATATTCAAAATAAATCTGTGAAATGCTCTGTGAGAACCTGAACCTACTGCCTATTAAAGCCAGCAGTAATTTTTTTCATGGTTCACTGAATTGCTCTGAGCATGCATCTTCCTGAATTGCTTCTAACAGCTGCAATTGAAACAAAAGGTAGTAGGCATTTTGCATATTTAGCTGGTTACTAAAAAGCAGACTTTGAAGGCTTTAGGTTTTCACTTTTTTAAACATTGGTCAGTAGATTTCTTTTGCTCAAATATGATGGTTACAAATGAATTCATTTGTGAAGTGAAATCAACAGTCATAGCCAAAGTGTAGTTCTCATAATGTATGCAAAGGATTGAATTAAGATTCAGACCTCTGAATCTTGGGAAACTGTTATAATTTACATCCATCTTTCCAGACATAATTGTAACCTCATTGGCATAAATGAAATTAGTGTAAAACCCTCACTTCCAGAAAACTGTAACAATTCAAGTCCTTCATACACTTTAAAATAAATTGCTTACAACACTTTTAAGTATAAAAGACCATCAAACTGTGATCAACGAGCTAGAAATTGATTTTCATTTTAATTTATTCACTTCCTTTCTCAAACTGTCAAACAAGTAAAGGCCATTTGTGTGATGGAATAATTTACACAATTGTGATGATGCCATTTTCTTCTGTTGGAGTTAGATTTTTACAATACCCATTAAGTTATCCCACTGATAACATGATGGAAATAAAATTGATACATTTGCTTCCTTCATAGCTTTTGAACAATTTTTATTAAGCTATGGTACAGTGCTATCCACCTAATTGAAACAGCAAGGTAAAAACCAAATCATGTCAATTACTCAGTTGTCCAAATAATGGAGTTATAGTTTTATATTATTCAAGGTCCCAGTCACTTTATTTAATGAATTGCTTTAAGGCAGACACCCGATTTAAGTCTGCATTTAATTTTTTTAGTACCATTTAAGGAAATTCATTTTAATATTTGGGAATGATGTGTAGAGGCAGCCAGAGAATGTTAATATGTGAAGAGTTGTTTAACAAAGCAATTATATGTATGGGTTGGTATCTCAATGAAAGTATATGCTTGAAATATGCATTTTGCAGTAATGGCTGTTTAGGTTTGGGTTTTTTTTTCTGTAAAAAAGATCTGCATGATATTATCTTTCAAGGCCTGATGGAAATCTGAAAGAGTAAGTTAAATTCAAGGTGAGTCAACAGCATCTTGAAGCCTTTCCTGAGACAAATATAATGTTCATGGTAGGGGTCCCCTACTCCTCAATATTGGGATCTGCTTGGATTTACCTTTATATGTTTCCTCACAATGAGCTGCTACCTTCTGGCTGCTCCCCATCTGAGTGTGAGTGTGGCCCCACAGCCGTCTGCAGGCTTAGCACCCCAGGGACTTTTGTTTGTTGGGCAGTGACCCCTTGAGTTTGCCCAAACCTTCCCACAGCTTCTTACTAACAATTACATTTACTGGGTTATGCATTTTATTCTTATTTGCATATAAGCTATATAATCACCAGCAACACAAGCATTCATTATATTAAAGGGATTTTTTTTATTTTAATAGCGTGTATGTTACATAACAAAAGATCAGCAAGACTTAGGACAATAAAATATGTACATACACTATTATGAATAATTTTTTTTTGTAGACAATACATTGCAAATCACAACACATTAAGACATCTATAAACCTTAATTATTTTTAACTGAAAAGACAATTAATCGTAAAAATCTTATTCTGACACCAAACACCTTTTTTTTGAAGTGTTCTAATAATTTTACATTATCAGAAACAACTGATATGTTTTTGGCTTTGTATCAATCACTTTGGCACAACTTTAAAGTTCAGAATCAAATGGTTTATTATATATTTATTTTAAGTTCACATACCATGGCAGAGAAGGAACGCTTAATCATGAAGGTTCATTTAATTCCATTTAAAATAAACAGTTGCAGCACTTTGTAGTGATTCATATTTAATACCCGTGTCATGGTGACTTAATATACAATTGTTGATGTAAAAATGTTTTTGATAACAAAAGCAAGTGAAATCATAGACAGAAGCCAATAAATTTTCTGTGACTATGTTTTTTATTCCTATGATGGAGATGCATACCAGTGAGTTTTAAAGTTGGGCTAACAATGCATGTAAACAGAAAATTAAGAAGGAATTAAATGTTTCGGTGATTATAACTGTAATCCTGTTGTGAGCAAGTGACTGAATGTTAAATCTAGGGGAGGAAAAAACCACTTGTAAAGTATATTGAAGCTGCTGTATTATCTTGTTTCTGAAAATATATAAGTAACTGTCATTTAGGGGTTACATTCTTGACTTTCTTTAAGTATATTAAAACAAATAATAACGGGCTGAACTAAAGCAAGATATTTTCATTCTTTTATTGTCACACAGATTATCATTATCCAAACAGATTTGAAGAAGAAATGCTTAAGACAAGTCAATGACTTTTGCCTAAAAAAATAGAGTTGAGTTCTTTTTTGTGATTTACAATAGTTCACTTACAATGGCTGTTAAACAGCAGCTTTTCTGCTGATCTCTGTAGGTGACAAAAAATCTGCAGGGTGACCTAGAAAAAAAATATTCCCTGACATGGGTACTATCACATGAACAATATTTTCTTTGTGCATCATGTGTTCATGGGTGACAACGAGTCTGACAACAAAAGACAAGTAGGAAGAGTGGATGAGAAGAGCAAAAAGATTTCTCCCTACCAACTGATGTTTTATGGTGTACACCTGCTAGTGAACCCTTTCTATTCATGTCTGCAAAGAAACCCACACTGCTCTCATCACTTTATCTGAATCTGAAAAAAATTCTCAAACAAGTAGCTAAGGCAACTAAAAAAACCCTGAAAAATAAAATCTTATTAGCATCTATAGTGACCGTTTCTTCTCAAGTTATATGCATTTGGCAGATTGCAGCATAATACGCAAATGCTGAGCAAGATTTTTATGAGCTAACTTGAGTACTGGAAGCATGTTAACCATTGCAGCATGGACTGGTTGTCTGGGTAAATTAAGCCACACGGAGCTCTTTGGCTGTGTGCTTAGAATGGCTAGAATGCTTTCCCTACGTGAGCTTGTTCATTTACACTTGTTTCAAATGTTCCAGCAACACACTGAAATCAACAGCATAGAAGTTCCCCTTTGTGTAATCTTTCTTTAACCAAGACCACGCTGCAATGTGGGTAGATCTTTAGTAAATTTTAACTCCTGACATTTATGTTTTGTTTTCTATTTACAAAAATTAAAAAAAACCCACATAAATATATAAGCTTAAAATATTTCCTGCTTTATTTAAAAAGGAGAAGTAATTAGAAACATCAACCAGGTATGTGTACAGCACTGTTATCTTCTTGAGCCATCAGTGACCCTGATATAGTTCGTTTAAATCATGTGGAAAATCTCACTTCTTTTCAAAGGTATAACCATGAAAATAGAGGGAAAGGGGGTTTCTTATGGTTGCATCACATTTCTGTTACTGTGAGAAGACCTTGGAAGGGGAGCTTTTATGCCTAAAACATGTTTTTTTGCAGACTATCCAACTCAACAGATGGCCTCTCTGAGTGTCATGAAGTTACTTTCTATAGTTGAAATGAGGCCAAAGCACTGTCCCACAGAGCGGGTTTTCCAAAGCCAAGCAAACATCCATTATACACCAACGTCCCTAGATTATCTTAATCCAGTAGTGTATATCTTTCTGTTTACATTTCTGGGCATCACATGATCTTCACTTTAGTTTTCTAAAGTGTCTTTCAGAAGGCATTATTACTTCATTACTACAGCGTAGTATGAGGGAATATGAATTACTTCATACCCCAAGTGTTGCCTGAGACACTCTGAATATTTAGGGCACCTTCTGTGATTGCTCTATTTATGCACAGTGTGGTGGGGTCTGCCTGCTGTTGTCAGGATGCTTTCATCATTGTGGAGTGAAAGAACTGCAGGGAGAGTGCTTGGAAGTCATTTCCTCACACCACCATTGACTGAAATCGACCTGGAGCATCTTCAGATGCTTGGACCTGTCTTTGTTGTTGCCAAAATGTTGTAACCCTATCAAAAGGGAAGTGAAAAGGTGGTGGCTTCCTATCAGAGAGATTTATTAATATGATATATAATAACACACTATCTCAATCCTGAAAAGAAAGGAAGGAAGGGCAGAAGGAAGGGCGGAAGGAAGGAAGGAAGGAAGGAAGGAAGGAAGGAAGGAAGGAAGGAAGGAAGGAAGGAAGGAAGGAAGGAAGGAAGGAAGGAAGGAAGGAAGGAAGGAAGGAAGGAAGGAAGGAAGGAAGGAAGGAAGGAAGGAAGGAAGGAAGGAAGGAAGGAAGGAAGGAAGGAAGGAAGGAAGGAAGGAAGGAAGGGAAAGAGAAAGGAAAGGAAAGGAAAGAGTGATAGAAAGCCATGGTAGATCTGCATTCAATTCTCCATCTGTTTTCAACAAAGCCTGTAAACCTGTGATTACATTTAGAATATTAGAATCATAGATTGTCCTGAATTGAAAAGGACCCACAAGGATCATCGAGTCCAACTCCTGTCCCTGCACAAGACAATTCACCAAATTCACACTATGTCTCTGAGGGCGTTGTCCAAGTGCTTCTTGAATATCATCAGGCTTGGTGACATGACTACTTCCCTGGGAATCCTGTTCCAGTCCTAACTTTAATTATCCACTTAAGTCTAACTGATTTCAGTAGGATTTTAAAGCACATCCTATGTATTTTTAACATATCTTCATCTACAACAAATTAGATACCCATAAAATCATCCTTGATGGGCTTCTATGGTGGACAGTTTTGTTTGAGAATTCTTCAGATCATCAGCAACAGATATTGAAATATCTCACTTTTCTAAACCGAGTTCATTCTGCGGTCATTCACAAAATTGTGTGAGGAATGGACAAACTATTCAGAGTACAGCTAAGACTGCTCCAGTCAGGCTGTGGTAATCTTCATCTTTTCTATAGGTTTAGCTATAGAATCTGAACAGTCTCTGTAACCAACGACTGAGAAATTTGGTTGCAGTATTTTCTATTTGGTGGAAGAAAATACTTTGAAGTATTAGAAACACTTTAAGCACTCCTTGAAATTTACCAATACTACAGCAATTGCCTTGGACTATACACTGCATTGTTCTGAGTCATCCTGAAGCCAGAGAGATTAATTATTTTTTGTAACAAATTCTCAGGAATGAAACTGGTTGGTTTCAGAGAAATTTTTTACAAACTCCTCTCATTTTTGCTGACTTCACTATCCCCTAAGCGAAAATGATTTGGTTAGAAATTAATCTGACCTTCAGCCCCATTTGTTTGTGGGGTGCACTCGATATCACTACTGAACACATTCACAATTTCTCTGGGGTGATTATTCTCTATATGTAATTCCTCAGAAATTAAAGAAAACTCAAATATGACAATTCTTTGTTTAAAATTAAATTTAACCATAATTCTTCTGTGTATTCTTTTTTTTCTCTTCAGAGGCCACCAAAGGATTAATATATTATTCATGGTGTGCTCCACAGACTATGCATTTCCTGCTTTCAAGATACTAGTTGATTTCTAATTAAAATTTTTTTTTTTTTGCAGACCACTAAAAATAATCAAAGTGATGTTTATTTAAGCAATTAATAGTTTTTCTTTGGCAGCAAATCATAACTTGATCAGATTTTAAGGCTGAGGAGTTTTTTGGGGGTTTTCTTTTTCTTTTTTTTCTCTCCTTGTGGAAATTTGGAATAACAGAGCAGTTAAAATTCATGATCTACACTTTTGTGTCATTATTATTGCATTAGCATGAAATTATGGTTCTAGTTAGTCATAATTATACTCATAATTATTCAATTTATCACTATAGGTCCTCCTGGAAATTTTATTGGAGGAGTTATTAACATTAATAAATTGTTTTTCTTCATATCCATATTATTAATTCACCTCATGTGTGATATGAACTATCAGCCATAAAATTATTACAAACTCTCTTCTCTGTGTAGCTGATTTAATGATGGAGAATCTGATGACCTTTAGCCAGTTTTCTGGTACAGCTGTTTTTCTTCTTCACCAAAGGTAAACAGTGGGGATAGGTGGACATTGAAATACTCAAACCCAAACACACCCAAGACACTTGACAGCAGTCTTCTTAGCATAGCAATCTTTCTGGTTTTGTAAAATTTGTGACAAAGGTAAAATATATATATATATTAAAGAAAATCCTGGTATGCATATATCAATATTTCTATGAAGCAGTCCATCGGTTTCATGTGGCAGATATTTCTGGTCAAACCCACAGGAATGTTTGTCAGAGCCCAGAATAGCCAAAAGCCTCCAAGATCCAGGCTCTCACTGGAGAACCTGACTCTGACTTTGCAAGTACTTTTTTCTGATGGTTTAAACTTGAATACATGGATGGGTCTTCACAGAGTATCACAGAGCTGTTTGCAGCTGAGCTCCACCCAGACTGATGTACTATAGCCGCATCGGTGTAATTGTTAAGAAAACATGTAGCTGGCTTTCAGAACCTAAACTAGCACTCTGTATAGACCTGCACCATTGGATCTACCTCCACATTTTCTGACTCATATTCTGTTATGTATAAATACTCACACATGTGTGTCTATAGATACATGCTTACCCTGGCTTCTTTCTTTCCCACCTACTGCCTTTCTGACAATCTTACAATAACTGTTAGGTTCATCATTGTCTAGTAGCCCTAATATGTGATATAAATAAAGCAAGAGACCCAGCTCCATTTTCATGCATCAAAATTAATGTCCAGTTATTAGGTCATCGTTTCAAAAATATTTTTTTCATCTTTGAAGCATGTTGATTCATCCCAAAATTGAAAATCACTTAAAAAGATAAATCTTTCTTGGATGGAAAAAAAATAGCTGTAGCAAAATGGTTTTTAATATATATGGCAGAGGGCAGTCATTTATTACCTAGTCCTGTGGTTATTTTAGAACAAATATCAATACCTGCATTACTGTACAAATTGATTTTTTAATTGTCAATTCCTAGTTCTTTCCAACACAAGAGGTCAAAATATTGTAATTGACATATAATCTTTCATTTAATAAAACTGCTGGTTTATGTTGGATCTTGACATTGAAGCTGGGACTTTGGGGTTGGAGTACTTTTTGCTGTTCCCTCTTTTCACTTGTTTTCATTAAAAATGTTTAATTTTAATTTCTATCACTTTCACACTTAAACAAGAAATGTAACTGATCTGTGATTCTGCAATGCAAAGGTAGATAGCAGAAAGGAATCAAATTCAAAACCTAAAGACTTTTAAAACTTTTAAAACATGGACTCAAATAATGATGTCTCAAATATTTTTGGTGAATTTTCCTGAGTTCTAAAGAATTTATTAACAGATAAATTAGATACATAATACTTTTATTAATACTTTCTATGTAAAAGTCTCATTGTAGAGACTGGCATGAAACTGTAAAACAGATATTTCCTCCCATATATTCCCAGATTGCATGCTATCTGTTTTATGTGGCAAATAAATTATCCAGAAACTTATATTTAAGTTAGAATGGTTGCAAATCAAAGGCAAAACGTAATCGTGATTAAGACATGAAAGAAGCAATGATGATTACTTCCTCTCTAGATGTTAACACCATCTATGCTTTACAAAATCATGGAAATATAAACATAAACAGAATGATTAACATAACCAAAACTGAAAATAAAAAGCATCTCATTATTTCAAGTCCTCCATGAGGAGTTTCCAATCTGAGTACAAAGTTTTTGTGGATCTGCTGTGGTTCCTACTAGCCAGCTCTGAGGCAGTTACATCTTAACCAGAGCATATATAGATAGATATATTCATACTATCTTTGCATTGCAAGGTGGAGTTTTTGTACATTTGTGTACCATTATGACTTAGTTTCTCAAATTAGTGTAGTACTTTCCAAACAAAAATAGTCACAGAAATCATCCCAGTGAAGGAGCTGTCTAGAACATTTCATATATGAGAGCAGTTGCTGGAGGATTCTCTGCCAGGTAACCTTTAGATGTATTTAGTGTATTTATTCACTTCAATTTATAACACCAGGCATTTGTTAAGCCCTTGTCTGAACTGGCTGAGCCTTGCAACTTTGGGACAGATAAAAAAGAACAAATTAAAGATGCTTCTGTAATTGATATTGCTGACAAGGAAGTGTCATTGAAGTTACAGATGGATTCAGAGCTGACACTGAGAAAAAGGTATTCAAATAGTTCATGACTAAGTGCTCATTGAGAAGCAAAGTACAGATCAGGGAATAGCAGAGGAAGCTGTTGGTGGTCAGTTTCAATCTAAGCTAGACAGGAGGAACAAGAAGAATTTGAACCTGAAAAAACGGTTTGCAGGGAACAAGTCAATAGACAGACAAGTCAATAGATGTCCAAGTACAATCAAGGAGAAAGCTGACCTGCCTTGAAGAAGATATGTGCGAAATGTAAAATGGAGGTTAGTTTAGAGGACAAGAACACTGATAGTGATAATTCTCAGGACAGGGAACTGGAGAATAAAGATTTAGGAGATAAATTCATGAAAACACATGATATACAGTCACAGGTGAAACTGAAATTGGAAAGAATGACTTTAAAATAAATGCAAATGCAGAATCCATATATTACAGAAAACAGAGACAGGCCTAGCATAACAGATAAAGTTACAGCCAGTAAATTTAAAAGCTGATACACTCCAAGAATGTAAATAATTAAAAAAAAAGAAAAAGCAAGCGATTTGTTTGGCCAAAGAATAGTTTCTAGCAAGCCTTGTAAGGAATTACTCTGGGCAATTAGGAAACCAGATCAAATATAGTTTTCCCAAAGGATGGTGCTAAAGAGGCTTCAAGTCCATCTGACTATTATAACTGCAATCACATGCAATCACACCCCATAATTTTGGGGTTTGTATTCCAGTATAAGATTCAGGCACTTCAGAGACATTTTTTCACCCAGCTCATAAGAATCTAAAACTTTTCATGTTATTTTATTGGATGTAGCAGTAACTTAGGAAAAAGTTTATATTTATCTGCAGAAGACAGTCATGAAGAGCCTCACACTGGAAAAGGGGTTGTATTTGGACCATGTAAATACAGACACATGTGGAAGCTGCAAGCCATCTCCCAGGCTACATTTTGGTCTTCCTGTTTGAAATAAGAACATTCAGAAAACTGACAACCTCAGTAGTCATATCTCAATATTTCTTAGTTAAATTATTCATTTCCTGTTGTAGATGGGGATTCCCAAATAGTTTTTCTAGCACACCATATGTTACAAAATGGGTTACAAATACACATCTATTATCAAATAGTATTGTATGCCCCCAGAAACTTTACAGATAACCTGGAAAGCTGTCTCTAAGTTTTGTCCAGTTGGTGATTGGCAGCAGACCTCAGCTAGTGGACAATGTTGCATGCTTTCTTTCTTTTTTTTTTTTTAAACAGATGTTACTGGAATGGTAGAAAGAAAAAAACAGCCTGCAAAAAATGTCATTAGAGGAAGATCTGTCTTTAGGTTCACAGAGCTACTTATAAATAGAAACTCTTTCAGTGTGAATATTTTTTTTCTGAGCAGATAAAAATAGAATATTATATTAGGATAGCCTTATAATAAAAACAAACCCCCAGAATATCCTGCTTGAACTGGGAAAAACTACCAGCTAATACAGATGGTAAGAAAAAAATAATGTGGTACATTAATATAATTTAAATATTAAAGGCTTCTCCTTTAGGGGATTAAATAACAGTCAGTTATAAAGATGTGCTGTCCTGTGACTTTGATAAAGAATCAAAAGTCACTGGCACCAAAAAAAAGGAATATATTAGAATAAAGAAATAGCCTTGTCCCTAAAGCAGCCTTCTCAAAGAAAAGTTTCTGCCTAGAATGTTCCACCTGCCTGACTTTCTGCCAAGGAAAGAGCATTCAACTCCAAGGGATTCAAACATTGTTATTAAAGGGAGACATTAAATTTCAGGCATGTTTTAGTGACATTTTTAATGGCAATATCCATAGGAATAGAAGATATTTACACTTTATGAGGAAAAGAAAACAGGAAATAAAGCTCCTTCTTTCATCTTGATTTGAAGTCCTTATGTTGTCTGACTGATGTTCAAAACTTTGGCTCACAGGAATTCTCTGCTACAGAGAAGCGGGGATGTTAACTCCGACAGAAGGACTCCTTTTCACCAGCCCTATCAGAGCAACACCAGGCTTCCCAGCTTCTTTACAGTGACTTTGTTGCTCTTAAAATGGCTAAGCATGACTTTCTGCATTGTAGACTTCCTTCCCTCTCCCTGATAAAATGGATATCTAGGTGAAAGAAATATCCCACGCCTCACAAGGTATCTGCTACACATCAAGCTTGCCTTCTTGAGCCTCAGGGTGTTGGCTCCGCAGAATGAACAAAGTGCCTGAGGCTCTGCTGTTTTGATTTCACAGCAGCATTTCTGCTTTCATCTTCACAGACTGTAGCTGGCAGCTTTTGTATTTCCCTCCTACTCCCACTGAATTTAGTATTATTTTAAAGTATATTTGCATGCATTTTCTGAAGAGTAGGATATTTCATTTAGGATTTTTTTTACCTATATTTTTTGTTTTGAATATATCTTATGCTGCTTTTCTAATATGCTTGTGGTAGGCTCTTTGCATCCCTGTCCCCAGTACAGCATCCCTTCCAGAAGAAAAAGGGTGCTATGCTAAGTGGAAAAGGATTTATTCTCTGGAACTACTGGACACAAAGAGCTCTCTAAAGTTCTCTCTGGTTCTTTTAGCTGGGTGAAGACTTGGGTTTCTCAAAATGTCTTCCTGAATACAGTGCTGCTGGTGTTCATTACTGCATATACCATTTTATAGGACTGCAAAGTGTGTTCCTGGAATTACGTATGCTTGATAAGGCAAAGTAAGGTGTTTGCTTGGCATTGCACACATTTGAAAACAAGCAAGAGGCTTCAGTTAAGTCCAGTAGCAGCTTTTATGTATGTGTGTACATTTCATAGGAAGGGAGTGAGTCATGTTGAAGAAAACTCTCTTTTTAGCCAGAAATAATATTATCTGAAGTTATCAATATTGCCTGCATTCCTCAGTAACTATTAATTTTTTCCTCAGTTTTGACAGCCAAATTATGACTTTCTTAGGCAGATGGGATGGGCTAAAATGTCTTTTACTGTTCCCCTTAGAACAAACACAGTGTCTAGGGTTACATATGGAAGAATATTTTTTCTGTGGATTAAATTTCAGTTATTATCTTATTTTCTGGCTTTTACAAACTCCCACCCAGTCAGATCTACAAAATGGATGTTTGAAATATTATTTTTGCTGTTAAATGTGGCTTGGGAAGGGGAAGTCTGTTGCTCTTCATATGGGTTGCTATAGTCAGTCCATTCCTGATAACAGTTCTTACAATGAGACTGTGGAAATGAGGTGTCCTACGAGATGGATGATCTCCTTTTCCTGCTTACACTAGCAGCTGTTGCTTTGTAGTCTGACTTCCTTTTGTATCTCCCTGGAATCTATAGCCAACCCAGCTATAGGACACAGTGCAGTACAGGCTTCCAATGTTTATCCTAGAGCATTTTGAGTTTTATAAAGCAGAATACAAATGTAAAAAGCATGGAGTCACTGGCATGACATTGAGGATTTTTTAAAAAAAATCAGGAAGTCATTAAAACAGCAGCAAATAAATGTATTGGTGGCGCAAGGAAATGTCAGAAAACATAAATGAAATACTTTGTTGTTATCGAGTGTGTATTGCCTTTGCCTATCTTGTTTCATCTCCTTTTGTTTATTTCAGAGAGAACTTGTTTAAAATCCTGGTACAATTTTGCAATATACAAAGTACTAATAAATGAGTTGATAACTGCAACAACTGGTACAATGTAAGAAATGACCTAGTTTCCAGAAAGATATTTATAGATAATACAGTACTTCACAACATGACATCACAGAATCACAGAATCCCAGGTTGGAAGGGACCTCAGGGACCATCTAGTCCAACCTGTCTAGGAAGAGCCCAGTCTAGACAAGATGGCCCAGCACCCTGTCCAAGGGACTCTTGAAGGTGTCCAATGTGGCTGAGTCAACCACTTCCTCCAGGAGATTATTCCAATGGTTGACTGTCCCCAGTGTGAAAAATTTCCTTCTCATGTTCAATTGGAATCTACCTAAGAGCAACTTGTGACCATCCTCCCTTGTCCTTTTCCATATGACTCCTTGTAAAAAGTCTTCTTTGTAGCTACCCCTTAAGTACTGGTACATTGTGATGAGATCCCCTCTAAACCTCTTTTTCTCAAGTCTGAACAAACCCAGTTCTCCAAGCCTATCCTCATATGGCAGGCTTCCCAGTCCTCTGATCATCTTGGTGGCCCTTCTCTGGACCCCTTCCAGCCTGTCCACATCTTTTTTGTAGAGCGGGGACCAGAACTGTACACAGTACTCCAGGTGTGGCCTGACAAGCGCTGAGTAGAGCAGAATAATGACTTCTTTGTCTCCAGTGGTGATGTCCTTGTTGATGCAACCCAGCATCCTGTTGGCCTTCTTGGCTGCAGCAGCACACTGTTCCCTCATGTTGAGCTTCCTGTCCACCAGGACTCCCAGGTCCCTTTCCACAGAGCTACTCTCCAGCCAGGTGGATCCCAGTCTGTCCTGCACTCCTGGATTATGTTTTTCCAGCTGCAAGACCTTACACTTCTCCTTGTCGAACTTCATAAGGTTCTTGTGTGCCCACCCTTCCAGCCTATTCCAATCTCCCTGCAGAGCAGCTCTCCCTTCTGGAGTGTCTACTTCCCCACTCAACTTGGTGTCATCAGCAAACTTCATCAGGCTACACTTGATGCCGTTATCCAGATCACTTATGAAGATGCTGAATAACATTGGGCCCAATATCAGTCCCTGGAGGACCCCACTTGTGACAGGTTGCCACTTTGAAAAAGAGCTACTTACCACCACCCTTTGGGTGCAGCCTGTCAGTCAGTTGAATCTCTGTGACTAAAGATGGTTTCTCTGCTTCAGAATCTGATTCTAAGGCCCCAGTGAACATAATCTGATTTATATCCTCATTATATTACACATTAATGATTTCTGTAGCTTGTCGTATATCAGGCATATCTAATATACAACAAGCAACATAACCTTATGAATTTTCCATTTAGTGCGAATTACAGAACTTCTTTGGACCAAAGGATAAGCTCAGACTTACTATTTTTTTATCCTTAACCTTTCCCATAGTTCCATGTGGTTTGGAATATTTAACTCCTTAGAAGTAATACACACATGAAGACCACGAACATCAAGGTCAGTTTCTCAGATATTAAGAAAAGCAAATTAGTATTGAATTATTTGGGCATCGTTTTCCTTTAAAGACTGCGAGATTTTGAGACTTTTTTTTTTTGCATGTGATGTCTAAAACATTTCTTTAATAACTGTAATACCTAATAAATGTAAAAATCACTGATGTATCTACACCCTTAGGGTTTTTGACAGATCTATGATGTTTCCTCAAGCCCAGATTTGCTGTCAATACCAGACCCAAGCATGTTTACAAGGACAGCTGTAAGACATTCTCTGGAGATGAATGTTCCTATTGGTGATTTACTATACTGCTATTATGGCACTTGTAAGGATAGCAGTTGGCACATCTTGCAGGATGTTTGTGTGAAAAGTAAGCGAGTCACAAAATGTAATACACAAACAGCTGACAAGAACTAGCCCATTAAGCCTCAAGGGTCACAGCCACTGGAGTCTTGCAAGCAATATGAAACATAATTGGAAATAAAAATTGTATAATTAAAAAGAAACACTCTGATTAGTTCATAACTTGTTTATATTTTTCTATTTTCTTGTCTTCTTTGGCTCTCCATTAGTGTATCTTATCTTCTGCGATTTTTCATGTGAAAATAAAACATTTTAAAAAGGTTTTGTCATTTCAAATTTTGCTATATCTTACAGAAATGTACTTAAAATATAAAAATCTGCATCATTTCTATTTCAGGTGAGTCTGGAAAATGGGTAAAAGTAACTTGCCAGGTTATAATTTAGAAAGGCCTTTTAATGTACAAAATGTTGTAGTTATAATAACGTGAAAAGCACATTTAATTTTACATAAACCTTATTTGGATCAATTTATTTTTATTATCAGAATTTCTAAATAATGTAAACAGTAGACCTTAGTAGATCTATTAAAAAAATTACAAACACTATTTTTTGTCATTGCAAATGTGGGTTTAATGCTTGATCTACTTTTGCAATTGTAGCATTGATATTATAATGGCTATAGCTTGAAAGGACGATAATATTTAAACATCTTTTTAAGCATATGTGGGTCACAGCTGCCTCAAAAGTATTTATGAAACGATGTAGCTTGAAGAAGGATTTTTATGGTATCCATTTGCTTGGTTTCATACTTTCCCAGAAGACAGAATCATGAACAAATTCAAGGAAGTGGAAATGCAAACATTAAAACTGAAGCTCTGGATTGCACACATCTATTTTAAGACATGTAAGTAGAGAATTAAATACCAGACTATTTTATGCCATAGAGTTAATCTCCACTTCCATTATAATCTTTGTCACAAGATGAATTAATTTTATACTATTTTCTTTTCTCATTACACTCCTTGACATGAATATAGTCATATATCCTTTTCCAAATGAACAGACACTTTCAGAACTCAGAATAATTCTGCCTCTGATGCTCATACACAGTAACTCCAGAATACTTCAAAAGAATTACAGTTGTATCCAAATCACCATGCAGATAAGCAGATATGTTTTTATGTCCACAGAATACATCAGAGGTTTCCTTTTTTCTTTTGGTGGCTAGCACTGCTTCAATTCTGATGCTAAGGCGAATATTACCATCTGATGACCACATGCTCTTTCAGATATTTTCGTTGTTTCAGTACCTAGATATGGCCTGCTTCTGGAAAGAGATTTATTCCAAAGAACATATTTCATGCCTTGACAATCTCAAGTAAACAGAATGGATTTATACATTTTCAGTGTTCCAACAAAACAACATTATGTGCTCACTTTCTTACCATTAGTGTTTTGTTACTGTTTCATGTTTTCCAGAATTGCAATGTTACAGTACTGGTATTGTTATTTCTTTTCCTAATAAGTAGCTGGCCAAAAGTCAAGCCATATAAATTGGATTCAGTTGTGAGATAAAATGGTGCTCAAGCCCACTGTTTTTCTTTTTTTTTTAAAATTTTGTTGTTGTTGTTATTGTGTAATTGTATGTATTTAAAAGTCATGTACCAGCTCCTGTTACTCTGAATACATGAGCCAAAGAGAAGGTAACAGTTGTCAATACTAAAGGAGAAAGATAAGTGCCATTTTTCAATAATATTTAGGTTAAAAACACTCCATCAGAACTACACTTTCTGTCCAGAATTTTTCTGTATCTTCTGTCCCTCCTGCACTGTCATTTTTAAAAATCAGTGTATGTCCGGTGAGATCATAGAGTCACAGACAAACCTATGTTAGAATTGAATCTTAGTCTAACCTCCTGCTCAAAACCCTGGAATATCTTCAAAGCTAGAGTAGGCTGCTCAGGGTCTTCCCCAGGTAAGCTCTGAAAATCTTTTGAAACTTCTCTAGTCAACCTCCTATAGGGCTTAACTCCTCCTTTGGTGAAGCATCCTTCCCTATCCTGTAACTTCAGCTTCCTTTGCTGGAGCACTGTGACCATTATCTCTTGATCTTTTGCTCTGCATCTCTGGCAAGGGTCTAGCTCCATCTTCTCTGTAATTCCACTTTAGGCAGTAAAAGACTACTGCCTCTCCAGGCTAAACATGCCCAGTTCCCTCTGTTTTCCCTTTTATGTGATGTGCTCCAACTCCCTAACCATCTTGTTTGTACTCCACTTGTTTCACCCCTATTTGCAATCTCCCTCTTCTGCTAGGAGAGCTAAAACAGGACAACATGTTCCAGAGGTGGCCAAGTCAAGGGGAATACTAGACTCTCTGGACCATCTGCTAAGTTTTTGTTCATGTAGCCTTCACCTCAAGGACATGCTACAGACTCATACTCAGCTTGCTGCCTACCAGTATCCCCAGGTCCTTTTCTGCAGATCTCCTCCCCAGCCAGTCATTCTACTTTTCTCTAACTATTTGTGCCTCATCTGAGGCACATTGTTCAGTGGCAAATGCCAGTGTTTTAGGAAGTAGCTCATGGCACCGAGCCAATCTGATTCTACACCCAAGGGTAATTTTTCTCTACTGCTTTTATTCTAAAACCAGTTCACTCCAGGTCAATAAAATCAACTTTAAAAGTCATAGCCTGTTCTCAAACTAATGGTTAAAATATGACTAATAATTTTTACTCCCCAGTGCTGTTGCCAGTTCCTCAGGAAGCTTCACCTTTTTCTTCATATTCACTCAAAATCCGTTGTGGTAATCCCCTCTTTCCAAATTGCATAGAACTGACTGTTTGCCACCAGTTTCACCTCCGACTCAAATTCCTGCTTCTTGGACCAGCCCTTAAAGACAAATATTTTTGGCCATAAAAAATATCTGTTTCTCTCACACAGAAGGTGAATAATGGGACTTTCAGCCACTTGTTTTAATATGTTTAATAGTTCTCACCCTTTTAATAAGGGACTCTAAACTGTTAGCATGGGAACAACACCCTAAATAGATTTTAATTTTTTACCCAAGGCAATAAGAAAATAAGTAATTCAGTCCTCCTTACTACACCCAGTGTTAAAGGTGAGTTTTTCCCTGCCCATCTTTTTTTCATCTGTCAAGATGAAACTTCTTTTAGTGTGATCCTGAAGACCATTTATCTTTTTTCTCTGTGAGCAGCTAAGAAAATTACTATCTTGAAGAAATTAGCATTTCCTGTTAAAACTTTTTTAAAGTCTCATTTTCTATGCTAATATTATGGTGGATGTTCAGGGACATGTCAGATCTTACAACAAAATAGGGAAAGATGTTATTGATGCCCCAATGAGGAGCTTTCTCTGGTAGGATTTTTTTGTTGATGTTTGTTTGTTTTCAGTGTGAGCATCACGTTTCCTTAATCAGTATTCTATGGTTTACCTGCATTTTGCCTGGGTTAAATATAAATATATCCTGGCATTGGCTAAGGTATTTGTCAACTTCACATGGAGAATAGTGTTACAGGCACAACAGCTCTGGAATCTTCTTCAATTTAACTAGTTTATCACAGTGCTTATTATATTTTGATTTACCCTATTACTTTTACAGAATTTCCCATATTGACTCCAAGATTTACCACTGTGACTAAATGAACATTTACTGTAACTAAAGAAGGTTTCACGGTTTCATTGATCTATTCAAATCTGGTCATATCTGAGAGAACTCTGCCTTATACAATTGCATGTACCTGTTAAGCTCCTAATTTCTTGGAAGCTCAAACCTAACATAAGAGTACAAAATAAGAATTTACACCTCATAGAAATATCATATGGATTGAGACTAGAAGATAATCTGAACCTGAAGCTCATAGTTTTGATCACTTCTACACTACTTGCACCTGTTGGCATTTAAAAAAAAAAAGGCTCCCTGAAGCTTTACAGAGGCCAAAAAATAACTTTGTTTATATATAGCCTTTTGTCAGATTCTCAGATTGTCAGATGTAGAAGGCCAACAGCATCCTGACTTGTATCAGGAATAATGTGATGTGCTGGTTTTGGCTGAGAAGGGGATAATTCTCTTCACCGTGGGGGGTCGGCTACCTTTCCAGCTTCCCGTGCTCTGCGCTGTGGGGGGGGGGCGGGGGGGGCGGGGCGGGGCGGGGCTGGGCTGGGAGGGGCGGGTTCATGGCGGGGGCGGCTGACCCTGACTGGCCAATGGCAGGTTCATTCCGTATCATGTGACACCATGACCAGTACATTAAGGGGGGGGGCCGCGGCTCGGGAGTGGCGTGGTGTTGGGTCGGTGGGCGCTGTGGCGCGTGCGGTTTGTTTTGGCGGTTCATCCCCTCCCCCTCCTGCCTCCCGGGTTTCGCGTGTTTCGTTGTTCTCCTTTACGCTGCATTTCTGTTGTCATTTCTTTTAATTTCAATTATTAGA
The DNA here is from genome assembly GCF_963921805.1 of Phalacrocorax carbo. NCBI lineage: Eukaryota > Metazoa > Chordata > Aves > Suliformes > Phalacrocoracidae > Phalacrocorax > Phalacrocorax carbo. Next base: position 19,984,419 of record NC_087513.1, on the reverse strand, counting down.
CTGTTCTTATCCCAACCCATGAGCGTTACCCTTCTGATTCTCTCCCCTGTCTACCCGTGGGGGAGTGAGCGAGCGGCTGTGTGGGGCTGAGCTGCCGGCTAAACCATGACATGTGACCAGCAGGAGTAGGAAAGTGATTGTGCCCCTGTACTCGGCACTGGTGAGGCTGCATCTCGAATACTATTCAGTTTTGGACCCCTCACTACAAGGACATTTTGGTGCTGGAGCATGTCCAGAGAAGGGCAACGAAGCTGGTGAAGGGTCTCGAGAACAGGTCTGATGAGGAGCAGCTGAGGGAGCTGGGATTGTTTAGCCTGGAGAAAAGGAGGCTGAGGGGAGACCTTATTGCTCTCTACAACTACCTGAAAGGAGGTTGTAGCAAGGTGGGTGTTCATCTCTTCTCCCAAGTTACTAGCAAACATCATCAGGCTGTGTCAGGGGAGGATTAAATTGGATATTAGGAAAAATTTCTTCAGTGAAAGAGTGGTCAGGTACTGGCACAGGCTGCCCAGAGTGGTGGTTAGGTCGCCATCCCTGGATGTGTTCAAAAAATGTGTAGATGTGGCACTTCAGGGGATGGTTTAGGAGGCATGGTGGTGTTGGGATGACAGTTGTACTCAATGATCTTAGAAGACTCTTCCAACATTAATGATTCTATGATTCTATGTTTCTATACTAAATTCATGGTAATTAAAAGAAAAATTACTTAAAAGAAAATTGTGTTTACTGAGTCTTCACATTCAGATATATGCTTCCAATTCTGCATTCTATATTTGCTTCCAAAATCTTGGCCTTGCATGTACTCTGAGAATTTTCCTACTCTTTACATATATGCCTTTTCAGTGTCCTTTTATTCTTTAGCTAGAAGATGAGGACTGAGATGATGGACCCTGGATTATACTTTCCGATATGTGTTGCACTGTAATCAAACTGCTGAAAGTAAAACTCTATTATATTGTATACAAATTTGGACTAAACAATGTCATAGTCAATCTTTGGTAACCTGTGGGACTTCTTACATCAGTGGGCTGTAATAGCAGTTCTTACTATAAAAATAGGAAACCCATCATAAGCCCTTAAAAGAATTACTTTAATACTTTGAAATTATTGACTTTTGAAGTTGTTAAGGATTTGAGTAACATTCCTGTAGTGGATAATTTTAATGAGAGGCCAGAAATATTTGAACATGGTTCAGAGAGCAGTTCCTTCACACACTTATATCCCTCATTCTGATTATTTATGGCAGAAGTATTTGTTTCCTTAAACTATTCATGGCTAGTAAAAATTGCACACAATTCTCAATTGCTTGAATGGAAACAATTCCTTTTGATCTTTTCCCGCTCTATACAGTAAATGTATGCAATTTTAAATCATGAAGCAAAAAGGCATGTCTGTGAAAGCGTACACTATAACGTTCATAGGAATACCAATGTTTTAACTCTAATATTACAAAGGGTGCTAGCCGGTATTTACAGTAGAAACAGTAAACAGAATAAAATTTAATTAAAATGGAATTAAATACAGCAGGATGACAGTGTTACACAAGGAAGTGACAATCTGAGAAAAAAAAATAATGGAAAGTTTGTAAAATTTAGTCCAAAATCAAATCCTCTATTCCTTTCTGCTCTTTTAAACTGAAGTTCATGTGCAAATGTGTTTGTTATTTACTTAAGCAAAACAATGCACTAAATAAAATATGGTTCTGACTAGAGAATAGAAAATCTATTGAATCACGGGTCTTTTTATTCTTTTAAATCAGTATTATCATGCAAAAGAACAAAATCTGTTGTTTGGTAAATCTCACAATGAAATCCACAAATAAAGTCCTGCCAAAACCATACTATTTTTAGACTATACTATTTCCCTTACATTTCAGCTTATGAAAGAGTTCTGTAATGCTAATGTACCAATAAAAGTGTTCTCCCAATGTGACAAACAGAAAATGAACTCAGAATACTTTTTCCTCCATTATCACGAGTAACATAGTTAATTGCTTGAAAGTGACTTTGGTCGTCTTTTTATGAGTGTTTAGTTCTTGGGTAATGTTGAACTTCTTGCCATGAATTCTGTGATGTTCATTTCACTAATACTGTTCCACTTTTCCTTTCTCAGCTACCTAACATTTTTTCATACAGATGGCGGGTTTGAAAAAGACTAAAATCCAAGCCACAGTGACAGAAGGAAAAAAAGCGCAAAATCTCATACAAGAACTCTCTTTTTCACTGATATGACAATGTATTTTTACTATTTTGTACAGTAACATTTCTAAGAATTCTCTCAGCTTGTATCCTAATGTTTTTCTGTGCAGACGTGTATCTGAGAGTGGCAGCAAGGTTCCTGCTATTTTAGCAGTTTCTGTGATGCAGCAAAGAGACAAGACAATAATTTGTTGAAACATAATGCAACACACTGCATCAGCAGGGAGCATCCCACTGATCTGTAATGTACATGCACAGCTCAGTTTGAGACATGGAACAGATTTCTGTTACATTGCAGCTTTGCTGAGACATACATAATTGTCTGCAGTTAAGTGATCTTTGTTCAGTAATGTGTGCTTCTTGCCATATTCACAATGCTAATATATAAAGGATGGTCAAATAAAATCCAGGGGTGCTGCAGCTTTTGCAAATTTAGTTTGATTTCTCCAGAATCACTGCATGCAAACTAAGCCAGTGAAAGAGTCAGTTCTGTCCAATGTTGTTGCTAGCATTACCATTTACATTTTCAAAATTTAAATAATAACCAGAAGTTGCACATGAAAGAATACTTAAAGAATTGCTTTATTGTTTCTGAAGAATTTTATTCTTAGTGGAAGTCGTAAGTCAACACAAACAAAATATAGTTATTTGTATAGTACCTGGTTGGAAATATGATATCAGTACTTGAAGAGATATAAATAAATAGAACTGTATTCAGCCAAATAAGGATCTAATCTAGTCAGATGTGAAACAGGTGTTGCCCACATGTTTGTGAACAAACAAAACATGTCCTATACATTTCAGAGCAGATGATCACCTCTGCCATCACAACCAGACATGGCACACAGGAAGTGCAGAATTAATTAAAGTACATCTGGTAAGTATATGAACACTTGTGATTGGGAGAGATCAATAGGCGATGTTTCTGAAGGTAGACCAAATCTGGCTTTCACGGCTATATATTACCATTATAGCTTAGTAGACTGAATTAAAGCTCAGGTGATAATGCATCCAATATCTCATTGCAGAGAGACATACAGTCTCTTTGCTCTGACAGGAAAAATTCTTGTCCTAGACATGCATGGACATAAGATGTTACCGTTCAGCCTCCTATGATCCCCCAATATATTCATCTCCAACAATACATAGCCCTAAAAATAAATAATAAATAGACCAATTTTTTTAGCCATCCTGACAAACAGCAACTCTACGTAAGCATGATCATGAATATTTACATTTATTTCCTTAATTTATATAACCAGCCTAAAAGACAGAGTGATTCTTCCTTTTCTTTGAGCACCTAGAGAGATTAATAATAATTGTACTGTTAACTTCAGGCTCATCTGTTTTGACCCTCTCTTACCATATAGTTATAGATGTTTCCATTATGTTAATAATACAATTCTCCCATTGTAACATTCAGCTTAGACATAAATTAGTGGCTGACTCCTTAACTACATTTACTGCAGCCTCAAAAAATTATCTTCCCAGTGTGGTTAAAAAGCTATACATATACTATTAAAATCTGCCCAAATAAGCTGAAGGGAGTGGGGATCGAAGAGACTTTTGCAGAATCTTAAAATGCATGGAATAGATGAATTTTTGCTTACTGAAGTATGACTCTTACTGGAAAATAAAGTTACTGGTGTGTGTCACAGAAGGACATTTGATAGAACTGGAGGTTTATTCACTGTGCCATACCAAACTTAGGTCCTCAAAGCAAAAAGTTTTAATGCAACAACACACGGTTCAATCTTCATACACATTCTGCTCATGACTTCCCTGCAGAGACCAGCAGTAAGAGTGCCAACTAATGCCAAATGCAGTTGGTATTTAGTGTCTTGAAAGGTTATTTTGTAGCAGTCACCAAACACCCAGCAGACTGTAATAGCTTTTAATCACTAGTTAAGGAAACAGTGAAAGTAGAGAGGTAAAAGCCTGGATGTGACTTTAAATCCTATAAATGAAATCATAAGTTTTAAATAGGTAGCTGTTTGCATCTTAATATATGTTTATAATCTGCTGAATATGAGCATAATTAAACAAAGAGATAAATAAACCAGTAAATATATGATCAATTTTAAACGCAAGTAGAATTCTGTATCAATAGAAAATTCAGTATTCTGGGGGTGGGGGGGAAGATATTTTAGTATAGTGATTTATTTTAACTCTCCATGTGTAAATTTTGGTATCTACTTGTTTTCATTGTGTAGGAATATTCCCTGCTGTTCTTGGGAGTTTTCCAGTGCCAGACCCTGCCACAGACATGCTGATACCTGTGAGTCCCCTCCTGCCAACCCCGTTCTGCAGAGCTGCACCCACTGCACACAACCTATCCCTCCCAGTGGGCCAACACCCTGGTCCCCAGATCAATGTCTTTTACAGAACATAGTATACTGTGATACACAGTAAATTATGAGGGATTAATTCTACAATTTACACAAGTAAGAGTTGCTTAAAGCCAACATAATTTTAAGATATAGAGAAATATTGTTGAATAAAAGCAAAAGAAAATTTTTTTTTCAAATTGTTCATATTTGTGTGTATGCATTTGTTCATGACCTGGCCCTCAGCTAGCATCCAATTTACATAGCTACATACCACACACAAAGAACAATAAAAAAAATCCCCCCAAAACATTATTTTGACATCACTTGACGACTACCACCTAGAAATACAAACGTCAATATTCAAAATTATACACCTTTGGGGGCATTCACCTTCCCCTTCCAAGACACACATGCAGAATATCACTGTCTTGTCTGGCTAATCTGCCAAAAGAAGGCACTTCGGTTAAGCTGACTGCCTGAAAAACATGCTATATTAGTGCTGCCATGGTCACATTTGTCTTTTTTTTGCTTGGGTTTTTTTTTTCCCTCAGGCTAGCAATGGATGACTCTGAAAGACCATGGAAAAAGGGAGGTTTCAGATGCCTTTGAATTCACTCTTGAAGCAAACATGACTTTTTTTGTAGCCCAGTGTGGAGTCTGGCTTCTCGTCATGTTCCAATTAGTGAAGCAGCTGTGAAAGGCTTATTACCATCACCTGAGCCTTCAATTTAGCTTGAAATGGAACACTCCTAACTATGCAGGAGTTTTTTAGTTCTGTTCTTTTTCCCTAAATGCATATTAATTTCTATTATAAGTTATGTCATTTTAACTTTAAAAATATTCTTCTGCTCCTACTTTTACTGCTCCTGGACAAATTTTTGTTCTTGGTAAGTTAATGGCAGTTTTGTCATAATCATCAGTGGGAATAGAAGTAGTTCCTATAATGTGATAATTATTTTAAGCCAAATCTTAATATATAACAGACAGTATTCTATTGCTATATTATCACTTAATTAATTTGCCATAAGATATACTGATAAAACTGTATTCAACTCACTTCATTATGTGTCAGTTTCAGATCATTTTCTTTCATCATGAGTTCTTCCCCATAATAAATGCAAAGCCTTGTGCATACCTAAGAGATTGTTAACTTTTTAAATTATTTTTGATGTACTAGTCTGATGATTTCAGGGGCGACTTAAGTACAGGCTAAGTCCTTACCTAAAGCACTAGCACATGGGGAGCTATGACCTCCATCCTCACCAAAGATTTAAGAGTGACCTCAGAGAAACCTTCCCCACCTATTTCCTTCTTCCACTGCACAGAGGGGAACCACTACCCTGCAGCACAGAGACCATCACCACCACACACCAGCACAGGCAGTGTAGAGAGGCACCAAAAATACATCACCCCTGCACAACAGCCACAGAGAGTGGAAAGATTCCCATTAGGTAAAAAACAGTAGAACAGCCACTGCAACACAGTATTGTCTCTATTCATAGTCTAATTTCCAGTTAGAGGTTTGGAATATAAAAAAACCTTGGAAAATAGATGATAAGAGTTTACATTGCAGGCAATATAGAGGAGGCCAGTAACAAGATTCAAAGAGGAGACAGGTTTAACCATCAATGCAAGGTTAGCTGCCATGTTGATGAAAGGACTGTAAGAGGCCAAGATGATATCTGAGGACAGGTGCATTTGTTTTGTCACAGTCTAGCCAAACACTTGCTAGATAGAAATAACCAGAAAACTTTCCACAGAAAAGAAAAAAGTAAAAGGAAAAAAAAGTATTTTATTCCTTCACCTAACACAGAGAAAGTATCTGCATCGCTCTATTGTCTTTGGAGAGAAGCTATGGAAATAATTCAGATAAATGCCTTGCATTTTAAGCAGCTCCATTAAAAGGAATCTTAACAATGAATGCTGAAGAAATTTACTCAGTGCTAAAGGGAAAAGAGGAGAAAAAAGTGGACAGAGATTGCTGTGATACGTCACAATAACACCTCATGACACAAAAAAAAGAATAAGAGGGAAAAATAAAGGATGAAGTCAAGAGAAATGAGACTTAAAAAGAGTAACCACTCAGACTATATAGAGATTCTTGCAAATTTATCACCTTTAATAACATTAATCAATGTAATAGTAGTTCCAAATAAGGTAACGTTCAGTAACACAAGAGCAAACACACTATACTTATACCAATGAATAAATTCAATGGTCTATATAATCTGAACATTTTTTTCCCAACAGTACGCATAAGCAATGCATAGGCTAGAAAATAACATCCAAAAAATAATACTTTTTTCCAGGTACTGTCCAGTAATTTGTGGCTTCCTGAGTCACAGTAGTTTCTAAGAATTTAGAAAACTTCAATACATTTATTCACTAGACTTGTCCTGTCTTTCCTTAAACCTAAGTATGCTTTCAGTGGTCTCAGCATCCTGAGAGAAGGTGTTCCATAGCTTGTATTTTTGAGCAAGTATCTCACAGAATCCTAGAAAAAAAAAATGAAGTCTGAAAATTTAGTTCAAACTCTTGCTCAAGGCAGAACTAAGTTCAAGGCACGGTCTCATTTTATGTTACATGTTAGTTTCATCTGATGTCCCCCATTTCTTCCATAGGAACAGGTAGGGAAAAGTGGCCCATATTCACCACCTCTAGACCAGTCATAAGAGCCATCTGTCATCTCTTCTAGATCATTTTTTGCAGCCTGGAAATTTGAAACCTACTTATAACTCACCTCTTTGTTTTCCTACTTTTGAATATCTTTCTTGCCATTCTTTGAAACTTTTGTAAACTTTTTTTTTCTAATACTTTTTTCTACATACATACTTTTTGAGACTCAAGAACAAAAAAAAACCCTTTAGCATTCAAGAAGTACTTTGGATTTATACAGGGGAACAATCATGTTCTAACAGTTGGAGCAAGCAGACCAAGGTTCCTCATCACTTCTGACCAACCTATAGCATGAATGCATGATATTATACTGTTTTATTTTGATAAAAATACATAATAGTTGATAAACCTCAGGCATATCTGAATGATTTATACTTTTCTAGCTTCGCTCCTTGTTAGAAAAATTGTTCTGGAAACTGTCTCTGAGTCACTGAAAGAAACAAATGAAGACTTCTAATATACTAGCAACAACCAATAGTTCTTTAAGGCTCACAATATTAAAATATCACACCAAAATACAGAACAGTTGTGAACTCAGTTTCTATTTCAGCTTTACTTTCCCATGTCCTCCTTCAAAGTTGTAAAAATCTATTTTTATCACTAGATGTGCTGCTTTGGCTGGGGTAGATAACTTTCTTCATAGTAGCTAGTATGGGACTATGCTTTGCATTTGTGCTGAACATAGTGGTGATAACACAGGGGTGTTTGAGTTATTGCTGAGCAGGGCTTACACACAGTCAAGGCCTTTGCTCCTCTCACCCCACCGTCAAGTGGGCTGGGAGTGCACAAGAAGCTGGGAGGGGACACGGCTGGGACAGCTGACCCCAACTGCCCCAAGAGATACCACACACCATATGATGCTGTCTTCATCAATAAAAGCTGGGGGAAGAAGGAAGGGGGGGACGTTCAGAGTCATGGCATTTGTCTTCCCAAGTCACCGTTACGTGTGACGGAGCCCTGCTTTCCTGGAGATGGCTGACCACCTGCCTGCCCATGGGGAGGAATGAATGAATTCCTTATTTTGCTTTCCTTGTGTGCACGGCCTTTGCTTTACTTATTAAACTGCCTTTACCTCAACCCATGAGTTTTCACAGTGTTACTCTTCCAATTCTCTCCCCCAGCCCACCAAGGGGAGGAGTGAGTGAGTGGCTGTGTGGTGCTTGGTTGCTGGCTGGGGTTAAACTATGACAGCCAGCAAGCAAGTTTTGAAACAATAAAATTTTACATGCCTGTTGGAGATGAGTAACCCACATAGATTTATTCAGTACTTCCTGACAAACATATCTGATACATTTTTGTTTATTTCTATTCCTATTAGTTGTGTGTTCTCATAAACTCCAGTTTTCTATCATTTTTACATCTTGTGCTTCTACTGTTGCTTGCATTGTAAGGCAGTGTTATTTATTATTCAGATGTAACAGAGATCTGTACCTAGTTATATTTACATACCATGTAATATATCTGCTTATGACTTGAGAGCAACAGTAACATATGTAAATAGCTGAAAGTTAAGTATAAAGATATGCAGAAATTGTTTATTGATTTCTTGGAGCAGATCTAGGGAGAAATAAAGTCAAAATGACAGTGCTGTTAATAAAATTTACTGTAAAAACCTATGGTGGATACCATCTAATGAGCTTTTTTCCCTGTAATTATTTGGAAATCTAAGTATGAAAAGCTTCCTTAAGTGCCATATAGATATTTAAGACAGGGGCAAAATAACATGTAGGCATTCAGACACTCAAAGCTTCAGGTCTGGAATTTCCAACAGTCACTTATGCAAAACAGGCCCATCAGGAAGATCCAGTAAAGAGGAGTTTGTCTCATATTCTATCATGGATGTAAGTATTAAATTTATTACTGCAATTAGGTACTTTTTAGAACTTAGTGGCTAAAATCTCCTATGGTAGGTATGTAATTACATCTTAAATAAAAGATAGATTTTCACATATGTACATATATTTAATTTCTTCTCTAAATATCTTGTCTTCATGCTTTTTCAGCTAGTAATGTTGGTCAGCGAAAAAGTTGTTTTCAGATAGCTTAGTGGATGGATTATCTCAGTTAATACAGCCTAGCAGTCCAAAAGAAGTTTTTTGTAATTGCCATAAACATAACTGAGTGAGGAAAAGGTGTCATCAAATATTCAGTCTGAGAACCTGTAGATACTCAGCAGATGCACCAGTGTCTCTTTAAAAACAGAGAGCACTTCATTCAAGAAACATCATAGTTTATTTGATTGATGTTCCTTACTATAACTTTGTTCCAAATTTTTGTATGATATTTTTCAGTGAGAATAAAACTTCAGTAAACAAGAAATAGAAACAGAAGTAGAGGAAGAAATGAAGTTATTTGCCATGTGGCTGATTGAAATTACAGATTTCAGGAATGCAAATTCCAATGATATTCTGAAATTTTCTAATTTCTCTTCTAAGCACATATAGCAGATCTCAATTTATATTCAGAAATAGGTATCCTTTCTGTTTATTATTTAAAGGTAAAGAATAAAAAGGAAGTAGAAATCAAGCACATACCTACCACAGTCTGTGTATAAGTCAAGATTTAACATTCTATTTAACATATAATAAATGCTGGCGATAAGCCTTATATACAGAGTTCTTCTAGAAAGAAGGTTTGTGACAGCCATTCTTCATTTAGAGAAATATTGAGCTGCCCATCATATAAAAACATGTTAGTAAATTATTGACACTGAAAATGTTGAAACATAAAGCTCTCATGAGGCACACTACAAGTGTTAAAGAAATTAACCTCCCCCTCTTTCAGAGTTTCTCTTGTTTATCATTACATACTTTCTGTTGTGATTTATTTCTGACCACATCTTTGTGGGTAAAATATGTTGATTTTTAGCAGAACCTAGATACTAAAAATTTGTATTTTCAATTATCTATTGTTATTAATTGCTTTCTTAATCATGTTTTAATACTATAAAAATCAGCAAAATGCATTCTTTAAATAGGCAGAATGTGTAATCTTTCTTAGTTAGTTGCACTACCTGGTTTCCATTTATGCAAATAATAATGAGTTTTCACAGTTTTTATAATGATCTGTTTATTTTCAATAAAACCAATGACCAAAACCTGCAATTAACTGTAAATTTTATGCAATGTAGAAAAGAAATCTTCTTGTACTTTAAATACACAGAAAAGTTCAAAATAAGATAATAACACTATGAAATTTATTTTATTATGGAACAAAGATGTGTGTCATTCTGAGCATATGTGGCATAGCAATAAATCTTTCTGTAAATATTGACAGAACCTGTCAGTTTTAGACCACAATTTAAGCTGAAGGTTTCAAGTAATATCCAATTACCCCTTTTTCCATGTCTGTTGCTCTGACAGACTTGCTTCATTAGCAAAAAGTGTGTGCCCCATTGGAAAAAATCTCCATACTAATATGCATTTTACTATTCCTGAAAAACTAGGGAACAGGAAAATGAGATGGTATGTTGTTGGCTATGGTAATATGCATATCTCTTGAGTATTGCTTTGAATTAATTTATTTTTGGTATACAGGGTCACTCTTGTGAAAAGAAGTGTTTTTTTTCATCTGTTTATCTTTAACTCTTGCATTATGATGGAAATTCTATGGATATGAGCTGACTGGTGAGTTCCACTGATTCCAGTAGAAATTAGGAACGATCATGATTAAACGCTTTCAATCAGCTTTTAAACATTTTATATTATTTTACCTTAGTTCTGAGTAATTGTGTTCAGATGCAATTCTATTCAGGAAAGTAATTATGTTTATACAGTATTGAAAAATATGATCAGAGTTAAAATCCAACATAACAGCTATAGCGCTCTTGTAACCTTCAAATGTCTCTGACAATATTCGCTTTGGGAATTCATTGTTTAACAGAGGAAAACTGAACAACTACTTTATTTTTCATTTTTCTTCCCATGGTAAAATCAACCTAAGCATCATATAAAAAGCTTTTTGTTGTTTAATTTACTTGGTTTTAATTAACAAAACCTGTTACAGTGTTTTCAATAGACTGTAAATTTTTGTCACTACTTTTGTTTTTCACTGTCCTGAGCAAATCCTAAGAAGAACTTGTACTTCTGAAACTCTTTTGCTATCTTTGAATCCCCATCCCAGACCTTTTTAACTTGTACCTGACAGATGAGCTCACTGGAGCTCCGTATCCCATAACAGGAAAAAAATATGAAAAAAATGTTAAAGCAGAGTTAAAACACTGAAAGTAATTCTAAATACCATTATCTATTGAACAATCCTGTCTTAGCTGTAGCATACCTCTGATTTGAAAGGCTGGGGAGGGAGTGAAGAGTGTTTTATCTGCCAATAATGTTTGTTTGAGGATCAACACTACCTGAATTTAACGTGCCTGGGAGTCAGACTACCTCCAGTTCATGTATGAGTAGGCCTGCATGAAGGTGTCTGTAAGTGTATGAGATGCCTGAGCACCAGGTGTCTTCGTTCTTGCCATGGATATGTTCAAAAAGGGCATCAATACAGTCAATGAAGCTCAGACTGAGATTTGGGTCACCTTAAAGTAGCCACCTACTATTTAATTTGCCTGACCATAGGTGTAATGATGTTTTACATGTGTGAGTTGCCTAGCAGATCATAGATCTCCGACAATATTTTTGCTGCAAATTAAAAACTGCCAGTTCCCTGTCAATTCTTACATACCAGTGGGTTTTTGAATGACACTAAATGCCTCTGTGTGAGTAAATGAATCATGTTTCAACATGATTTTAGGTGCCTCTTTCTAGGCTGAGTTACATTACTTCATTCAAAACTGCATCATTCTCTGTGGAATTACAACAAAAATATGTCATAGAAGGGAGATAATAAAGAAAGATTAAGCTATGAGATATATTACATGCACTATAAAGTCAACAATAGCCTTTCAGTAGATCAGCATTATTTCTCAACATCCTGGGCATACATCTATTTGTGTTTTAAGTGTTTCACTATATTCACCCTATGTTGGCAAACAGAAGTAGCGTTTTAGGATGTGAATTATAACCAGGACCTGTTTCTACTCTTACTGAAGTATAATTTAGAAATAATTTATGGTGATGTGAAAGCATTCTGACTATACTGAAAATATTCTCTAATATTTGACTGAAACGTGACAAGAACATAAGGCTGGATATATTATGGAAAAAAAAGCTTTTTGCCGTTGGGCACTGCATAGGAATAGACATAATTTATTTCACTCTCTTATTTAACAGTTTGGTATTTAAAATGTAGAGCAAATATGATTTTATCATGCTTTTTTCCTGTAATTTTCTTTGTAGACAGTGTGACCACTTACTCAGGTCACATGTAATAAAAAATAACCCAGTAAAATAAAAAATGTATATAAGATCTGTAGAAAAACTCAAAGATCTTACTCACCATTAACGTAATTCCACAAATTAAAATATCTATAGATCAGCATAGAAAGACACTTGAAAATATTTCACCATATATTGCAGCTGCTTTGTTTAATATGTTAGGTCATGTGTCATGTCACTGAACTTCAAATGACAAAACACTGAATACCTAAATTTAAAGTAGTAAATAGCTATAAAAACACTCATTATGCATTTATTTGCATCTAGAAGAAAAACAATCAATTCACAAAATGGTATTCACAACTGAGATTAAATGGTGAACTGGCAAGGTGCAATTGGGTAAGTGTCACAGTTATTCATGCTCTTGATCTAAGTAAGAGTTTGTCTGCATTTTAATTAGTAGAGAGAAGTTAACATCTAACTCTTACAAAATGTAAAACACTGCTGCTGATATGACATTATGCTTTCATAAATATAAGAAGTGGTCATTATTATTTCCGTATTTCAAGCAGACAGGGCAAGTATTTATTTTCCTTCCAGACACAAGTTTTCAATTTCAGTATTGCTGGGTAGTGCAAGTCACTGAGAGTTTAAGTTTTGCAGTTTTGACTTAATTTGTCAATATAAATAAAATATTTACTGAACAGTTTAACAGTAGTTAATTTTACCTAGTTACATTAAATTTCGTAAGCACTTTAGTACTTGTTGTGAAATCATACATTAAATTTCATAAGCACTGTAGTACTTGTTGTGAAATCATACCTGTCTAAAAGTTTTTATATTTTTAAACTGTTTTTTAATTTTGATGGTTTTGTTGCAGTTTTACAAGTTCATTTAATAGGAATTGTTTATACAAATAATTCTCAAAACTCTAACAAAAAAAAAGTATTTATTTTCGTTTCACAGAATCAGGGTTATTCACAGTGTAAAATTTTTCATAGATGACAAGTTGCAGTCATCAGAATTGATACTTGGTGGTTGCTTTTATATCAGTCAATCCTGTTCAGTGTGCAAAGGTCTGTAATTGTGCATAACTGTACTCCAACAGGCTTACCTCTTTTTCTGGCTTTTATCTAATTTAGTTTGCCTCATGTCTGAAGACAATCACCATAAGAAGTTTTTATAACATATGAAGAAAGGCTGAGACAGTTGGGGTTGTTTAGCCTAAGGAAGAGAAGGTTCAAGGGAGACCTTACTGTGGCCTATAAATAGTAGAAGGGCACTTGTAAGAAAAATTGAGAAAGACTTTTAACCAGGGCCTGTAGTGACAAGACAAGAGGCAACAGTTTTAAACTGAAGGAAGGTAGGTTTAGATCAGATGTAAGGAAGAAAGAAATTCTTTGCAAATTGTGTGGTGAGGCACTGGAACAGGTTGCCCAGAGAAGTTATAGATGCATCATCATTAGAAGTATTCAAGATCAGTTTGAACAGGGCTTTGAGCAAGTTGATCAAGTGAAAGAAGTCAATGGCCATGTGCATCTAGTTAAGCTTCGGGGGGGGGGGCAGGTAACTGGCTGGACGAGATGATCTTTAAAGGTTCCTTCCAACCCAAACTTTTCTATGAGTCTAGAGGTATGGTCAACCCCATATAAGCATATAAGGCAGTTCAGATAGGGCAGTCTCTGAAGACTTCTGGCTTTCTGCATAAAAATGTAATGGGATTTGAAGGTGATTACTATGGATTTACATGTCAAACTATACCTCTGGTAAGGAAGATCCTTAGATCTTACCCTAGTTCACAAGAAAAAAAGGACTATGTTTCTCATCTCTAAAAATATACAAGAACAATCACACTCTGCATCTACTATCTGCCTAAGAATGAAGTCATAACCTAATCTATACATAGAGCTAGGTTTCCAACATTCAGAGGTTTTTATATGAATCATGTGGTTTAATCATTCGTAAATTTACTTGACTTATGAATTGTGACAATACTTTTAAAATCTAAGTAGACTAAAACTGTATTAAAGCAGTTTTCTCATTTATTTTTTACTTTTCTTAACCCATAGTAGACAAGATGATAAATATTTCTACTGAACAACTTCACCTTAGTAAAATATATTTTTACGTTAATATTTTTGTGATATGGAATCTATTCTGTGGTCTAGAAGAACTAAGATGAAAGGAGCTTTTTTCTTTCCTAAATAGACACACTGTTACAACAAGTTTGATCATGGTGTAGCCTAGAAGAGTTTTAAAATATTTTCATTCGGTATTGGGAATGCATCAGATGAAGGCATTTTTTGCCTATACAGGATTAAAAAAAAATCATTTTCTACATAAATTATTTAACTTAGATGGGCGTAATTTCTCCAAAATAATGCTAAATAAAAGGTGAAAAACTGTTTCAAATCTGATGTGTTTAATTTTCATTTTTAAATGAGAAACTGACCCCTTGCACTCTCCTTCACTGTGGTATAATTACATTCTGCTATTACTAACACTTCCAGAAATAAATGATCTAGTCAGGATTAGAATTAACAAGCATAGCTGATCAAGCCACTATGAACATGCCTTCCTTTGAGTCAGTTTCAGCTGACGTTATTCACTCATTCTCAATTAGGCACAATCTTAGAGCGTTTACTTACTGCATATTTACTTGCTGATCAGCAATTGCTATAGCAGTTTCATGGGCTGTGGAGTAAACTTTCACCTAGAATAGGGAAATGTAACTATCGCATTCAGTAGGGGCCCTAGTGATATATCTAATAGTAACTTAATAAATTGATGACGATGTACTGAACTGGAATAACACAATTTAGCAATTTTTTTTCAAAGGAAAAGTAACAAGATTTGTTAACTTAATGTTTTGATTTGAAAATGTAATAAATTGAAAATTAATGCAAGTCTATTTCCATTGCATTCAGTGATGTTTAACATAAGTATAATCTAGCAATGTTATATCTCAATTTCATAAATGCCCTATTAAAAGAATTTATTTCGAATGATACATTAATTTCAGAATGATCAATTAATGAAGATGTACTATTTTGGTGAAAATGACAGCATAATACATTATTTAAAATGTATCTGGAAAAAGAGCAATGAAGGAATCTTTGTTTATGACTTCATGCAGTTTGTACCTTTATACCATTATATTAATTTATTTATCATAGTACTAAAGAACAAGCAGCACATGCATCTTAAGGACGAGAGCAGTAGAATCACAAAATCATGCCAAGATTGCTGACAAAACTGCCTCAGTGATTTCTAAATTACTCCTAGCACTGTTCACATATACTCACTCTAGTTGTGGTTTAACCCCAGCCAGCAACCAAGCACCACACAGCCACTCACTCACTCCTCCCCTTGGTGGGCTGGGGGAGAGAATTGGAAGAGTAACACTGTGAAAACTCATGGGTTGAGGTAAAGGCAGTTTAATAAGTAAAGCAAAGGCCGTGCACACAAGGAAAGCAAAATAAGGAATTCATTCATTCCTCCCCATGGGCAGGCAGGTGGTCAGCCATCTCCAGGAAAGCAGGGCTCCGTCACACGTAACGGTGACTTGGGAAGACAAATGCCATGACTCTGAACGTCCCCCCCTTCCTTCTTCCCCCAGCTTTTATTGATGAAGACAGCATCATATGGTGTGTGGTATCTCTTGGGGCAGTTGGGGTCAGCTGTCCCAGCCGTGTCCCCTCCCAGCTTCTTGTGCACTCCCAGCCCACTTGACGGTGGGGTGAGAGGAGCAAAGGCCTTGACTGTGTGTAAGCCCTGCTCAGCAATAACTCAAACACCCCTGTGTTATCACCACTATGTTCAGCACAAATGCAAAGCATAGTCCCATACTAGCTACTATGAAGAAAATTAACTCTATCCCAACCAAAACCAGCACACCAGTTCAGTTCACAAATGTGTTCAGCTTTTTGGAATCTTGGTGTTTCGCATTTGTAAGCCATCTCCAAGAATTTAAACAGTGCAGTCATTTAAAGAATTGCTTAAAAATATTCTCTAAACACAGCTCCATGTAGGGGATGTCTACCCTTTGTAATACACAGTGTGACGTGGATAATATCTAAATGTCAGTTGATTATATTCCCCTTTAAGCTAGAGAAGAGAAAGAAGAGAAGTGAAGAGAAAGAAAGCAGCTAGAATGAACAAAAAGTGGAGTGGAACAGAAAGGGAAGGGAAGGGAAGGGAAGGGAAAGGGAAAGGGAAAGGGAAAGGGAAAGGGAAAGGGAAAGGGAAAGGGAAAGGGAAAGGGAAAGGGAAAGGGAAAGGGAAAGGGAAAGGGAAAGGGAAAGGGAAAGGGAAAGGGAAAGGGAAAGGGAAAGGGAAAGGGAAAGGGAAAGGGAAAGGGAAAGGGAAAGGGAAAGGGAAAGGGAAAGGGAAAGTCTCAAAATTTTTGACTGTTAGACCTAAAATTTTGTAATTCCATAAATTTTATATATATGTACTCCTAAAACAGGTTTACACTGTTTCTCCTCCCCTGCAGAGAGTGAGAACTATTCTTTGTGAAGCCTTTTGAAACTCCTTTCTAAAAGAAGTCAAATGAACAGGTTGCCTTATAGTAAGACATAGTAGTTGTCCTGTCAAGCCTTGAGGGGGTAATTGTGTAACACTTGTTGCCTAATTCACCACTGGCTACCGTTTTGAAGAGAAGACGCTGAGTATGCTGAGGGAAAACACACTGTAAATTCATGTCTTATTTCTGTCAGCTGTTTTTGCTGATCATGGTCAGTCAGCTAAACATCTATAAACAATGTTCAGTAACAGAGTTGGAAAGAGTGGATCTGAAGAATGAAAAATATGCTGACAAATGAGACAGGTCTTCCTGCTGACTAGCCCATCAGAAATGGTGCTGAGTACATCTGAAGAAGGCAGATGATGAATCAGTGAGTCAGGTTAACAGAAAGAGGTGAAGAAATTGACAGTTCTGTCAACTAGCTCTTGGTGGAAAGTAATTAGGTTATGATGAATAAGATAAATCATACAGAAACTGTGGACATTTAATTAGAGGAAACCTCCCCCAGAAATACAAAATTGTGGCAAACTTTCAAAGAGGAAATACAGATTACAATGTTTCCACTGTGAAAGTAAAATCAAGAGGCAGAAGGAAAGAGCATAAATGTCCACTGAAAATACTAATTTCTTTCCTCCTCCCTTTCTTCCTGTCTCCCCATCTCTTCTCTTTCTTCCCCTCCCTCCACCCCATCTTAATTTGAATTTTGTTACAGAATAGCTATTATACTCCCCCTCTCAGAATGGAAGGGCAGCAAAATAGTCCTCTAAGAGCAGGAGTTCAGGAAGCTCAAGGCTTCTATAGCTGAGGAGGCAATGAGAAACAATAGTGAAAATGTGTGTGGGGGCGGTGTCAGTGTTGGCCAAAGAGACAGGGTATAACCTGGGAGAGCAGGGACTGCCATTCTTGTTGCCTCTGAGAAAGCATGGAAGTGTAGAACATGACAATTTTGGCATTCCCCCATAGCACCAGGCACCTATCTGTCTCTTTCTCTCAGTAGACGCATGAATACTTACAGCAATGTACACTGGTCAGAGCTAATGATGGGCTGATATTTTTTTCTTTTTTTTCTCTTTTTTATTTTTTTCATTGACTAAACAGAAGCATGACCTCTACTTTTCATCCTCTGGAACACAACAAAGATGGTTAGCTCAAGTAACCTAAAAATGAAACTGTGTGTAGCTTTGTATTTTCAGTATTAAAATTATAATAGACCAAAACTGAGCTCAACGCTGGTCATTTTCTACTATGCCAACCCACTTACTTTCTAACTTTATTTAGTTAACAGAAACAAAATTTACTTGTCAGCTGAATCGTGAGATATAAGGGAACCATCTCTCTGACTGTCAAGAAAGAAGTGCTGCAATAGGGAAATGGAATTTCAAATGTCCCATTCTTTCTTAATATAATCTCATAGTGCTTTTACTTTCTCCTACTCCAAAATCCTATATGGGTTTTGTCAGCATGCATAAAGTGGGATAGCTCATTAATAAAGAATCCAAAAACAATTTATCTCTTGGGAGATTTTTCCCTCTGTTTTATCAGTTATTTTCAGATTACTTTACATTTCCTTAACATTTGGCTTTAATTGCAAAGGGGGCATTGTAGTAACTTATTAGTTCTTTTAAAAACCTAGTTTCTTAATATTATATATATAATAAGGAATATATTATATTCCTTATTATAAAGAGTAATTTTAGCTGATATTAAGCATATTAAGATATGTTTAGCTGATTATTTTTTTTTAATCATGTTCACCTATCAGTTAAAAACACAGAGAAACTCCTGGTACCATACACAGAATCAAATCTACTGTGTGTCATACAAAGCTAAACAAAAGCAAACCAAAGTAGACACAGCCACTTGGTCTTTAGAAAAAAATGCAGTTAGAGCTAAACAAATTTTTTTTAAAAAGAAACAAAACCGAAGACAAACCTCCAGGCCAGTCAAAACTGTTCCAGACAAAAGAAGTCTGACAAGCCTTGGTACTGAGGCCTTGCAAACTCATTACAAAACTTTTGACCTTTTGCTAGCAATTGCAACACTGGATGACTGGGTGACTATGAGCTGCTTTCAGGTTAGTTCAGTTTCTATGGTTTGGGTTTGGGTTTTTTGTTTCTGTGATTGAAAGCCCTTACAAACTTCGGATATAGGTATGAAAATGAATACAGAAGAAAACATAAACCGTCATGTCTAAAAATGTAAATAATATCTACATTCTCTTTACCTCTTTAACCAAATAGTGAACAAAACAGATGATAAGGACAGGAGACCTTAGTTTTGTTTCTCCTTATTTTTTAATTGATGACCCTGGTCAGGTCCTTCCCTTTTCTACTGTCCTCAGTTCTTGTCTGTAGTTTTAAGGTGACTTACCTGCCTTATTATGCATTTTGTGCTGGTTTTGGCTAGGATAATTTTCTTTACTGTAGCTGGTAGAGTGCTGATGGCACATTGGTGTCTTAGTTGCTAAGTAGTGCTTACATTAGTAAGGGACTTTTCCAGCCTCCCCTGCTCTGCCAGGTGCACAAGAAGCCAGGAGGGGCGGGGCCACAGCCAAGTCAGCTGACCCTGGCTGGCCAATGGGATATTCCATATCATATGATGTCATGATCAGTATATTAACTGGGGGATTTGGCCTGGGGGAGAGCAATTGTGGCTTGGGGACTACTGGCACTTGGTTGGTATGTAGTGGCAGCTGTATCACCTGTTGCTTGTTTGGGTTGTTTATTCCCCCCTCCCCCTCCATGTTGTTGTTGTTATTATTATTGTTTTATTTTAATTATTAAACTGTTCTGACTCAACCCTTGAGTTTTCTCACTTTTACCCTTCTGATTCTCTCCCCCATCCCACCAAGGGGAGGTGAGTGAATGGCTGTGTGGGGTTGAGTTGCCAGCTGGGGCTAAAGCACAACAACTCCTTCTCCCCTACGAACCGCAGGGTGACATGAAAAGCAGAACCTTAGAGTTATTTCTTTTAAATTGGATTTTTTTTTTTCCAGAGAAAAAAATTAATCAAGGAATCTGTGGATTTCTGTTATTTTATTAGAGTATTGAGAAGCTCCTAAAAAGCTGCATCATAAACGGGATTTCTCTGATGCTTGTAAATCAAATATATTGTGTCTTGGGGCTGGGACAAGAACTCGTAATCGGAATTTCTTTGACTCTAGTTTCTTCTTCAGCTTTCTATTAAGCCTTGCTCAGGGATTTCTAGAAAAGGTGCTCTTAGGGTATTATCTGAGAAAAGATAACAAAAAGTAGCAAGGAATAAATAGATGTTTATTAGACAGCTAAGTAAAATGGAATACTGTGTGTATATATATGTACTTTAATTCATTGAAGATAGGAAAGTATAACAAGACATCTTTTGTCAGTCTGATACTGTAAGCTGGCAAATATAAGAACCCTCTAAAACTAAATTTGAGGTTTTAGAAAGCATGCGTTCTTTATTGCGGCACTGGGTGCACAGGGGATCGCTCCACCTGGTGTGTGCATTGAGTTGCTCTACTACAAGGGTTATATGCAATAAAAATATACATATTAATTAGATTCCTAAGAAATTATTACCATATTCATACTATTCTTGGAACTCACTAATATATGTAAATGTATTCAAGGCATGCACATTCATGTTCATAGGTGGTCTTCCAGGGTCCTCTGATGGTCGTTGATAGTCTTCCTCACCGTGTCTGCTGGTTGAACTCTGTCTCTAGGCAAGCTCAGTTCTTTTTTGGCTTGGTTACACAATTCCTACTGATACTAAGCTAGCTTATACTAAAGCATCTTCCCTATTTATTCTATTCAAGGATACAGTGTCTCCAGGCTCCCTTCTATCTAACCACATATAGCAAGTTCTAAGACTATCTTATTCATAAAGTATTCCAAGTATTTCAAACTTAGCTATGTTGCTCCAACTAGAAGGGACCGCATGCTCTTTTTGAAGTTGGTATCAGGTATCAAGTCTACATATAAGTATACAGCTCTCTACATATAAATACGGAATCTATACAGTGTAGATGATAGACTACGTGTACAAAGAAGGGGGAATGGTATACTGGACACAGTAAATAATGAGTGATTGAGAAAAGAAGAAATACTACACAATATTTCCTGTAATTTATATAAAATATGTTTGATTACAGGTTCAGTATTTTAAAGTAATTACATATTTATCTGGCAATGTTGTCTATATATTAAAAAAAGCACCAAATTAACTGATTTTCTGTACTTAAAACTAAATCTTCACATGATTTTCCTTTCAGTAACTTGTGTGTGTGTGTGAATTCTGTGATGTGATCTTCTACTTAGCTCCAGTAAATTATCTAGGAAAACCAGTCCACTCGCTTGTTTTCCAAGCAGAACTGTGCTGGGGAATAAGTATTAGGTACTACTGACATCTGCACCAATTGATGAAGACTGCAGTTATGCACAAATATATACCTCCCTATCCACACCTGCCATTAGTGTCTGTCTCCTTGTGGCAGTATATTGGGCTCCTCTCTGGTGAAAAATGCAGTTACCATCCATAAGTATGGTGGCAATGGTTTCTTTTATTTTACTCTCATGCAAACCTCCATCTAGGGAAACAGAATGACAGTATACCGTACTGAACAAGCATTTACCAACCTAACCTCAAGCAACATTTGTCTATTAGCTTTGGATTACATCATAAGTAAACTTAGTTTATGCAAATGCAATAGCTATTATACTATTACACAATTTGCACAGGACACAGGTGCTGATTCAATTTCAGCTGGAAACTGGCAAAACTCTAGATATCTATACAACGAAGATCAGTTGCATAATTTCTTTTAAATATATTGTTTTCTTAGTTAATATATGTGAAGTGCCATAGGCTTATTAGATTAATATCTACTAGCAGAGACGTTCCAACAAGTGGAAATCAAGGCAGGGGCCAGTGCGGGGGAGGGATGTATATGTTAATAAAGTGAGTTTGAAGCACCTGAGCTTAGAGAGATTAATGTTTCACAGACATCTGGTGCTTTCGTTATCTTGCTTCTGCTATAGAATTCTTGAAGATTTTATTTTTATTTTAGTTTGAAGTGTTAAGTCAATGATTTCTACACAATTAACTGGTCTTGGATATAACTTAAGTGAGGCATAATGTATGCATGCATATTCAATCCACAATAAAATAGATTTCAAGGGCATTAATCACCTGTATTTCTCATCAACACACGAGTAGGTTGTATTCAATACTGTACCTTTTGTTCAGGGAAGATAGCAGTAGCAGAAGCAACTGTCAGAAACTGATAATGATTCAAACTGTGCTATCATGAAATTAAAACAGCCCAGCAAAAACTAAGGGGATCAAAGACTGAGTGAAGTCATGCTCCTACTGGAGCTGCAAAGATTGAACTAGCTTAATAAGTATATCATACAGTACTTAATTTATAGTAAGGAAATATTTTGTTTTCCATAGTGTATTAGATTCTTCCCTTTCTAAAATGAGCATAGCTGATACATAGATCAATAGCTACACCTCTTCAGAACACAGATCTATTTTTCCCACTGGATGCCACTGTTTGATCAAATTCAGACAAACAAAATCCTGGAAAATCTTGAAAATTTGTAGCTGAAAGAAGCTATTAATTCAAATTAAAACATGGGTTCTGTAGGAAACATATGAAGCAGGTTTTATTGAAATACCTGTAGCACATTTACTGTGGTTTTAGTATGGATTATACAAAATTAAAGATTGTATGAGGAAATAAATAAGAATTCAATTTTTACTTTATCAGAAGGATTTACAAAAATAAGGGTGTGTTAAGATAATAGGACAAATTATTGATGTATAAAAGCAGAACATACTTGTTGAATGACACAGATAAATGTTTCAACACCTTATTTTAAGTATGTGTTTGTAATTTGAAATTCACTAAAGATACTTGCCACTAATATTAAAATATTTAACAGCTGGAATATCATGTACTTTTTTCTTCTTTATAACAGGATTAGCTGAGTTTGAACAGTTTCAGTTATTTCTAAAGGCATATAGTCTAATTTTATTGTCACTGGAATCACTGGCACTTTCACCACCCACTTTCAGAGGACATGATCAAACCAACCTGTGTATTATGAACATACTGACTTAGCTGTCTCACTCCTTGAAGCAGCATGGTTCAAGAGACAACAATAGTATTTAAACAATTACAGATGTTCTGGTATAAAATAAGACATTTCCTCTAAAAAATAGGTTCTCAAAATACAATGCCATCAGACAAGAAAACATGATAAGAATAAGAACATACCAATAAGAACAGGAGATACGAGGGTGGTGTGGAAAAAGCAAAGACTGCAAGTAAAATAAATTCATTTTTAAGAGATTATGCCAAAAGGCAAGGTATTATCAGAAATTTAAAAAGAAACATGGAAGGAAAAAGGTGGTGATAATAATATAAATCTTTCGTTTTATCTAGATTACAACAGACCAGTCACTTCTATAGCATTTGAAACTCTACTTTTGCTTTTTTTTTTTATAAAGTGAATTTTCCCATGAATTCTGACAACATGACATTGGTTTAAATATTTTATATTAATTCTTGACTTTTGTAAATACATTCTGAAAATGTACCACAGCTAAATAATTACAGTTATCTTATAATAGAGACATAGTATAGGTTTTTTTGTGGTAACATGAAGTATTCTTTTCTGTTACTCTTCAGCACCTCATACATTGCATATCATTCTCTGATCTGTTTACATTATAATATTTCTATAATTCTGAAAATGCATCAAACCTTGCTCTGAAATACATTCCTAAAGTTTGCTTTACCCTAAAAAGGAGCAGCTGACTCTCCCAGATTTGATAAACTGCTTGAAGGCAAGAGTAACAAATCCCTACCTGCATCAAAGATACATATATGTCAAGTCCTGCATTTGTGCAACACTGCAATTCATTATTTCAGGACTCGGTTTTCCAGATTGTTTTAAACTAAGATTGCACACTAAACCTTGCAATAATTGTAAAGTTTGGCTAGAATAGTGTGTAATACACTTTTCATGGTGCTTTCTGCCAGTGTCTTCTAGTATTCTAGAGCAGAAAAATTATGGTGTCTCACTTGGAAGCAGACAGAGCACTGTTGTCTCAAGCTGTTGTTCAGCAGAGGCTGTGCTGGCACAGGACGGTCAGTTTGGCAGGGAGGTGGAACTGCAGAAGTTAAGAATCAGTAACAAGAAGGAAACTGGAAGTGGGGTAAAAAAATCAAGAAAAAGGTAAAGGTTTGGTAGAAAGTGACAAATGAAAAGAGAGAGGAGCAAAGAAAAGATGAGTGTCATGGTTTAGCCCCAGTTAGCAACTAAGCGCCACAGCCACTCGCTCTCCTCACCCCAGTGGGATGGGGGAGAGAATTGGAAGAGCGAAAGTAAGAAAGCTTGTAGGTTGAGATAAGAACAGGTTAATAATTAAAATAAAACAGTAATAATTAATAATAGTAACAATAATAATACAATGAAAAGGAAAATAATGAGAGAGAGGTGAAACCCGGGGAGGAAAAACCCAAACAAACAAGTGATGCAACTGCTTGCCAGCTGACACCGCCAGTCCCTGAGCTGCGATCACTGCTTTCCCCAGCCAGCTCCCCCTGGATTATACACTGAGCATGATGTCATATGTTATGAAATATCCCTTTGGCCAGTTTGGATCAGCTGTCCCAGCTGTGTCCCCTCACAGATTCTTGTGCACCTGTCAGAGCATGGGGAGCTGAAAAGTCCTTGACTAGTGTAAGCACTACTTAGCAGCAACTAAAACATCAGTGTGTTACCAACATTATTCTCTTACTAGACTCAAAACACAGCACTGTACCAGCTACAGTGAAGAAAATTAACTCTATCCCAGCCAAAGCCATGACAATAAGAAAAATATTTTAATAATAATTCTTGTCTGCATTTATTCTGTGGGTGAATACGTTGAGGTGATCATTTTCTCAGGCAGAACTGATGAGTGTTCTCTTTATTTTTATCTACATATACTTATCTGTGTCTCTATGAATGTGTGTGTATGTATATCTAACTGTACCATTCTGTATATGGAACACAGTCTCACTTTCCCTATGAAGCTGTCCCTAGGTCTGGTTTTTTTTTTTTATTTATTTAATTGAAAATTAGTGTAACCAAATAAACAGAAAGGAAAAAATAAATTAAATTGGAAACTTTGGGCATTGTATCACACAGAGGGGAAAAAAGAAAAGGAGTCATACGCGTCATAACATCCCATACATGTGATTGTGAGGTTAAAGTAAAATTCTTCCAGGTGCTTATCTAAAGTACACAAAAATGAGCAGGAATTCTTCACTAAAAATCAAGGACTTCTGAGGATAAGACAAATGCAAATTCTCACATAATGATGTACATCTGAAGTTGTTTGTAGTCTTAAATATAAATTTTTCATAGTCTAAATAAAAGTATAATTTACTAGATCTCAAACACTAAAGAGAAAAAAGTATAACAGTCTTAGTACATAATTTGCAACTACTCTGAATGTACATGACAGCATATTTCCCCTATTTTATTCCTCATTTCAAAGAGAAAAGCCTTGTTTGAGCATGTTTTATGATAGCATGAAAGTTAACATGAACTGATTTTACAGGAAAGAGAAAAGTAACATGACATGGTCTCAGCCTGTTGTACTTTTCAAGTTTTGAGCACATTGCTTTTAAGACAAAATGGTATAGAAAAAACCAAAAGAGTTTCATAAAGAATAGCAAATGTGATGTATCTTTTTGTCTCTGGTGTTGACTATTGTTGTAACCTCAGTTCTGCAGATATTAAGGCCTATTATTCAAGTAATTTATTTGATGGTATTCAATGAATAGGCAAGTCAATGAGTGACAAGTAATTCATAATACAGAATAGATACATTAAAAGACTGATGAGCTTTTTTTTTTTAATTCTTTTGTTACTAGAAGTAGTAGAAGCTGTACTGTAGGATATAAAAAATGCAATTTTTGGTATGCATTTTATACTATTTATTGTATTCTTACATATCTCTGCAAAATCTTTACTGTCTGATAGAAGTTGGTATTCTGATATATCCATCTAGGTAGAAAGGGTAAAAATCATAGTCATAATACATTTAATTTACATGGATCCATTATAATTTCTGTTTCTGAATTAAAATTATTGAAAGACAATATTTAAGACAAAATTGTTCTAACACAAAGGATAAAGCATAATTGGCAGTGGTCTCTTAAGGATGGTGTAAAAGGCTCATCAGTTAGAAGCTTAGAATATGGATACTGCTTAGAAGAAATAAATCTACCTAATCTTTCAGAAATTAACCAGTCAGAGAAGAGCCAGCCCTGAGTGTTAAGGTGACAAAGCTAAAGGACACTGCAAGAAAAAGGCACAAATCTCAGGTGAAAGCTGATCTGTGTCAGAGGAGCTTGAAGCAGGCAAAGCAATCTCTTGTGCTCCTGGACTGGAAGTGCAAACATGTCTATACCTGTGTCATGGGTTTCCAGCAGTGTGTGCCAACAGTGGGATGTTAGTGTTACAGGAGGTGTGTGGTAAAGAGGATGGTCCAGGTGAATAAGCCTTAGCAGACCCTGGGGTTTATGCTCAGGGCAATTGGTGCTGTCTACAGCTGCCAAAGCAAGCAATGAGGAGGCACCAGTAAGGGTACAGGAATAGGGGAGGAAAAGGAAGACAATGTGGGCTTAAATAAACACCAGAAAATACTACTGTAGATTAAATACAGTGACAGGTAAGAATGGGGTTGAGTTTTCAGCTGAAGATGACTTCATAGTAAAGCTTCCCTTGGTCTTAAAATATCAAATAAATTACAGAAAAAGAAATAAGACCTGAATCTGAAAATATGCTTGTGAGCAATATCAATTATATGACTACATGGATACACATTCTGTAGGATTGAACCAAGGCTAGCAGTACTGCAAATGGCCAGAGTTATTGTGCTGATCATCCATGCAATGGCTGAAAAGCACTTCTGCATGTCTGAAATGTTTAAGAAAACCCCTTTCATATTACCCTATTTTAATAGTTCCTAAAATGACCTGCCTAAAATCAAGCCAGCCGTGAAATAGAGCTATGCAATCTGACTTGGTTCATTCTGTTTATGCACAAAATAATAACAGCTTCTGTAGTGTCATTATTTGATGTTAAAATTTTATCTTTGTGTTTTTACTTTTCTTTTTCCTCTTACCAGAAATACTTAAAGCAAAGTCCTCACTGAACCATCTTGTCATTTAAATGTATTCTAGGCCTACAGTTTCTCATCTACCTTACAGTCTTTTAATTTTTTTCTTCCTTTTTCTTTCTGTGGTTTGTTGTGTGGGGTATTTTCATCTTTTACTTCAAAGATTAACTAAGAATCTTCACCTATAAGCATGGAAATTGCAAACAAAGAGCTCTCTCTAGATGATAAATGAAGTACAGTCTTTCAGATTTATCTGTTCTTTAGTGTTTAAAGTAATTGTTAGAATAAGTGTGGTTACCATGCTGTATATGAGGACTGTGCAACACAGAACAGCTTCCATCTTAAGCAAAACTATCCTTCTGTGGTTTTCACGATCCAATTAGAAAGAAATCCTTCTATGACATATCCATATGCCTTTATCAACAAATCTGGGTTCATAATTTGTGATGATGAAAAATATAAAGATACATAATTATTTTATTTGGAAACAATATATTTTTAAAAGTTTACCTATTGACTTAAATACTATTAAAAATAAATTTATTGTAGGATGTATTTGTGACTTTACTGCTGATGTATTCTATCTGAGCCACAGTTTATTTTAAGGATTCTCAGATATCAAAATTTGTCAAAATCACATTGATGTCAGTGGAGTCACTTTGATTTTTGGAAGATAAGAAAATGATCCATCCTTTATTATTATTTTTTTTTTGGTCTGAGTTCACAGTAATTATTGGAAGATATAAACTATTATTTTTAGGGATTATTATAAAGAAGTTATATTTTTTCTTAGTATTTTTTAAGATATGAAAAACAAAGCTTAGGGCTCAGTGAAGTTCAGGCCATTATATTAAGGTATTAAAGAGTCTTCTTTATTTGAAGTCTGAAAAAAAATATCCTATGTATTCAATTCATGGTTAAAATTAAAATTAAAATCCATTGCAGGTCTTCAATATGGAAAAGTGGATTTTTACAGACGGGGTTAGGGAGAATATATTTCAAGAACTTTAAACTCTAAAATAAATTCTACTTTGTGACCTTCATATATTAAAGTTAGTAGTGGATCTGTCATTATATTTTGGTGGTAAAACATCAGCAGTTCTCTTTCTGAGCAAATGCTCTATAAAAGCAGCAATATTTTCCCAAAATTTCTTTTCCTATCTTAAGCTACATTGTCTGCCCTAGATATTGTTTAATCTGCCAGTACTCTAAGATATTATACCAGCAGATAAATTAGCTATAATCCCTGCCCCCAAAGAGTGTCATTACACATCACTACAACGATAGGAGAGAAGGCAAAACAAAAGAGAGAATTAGCAGGGGATAAGGGGAGAGAAGGAAGGAAATCAACTATGAGATCCTCAGTTTTAATGGTGCTTTGCATAGCTTTCTGTTTAGTTAGATTTTTATCTTTCACAGAGGAATAATACATTAAAAAACAGATGGGAACTGTGGAACAGATAAGAAAGCTATAACATGAGTATGTAGCCAACAAGGAGGGACAACTGAGGGAAGGGCATGAGAAATTAAATGTGTGCCTTCAAGAGGTTTGTAAGAAAAGCAGTTGCAGCCAGTGGTGAGGGAGACGTGCATGATATACAAAGCTAATCCACAAGAATGCAAGAGTCCACAGCTTTCAGCGGTTTCTGATCAAAAAACCCATTGAGCAGAGGGGAAAAAATCTGAGGAGAATCATCACATGGCGTGAAAATATAGAGACAAAATAAAAAAAAGAAAGAATATTACATTAATATAAAATTACTTTGGGGTTTGGGGGATATTTGTTGTAAGAAAGAGAACAGCACTGCCAGAAGGGCTAACTTCTATGAACATGAAGAGATTCAGAAAAACAGACAGTGCAAGTTAGTCTGGTTTCTTCTTATTGCTGTTTTGCTTTTTTCTGCTTTCTTTTTTCAAACTACCTTTCCCAACAGAAATGAGAGTCTCCTGTGCTGGTGGAGGGATTCTTCAATATGTTGTGAAAGCATCTCTGGAACCATCTGAGGGGGAGTATTTTGAGAGGTATTTACAGCACTACAGAATTAACTAGCAGCAAAGCATCAATGTATTAATATATCTTCTATTCACAAACCTTTTTTGGATTATTCCTGCTATGTCTTAAATAATTTTGCAATTGGCCATTAAGGAAAGCAGTGGAAAATATAATCTCTCCTTTTCCGTTGCCTTCTCTCAAATCACCAAGTACATTAAACTGCTTTTTGTCTTGATTATATACAGTGAAAACACAATACACAATACAGTGCAAAGCCCCATGACATTATAAAAAATCCAGCCATGGAAAAAACTTAAATATATCTATATCATAGAATCACAATGGATTCCACAATCCACACAATCCTCCAGTGGAAACCACAAATGGAAGGAACCTCTGGAGATCATCTTCTTCAGCCCCATGCTGAAAGCAGGGTAAGCCAAAGCGGGGTTGCTCAGGACCATATCTAGCCGGGTTTTGAATACCACCCATGACACTCCATAACGTCTCTGGAAAATTTGCTCCAATAATTATTGACTCTTAGAGTAAAATAATGTTTTTTATGTATTGAAGCGGAATTTGTTGTTTCAGTTTCTTGGTTCTTGTCTTATCATTGGATATCACTGAGAAAACTCCAACTCCTTTTTTATTCCTTGCCTATCATGTATTTATACAAGTGAGTAAGATCCCTCCTGAACATTTTTGTCTCCATACTAAACAGATCCAGCTTTCTCAGCCTTTCCTCATACTACAGGTGCTCTAGTCTCTTGATAATAATCATCAAAGATTATTATTTTTGTGGCCCTTCATTGGACTCTCTCCAGTATGTCCATGTCTGCCTTTTACTGGCAAAACCAGGATGGTCACAGTACTCCAGATCTCTTTCACAAGTCCTGAACACGGAGGAAGGATCACCCTCCTCAGCCCGCTGGCAATGATGCTCCTTATGCAGCCCAGGAGGCTGTTGGCCTCCTTTGCCACAAGGCTGGACAGTGAAATTGGTGTCCAGTGTCTGCCAGGACCCCCAGGTCTTTTTCTGCAAAGCTGCCTTCCAGCTGGTTGGCGCTCAGCAGGTACTGGTGCCTGGGGTTATACCTGACATTTCTTTTTGCTGAAATTAATGAGATTTCTCTCTGTCTGTTGAGGTCCCTCTGAATGGCAGCACAACTATCTGATTTAACCAGCACTCCCAGTTTTGTATCTTCTCCAGACCTGCTGTGGGTGTAGTATATCCTGTCATCCATATCATTAATAAAGTGAAAAAATATTGTAAGAGAACAATGAAGGATAGACATTCAGTATCCTTGAAGAAGGGCCGAGAAACTGATAACAGGGAAAACTCTCACCTCAGCCGGGTGAGAAAGTATGAAGTCAGTATCTTTTAACTGAGGACATTCTGGTGCAATTAGAACATAGAGGGAACAACTAATCAGATCTTTTATGTAACTAATCAGTATGTTTTTTGTATGTTGCCAGCTTGGTAAGAACTAAGTGTCCTTTGGGTGAACTATCCTATTATAATATTAAAAATCACACCCAAGGGTCAGAAAGCCCATTACTCAAATAAGCCCCTTACTCTCTGACCATGTGTAGTAAATTTAAAAGGAGATGTATGTTTAAGATGAAATAAGAAAGAGAGTAACCAATTATTAGTTGGGGGTGACTAGTTCTGTGATTCTGTGAATATTAGCTGATTACTAATGCATTTAACTGTATAAATACCCTGTAGTCTCTTGGTCTGTGTGCTTGGTTTGAGGAAAACCACCAAGCACTCAGCCTTGCATAACCCTGAAATAAATTAGCAATTACTCTCCTGAGTGTGTGATTATTGACTCATTGCACACTGGGAGAAAAATCCGCTCTTAAGACAACAGTATTGGTCCCAGTCTGGAGCCTTGGGGCACACCATTAGTGACTGCCCTCCAGCTGAACCTTGGGCCACTAATGAGAACCCTTTGATCCTGGCAGTTCACCCAGCTTTAAATTCATTTCAATGTCCAATTAACTAGTGTGTAACTCATCAGTCTGTCAATGAAATGTTATGACATTGTGGAAAGCCTGCTTGCTTTCATGTGCTTGTGCAGCATGACTGTGACCAGCCACCATTTCCACTTTATAAAGAAGTATGGCAGAAAAGGAATGCATGCACAGCAGCTGTCATTTTCGGCAATGTCATACCCCACACATTTTCCTAGATCTCTGTGATTGGCAAGTTTGCATTTTTTGAAAATGTCATACCCATTTGGTCTCTGAATAGCCTCTGATTGACTGCCTTTTTCCTTCAGAGCAGGAAGTACTCGTATCTGAAATAATATAGAATTATATATACACAAAAATATATATATAAAGGAGTGCACAAATATGTATGAAATTTGAATAACTACACATAGACGTACCTTAGGTATATATTTGTATGTAACTATGCATTTATATATACATATATACAGATATAAAAGTTAGTTATATGGATCCATAAAGGTAGAGGTATAAAATGTTGAAAATATTCTGTAGTAAGAGCTAATGAATGAATAATGAAAGATTAAATGTTAATAGAAAGTAATTTTAAAAAGGCAAAAGTTTGGTTTGGGGCACCCCATGTTACAAGGCTGCTGAGCTCTTCAAAAGTGTTCCTCTTAGATCATGCTCCTCACTGAATTCAGTTCCTCAATGAATTGTTCCCAGCAACAATCCTTGAGGCCAGGTGGGCTGACATTCCAGAAAGTCTACTTAATCTTTCATTTAGTTACTCAACGTATACCATATACCAGTATGGTACCAATATGCCAAACTTTTGAGAGGCTGAAAGGAAGAATTCTCTCAGCTGAAAAATGTCACAGGGGTTCAAAAACTGATTCAGAAGTGACTGCTGTCATGTAGCTAGGAGCTGTGTCTTGAACAGAGTGCGAGCTGACCCTGCCTCCATGCCTGATCTCAGCTCTGATAAAGTGGGACAGACACATCCTCCTGATGGAGGCTTATGCCATCATTTGCGATGGTGTAGGATGAAAAGCAGAATGTCTCTGATGTAAATGTCCTGAGAGACCAAAGAGTGTCTGTGAAAGATGATTAATATTTTATCCAAATCAAATATTTTCTTTAATCTTAAAAAAACCCCAACCTTTAAACTGTTCTTTACACTAACCCCCCAAAAAGAACAAAACCCCAAAACCAACTTAAAAAAGAATCTTAGAAGTAACAATGAGTCACAATGAGTCTTCCATACAGAAAGAAGTTTCAGCTAAATCTCTGATACAGTTAGAGAGAGCATCAACCGTCCAAACCACAGTTCTCAAAGGACCTGCAAACATGCTACCAGTTTGACAGTGGTGATAATTTAAAAATTATATATAAGTATATTCCTGTATACTTTTAAAAAACAC
Source organism: Phalacrocorax carbo (assembly GCF_963921805.1). Classification (NCBI taxonomy): domain Eukaryota; kingdom Metazoa; phylum Chordata; class Aves; order Suliformes; family Phalacrocoracidae; genus Phalacrocorax; species Phalacrocorax carbo. Next base: position 19,951,880 of record NC_087513.1, on the reverse strand, counting down.
ACCAGTATTTATAGTTCTCAAAGGATTTCTTCACTGTATTTCAACAAAGGCTGAAATTCAGAAAGCTCCTTTTGGTAAAGTTTACTCTATAAGAAACCACATACTGTGATGTCAAACATGTTTTTGCATTGGATAGATTTATCGTTGCAGTTATTTAGTTGTTTTTCTGTAAATCAGACCCACAAAATATAAGAAGGTCTGAAGTGTACTCCTTACATTTGTAAGGTAGCAGTGGTGTGCAAGAAGCCCGTGCTGTGACAATGAGAGATAATACCCTGACACACTGCACAGAAAGATGAAACCCCTGAAGTTTGAGCTATTAAGTTTACGTGGGACAGCACATATGCTGTTGTGGAATATTAACAAGACAAAATGCCAACAGAACATTTGATTCTCGAAAACTGGGGAACTGAAACAGAAGCAGGAGGGAATGAGCTACGAGAGTAGCAGGGGACATGTCATTTTCTTCCCATACAATAGACAACAGATCTCACACTTCAGAGTAATAAATGAGTTGCAAAAAATACTCTTCTTTGCTCTTTCATTTGTCCAGTGCTAGAACTTCTACCCATTTGTTTAAATCATTGCTTTAAAAAATATGAAAACTTTGTAGATGGTGAACACAATTATGATATCACAAACAAAATTTAAATTTATCAGTGCAATACATTCTAAACATAGCAAATTCAATTTATAGCCAATTGCTATTTTCAGTAAATTTGATTCTTAATTATAGTACTTTGTACATGGCTCTGTTTATTTTATTTTCTTTATTTATCTAAACTATATAATCTAACCATAGTGGAATAAAGATATTTACATGTCATTACATAGAGACATGATTATTCTCTTAGTTCACACTGAAAGAGGAAAGATATGTGTTGAAGAAAAAACTTACTCAGTAGTTCAAAATTAGTATAGTTTCAAATTTATTCTTCAAGATAAATAACCTATGAATTTAAATGTTTTAAAATTACATGCATCTGCAACATTATAAACAACTTTCAAATAAGAGTACTAAATCTGTTGTCTCGTGTCCTTTTCCTCCATGCTGTCTTCCCAAAACCTGTTTTAAGTACCTCTGCCTAAAAATATAAAATTAAAAAGCAGCATCATTAAATCCTCAGGGGAAAAAAATATCAGGTAAAGCAGATCTGTTTCTCCTCTTTAAAAAAAGAAAAACAAAAAAGCCATCAGCAATGACAGACATGTTAACACTTCTGAATAAAGAATCAGTTGCCCGCAAGCTGCACATTGGCTTCAGTATATTTAGAAATGACTTCTTATAAAAGTACACTGCTGGGAAAATTTAAGCATGCTAAAACAGAAGTACTTCCAGATATGTTTTTCCTGCCCTGTATGTGGTAAGGTACAGACAAAAATTAATCTGTGGTAGAATATCACTGAATAGTTTTCTTGCAGAAAATTTTGACTTTGCATCCCATACTATGCTTGCTGTATTTTATTCACTGACGTGTAGTTGAGTGCAACAGCAATTATAAATGGAATGAGATGGAGTCACTGCTACACTGTTGTTCCTGTATGGTGTTATGGATACATTGGGTATGGGTCAATGGAGCAGAATTAAAATGAATGTCCAATAGTTTTCACTCCAGGGAATGAACGCAACTCTTAATGCTGTTAATAGTGCAGGTCTACTCTCTGCCAGGTCTGGAAGGGAAGCTATAGAGCTGTGTGGTCACAAATACCTGCGTGTTAATGCAATGTGCATATTGTGTAAGCTAATGGAAGGACAAAGCGTCCTTCATCAATATATGCATCTGTGCTGTAACAGAAGTATGTCCATGTTAATAAATTGTTGCTTTTCATGTTTCTTGTTTTCTAAATATTGATAAGTCAAGCACAATGAAGCAAGCCAAACTGCAGGAATCTCTTTATTTTACTGTTTTGGGGGAAGGCTTGTTTTATCATTTGATTGTATTAAAATTATAAATTTATGAACAGTTTAAAACAAAAATAATATTATAAAATAATAAAGACATTTTCTTTGTTTGGGTGAGTTGCAGTCATGTGTTTCATCCATTTAAAACCCAGTACTTTAACAGAAAATATCACTAGTTTGTTTACAGAATAACTTAAGAAAACATTTACAGTGAAAGTAAACAAATTCTTAATGCAATAATTTTTATGTCATGCTATTACTAGAGGCTCTTTTTCTCCCCCTCTCAGACACTAAAATTGCATGTTCTCTGCTGGGCTGATTGTTGGCCCATCTTAAACTGACTACTCCAATGACCGGGGTGGATTATCACAGAATCACCGGTTGGAAGGGACCTCAGGGATCACCTAGTCCAACCTTAGGTTATTGATCATTGTCTCTTGGACTGACTACTGCTTGGCTGTTTCTCAAAAAATTACACATGAAATGGATAATAGAAAGGCTGCTGCCATGGATAAAAGACCATAAGAAATGGGAAGACACAGGAAAGATGGGGCTAAAGGAAACCTGCAGCTTAAGTTCTCTTCTAACCCTGCATACCTTTTAAAGGGACAATTTATGTCTTCTCATGACTTCTTTAATACATGTCAAGAGGATCATCCCCAGGAGGTGTTTATTTCTTTGACTGTAAAGGGAGTCTCAGTCACTCACATGATTAATCCTCAGGCATCTAACGCATGGTCAGCTGATTCCATCCATGGCAGTCTTCTGTGCTACTTGTGACACATAGACTCCTTTCACAAAATAAATAGATAAAATGAGAACATGCTTCTGTTCTAAGACAAATCGATAAATGTGTTTAGCTTAGATAGAATAGGAGAACGTACCTAGAGGCGAACGGAATCTTTCGTGTTCACATAGAGGATTCATATGAATATATTACAAAACATAACTGGGACTTTAATCCCCGGTTTTCCAAAATTAATGCAAAAAACTTGTGGGGAAAAAAGGGTAATTCAAGAAGCAATAGTATATGACACTTACTGCAATTTTACTAATAAATGACTGATGGTGGTTAACACTTTTGGATAAAGATGCATTATAGTGTCTAAATTCTGCCAGGATTTCGATTATAAAAATTTCCTAGATCAAGATTACTGACTAATCTTTCCTGACATGATGCCTTTGTCTTTATTCTAGATTTCCAGGAGTTTTGAGGTCATGTGTCCCAAGACTTTGTTTTTCCTCCAGTTGTCTTGGTCCTGAGTCTGCCTGCAATATCACACTTTTCTGAGTGTTACGTTTCTGGCCCTTTGTCTGATTTCCCTGAGCTTATGATGCCCTTTTGTAAGGTAAAAAATGTTTATGAATACTTGCTAGGAAGAATGAAGTCCACCTTAATGTGGAGATTTGAAATATTCTGAATAGCGCAGTCCTGTCCTTTATCACACCAACCCTGTAGAGCCACTCACCTGTGTTGGACACTGCACGTTGAGATATAACTTTATTTTACATTCCACAGAGAAAAGCATGGCCTTTAAACTCCTTTCTTTTTCCATTATTAACTGAAAACTGGGCTTCTAGGTTGCTGTTACAAAGTGGTTTTGAGGAAAAGAAAGGACAAAAAATGACAACATTGTCTGCTAGCATTCTTGAGAGAGGGTTATCACCCTAAAAGAAGAAATCCCTACTGATCCCAAGCCTTTCTTCCTTCTCTGCAATGAACACTCTAGCAATTAGTCAGGCTCATATCAACCCAGAAATACAATTCAAATGATGCATATGCATAGATCATGAAAGCTCATTACTTGTTCTAAGAGGTTTACATATAGAAAGGGAGAATATGAATGTCATATTTTTTGGAAAACTACTCAACAACATTCAAGACAGAGAAATCTCTACTCATTCTATTCCCATTCTTGTTTGTCTCACTGTAATAGTAATTTATTATTTAGCTGGTGAAGAAGTATTAACCAAACACACATCTACTTTTCTGTCATGAAGACGTAGGGAGTACTCTCCTTACCTATCTTTACAGCCTCTGTGACTAATATGCTTGATGGCCTTATGCTTGGTAAACTGGATTTCTGAACAGCCATAGGATGTCTTTTGAAGCTCTGACGTAAGGGGATACATTTCTTTTTAAAACACTGTAACGAATAATAGTTATCAAATTAAGCAAAACCCCAAAACAGGAAAAAAACAGAAGAAAAAGTAATTTACAAGTATTTCCTATTAAAATTTATTATGGCTCTTAAGATAGTTTGCAATAAGAAAGTGTTCTCTTTTTTCAGGTTGATGAAAAAGCAGCTACAAATCCCACAAAACCTTAAGATCATGAGCGTAGACCTCTTTGAAAGAATATTATTTTTAAAGATTAGCAAATCAATATACACAACAATAACGGCTTACATCCATATTATTACGGTTTTCCTCTTTATTTTTAACTGACAAAGTTAAGCATGAGAAGGCTTTTATTTTAATTCTGGCATATAGGTGATACATTAAGACAGTTTACCTCTTGGTAGCAGTTTTTTAATGAAAATATCAACACAAATGGGATTGTGATAGTCTAGACTCAAGCCTTATTTTTTAAAGTCCTACAATGAATTCTTCATTCAGTATGTGGTTGCTTAGTAAAAGCTGAAATGCAATTAAACTGAATTTAATAGGTAGGTGTTCATCTGGAATGAACCATTGACTTTGATGACATTATTGACATGAATTGATTCATTTTGGATTTATGGAAAAGTAATTTAGATCTCAATCTAACCTACAAAATGTATTCTAAAAAGCTTATTTACACACTCAGGAAGGGTAGGCTGGGACAGAAGAATTAATTTCACTTAACTATAGGCATGTAACTGAAGCATATAAAGTATAAGCCTAATCTTTCTACAGATTCTCTAGAATTGTAGGATAAAAGTAAACTCTGCATCAGCCTTAGGAAGCAACTGTTTTTCTTCACAGATGATACATAAAGCCCAGAATGAAAAGTGTCATAATGTATGTATCTTGGTTAGATGCTTAAATTTAAATAATGTATTTTATTCACATCATAGAAACTATTGGCTGAGTGAATACTAAACTTTGATGATGTAACTCAGTCTTACACCTGGGTTTTTATTGGATGTTTATAAGTACATTAACTTATCTCTGGACCTGTTACTTCATTCTCCATATATGCTGACACTGTAGTTCAAGTACTGAAATAGAGGCTGTTCATTGTAGAAATCATTTGCTCAAAGTAATTTGAATTGAACATTAGGGTAATTTTTTTGATAATGTAAAAATAGCTCTGATTTTGTGAATAAACCCTGTAGGACATTAAAAAAAAAACAACAAACCCACAACAAAAAAAGATATTACTAATGGAAGAGACTTCTTATATCACTTAAATACTCTTTTCTCCGTTAAATAACGTTCTCAGTGGTTGAAACTGTATGTAGTTTTAAATACCCTGTGTATAAATGACAGCAATTAATAATGCAAATATTGGGATGTTATTAGTATTTCAGGAAGATCTTCTCAGCTAATATCATATACCAAAAATCATTATCCTAAACAGAATTTAAAAAGCTGAAGCCAGAAAATACAAGTCTTCTTTCTTTTCAAGTGTTCTTGTCACTGAGGACCAGACATACGCTGTATTTCCTCTGAATGTCATTAAATTACATGCACACAGTCCTTGGAATGACCTAGGGAGTGCACTTCATCTACATTCTGTAGTCATGTAAAATTTTAATTACTTTGCTCCTCAATATATTTTTTATTACATTCATAAGGATCAAAGAGCATCCTCTGTTGGCTAATACAACACCTGATTCTGTTGTGCTACTAGCTTAACGTAGCCTTGTGAATAGGGTAACTAACAGTGTTATGAAAGGGTATGGGTTCAGTTCCTGTAGAGGATTTGCTTTCATTAAAATTTCTTTTATTAACATTTACCTTCTTCTTACTGGGATGTGACTAAATTAATTTTTAGTTTTAAATTATTTTTCTCATATTTCTAACTGATGTATCCAGAAGCCTGGGAGAATGAAAAAAATAAGGAAGACATTAGAATAACAAAAGAGATCTCTAGACAAACTTTTCTGTTTTTATACAAAAAGATAGTCTCATTATTTTGAAAAAGAGACCTTTAAATTCTGACTTAAACTTCTAAAGGAAGATTATAATTTGATCTGCAGTAGATCTGCAGTTTGAGCTGAGCAAGATTTGGGTCCTCTCTTATGATTAAGAATGGTATTAAGAATGGCAAATACAGCAGCTGTAAAGGAATAACTTGTTTTAAGACGGAGCATCCCTTGTACTGGATAACCAGAGATCATCATTCTTCTGTGAGTTCAAGATAAAATGTAGGAAAAGATTACCTTAAGCTGTTGTGAATTAGTTCTGGATAATCAAGGTCAGTCATGATTATCTGGTGGGTTTGATTATGATCATTCTTTTCTACATAGGCCTAGCTATTATCTTATTTCAATGCTTCTTCTTCCAGGCCAGGAGTTAAAGACTCAAAAAGGCCTCTCAGGATCATTTACCTATCACCACAAATGTAAATCTGTTGTACCATCATCTCACACATAACGTGTAGTTGCTTAACCTCAAAAAAAGATATTGTAGAATCAAAAAGATTCAGAAAAAGGACAACAAAGATGACATTTAATGGAATGACTTTAATTTACTTACTTAAAATACAGCCAAACTGCAGAACTCCTTACCACAGGATACCTTAGATGCTAAAAAAAATTAGATAAACTCAAAGAGAAATTCAACACATTCCTAGAAGTCAAAGCCACAATATTTACTAAACTTATAGGAAATTATGGGAGCTACGCTGGCTCAGAAAATCCCAGACCTGGTGGACTTGGCAATGTTAGGTTAAGGGTTGGATTCAATGATCTTAAAGGTCTTTTCCAACCTAAATGGTTCTATGATTCTACGATTCTAATATGTTTGAAAGCATTGGAGCAAAGTGTTATTACATACATTTCTACAGTTATGCTTCTTTCTAGACATCTACTTTTAAATGTCATTGGAGACAAGCTGTGGTCTGTACTGTGGTACAGTACAGCTGTTCTATGTGTCTTAAAGAGGCCTTAGATGCACCGTTTTTTACAGGCAGGAAGGCTGTCTCACGTTTCAGTAGAAGATACCCAGCTATCTACCAAATATGAAGTAAGACTTAATCATATGTAAAACACACAGCTTGCTTCACATTTAGCCACAATGTACTTGTACAAACATGTCCATGACAATATTGAAGTCAGGGCCATGAGAACCTTGAAGACTATTTAATTCAGCAGGAAAGAAAATAATATTCTCTTTTCTTGTTCAGGCTCCTGTATCTATCTGTATCATCTAATAACACCTGTAACTCTTCTCTTAGGGATTCAGCTGTATGTGATTCAAGGTTTTTGATATTTTTATGTAATTTTCATATGGTTCAGCTGCATAATCTTGACTCAAACTTCCATGAAAATTACCAATTTGTGAAAAAGGGCTGTGAGAAAGTACATAGAATAGAGCTATGAGAGGTGAGAGAGCTAAGATTGCTGATACAGGGATAGTTAACAGTTCAAGGATAGAACAAGAAAATCTCTGACATGAAAATATATAAAATCCTAAGAAAAATCCAGTGAGCCAGAAGACAGCAGCTCAGTAGCATTGAGTATCAGCCCATTCAAAGGAGCAATGGAGGCCTCCTGTCTGGCCTGATTGATAACTGACAAGTCTGCAAAGACCCTTCAACTACTTTATTGAAGGACGTGAACATATTGATGGTTAACTAAGTAACTCCCTTGTCCTAAGTATCTATTGTGTGTTGGTCATAGATATCTACCTTATATTTCCAGTTTGCGTCTAAAGAAACTTTGTGGAATCTCTTTGCATGAAGTGAAAATTGCACAGAAAAAGTGACATAGGGAGGGAGGGGTACAGTATCTTCTGAAAGCATTTCACACTCTGCAGAGAAGTACATCTGGTTTGATACTTCAGACATTGACTTTCCTCATGTGCTCTTTAATTCATAGCAACAGATTTCTTAATATTAAAAAAACAGAAAATAAATAAACCAAACATTTCCATTAATTTTAAATTTCTCTTATCTAGACTGTTATAGGACTTCGTTTTTGTCCATCTTGGATGTAACAGAAAATTTTGCCTTATTTGTAATTCACATCATCAGTCTTCTTTCAATCCTGATAAATGCTGTGAGTTCAAAATTTGACTTGTTCCAATGCATATAAATGTTAATTTTCACCCCATTGCCTGTAATAGGATGCAATTATTTTGCAATTGCAAATACAGTTTGGAGAAACAATGACTATTGAATTTAAGAATGATTTGAACCTTATCTCTGCGGTAAGTTCATAGGTTGTCTTTCTTTTGATGACAGAAACTGCTCTTATAAGGAAAATAGTGATCTTTATGCCTTTTCTTATTTGAAGGTACAATCTCTTGTTCTGTTTTGTCTATAGCAGCTGCTTTTGATCATCACATGCACTATTACAGAATCCTAGAAACATAGCAAATAGCTTATTTCAGATAAGTCCTATTTCATGTTTAGATCAATATTAATTAGATTATGTTCTTCTATTTAGACATTGCAACTGGAAGATATTCTAAAAAGAAGCAGTTTTTCCTGTCACATGTATTGTATTTTAAATATATTTCTGCAGTTTGGATGATATTTAGAGAAATATTTTAGTATGAGATATTGACAAGTGTATATATATAGATTAACTTTTTCACTACATGCATAGATCTATACAAGCACAGTTATAGGAATATTTTCACTAATAGATGTTAACTAATTCTGAGGGTTGAGGGATGATTGTTACTGTATTATCTATTACCTCATTTTTATAACAGAAGTACACAAAGTAATTATACAAGCAAGTATTGGCTGCTTAACTGTGTCATGTTCCATCCTTAGAGTCGGTTCAAACAGATTTCTGAAGGTCAGGTGAACTTTTGTATGTGTGTTTCAACCCCGATGAACTATGTGCCGTGCCACAAAGTTAGACATATTAAAACAATTATTGATTCTGTTTATCACTGACATTTTTATAATGGGTACTCAGAAACGCTTTTTTTGGCCTTTGCCACAGCAATGCAAATCAATGCCTAATTCACTGTTATCAATCAAAGGAACATTACTTCAGGACGGTATGTTGCACCATATTGTTTTTCCAGCAGTAGATCACAGTTCTAAGTATCTGGTAGCCCCAGGATTCCCTACTGATCACAGGAACACTTGAGGCTCACTAGTGAGTTTTGTATGAAGACAATACTGATTTATATTAGACTCTCAAACATTGCTTAGATTTCCAGATTCAGATATGCAAGGAAAATTCTGCTTTTCTCATCTTAATTTTCTTTCTACACAGAGCATTTCATTTTCTGTATAGAATATGTAGAGTTTCAATTAACTACAATTGTAGCTTTAAGTTTTATCTCTCCAACAGACTAAATGATTAAACTCTCTCCCTGGAGAGCTCAAAAGTGTGATTGTGTATTTGTCTGTCTTCTGCAATCCATATGAGTTAAATAGGAACCACTTTTTTCTTTTCTTGATGAGGAATGTAAAACAGTGGATTTAAAGCCAGTAGACCTCAGTCAGGAGTTAGTAAACTCCATCCTAGTAAACAGACCTGGAATGCACGATACTGCTCCTCACTAGCAAGTCCATTCTAGAAATGCACTGACTTAAAAGACTAAAACTAAGCTACTCAAAGAAGCCACTTCTTTTGATTATAACTTAATATTTTCCCTAGGAGTTTTCATGTGATTCTTTAACTTATATATTTTATATATATATATATATACTTAAAATTCTCTGAGGTTTGTTTCCTAATATTTTTTAGATTTCTCATACCTTCTTTTATTTAATTTCAGTTTTGTCAGAACTTTGATTACTTAACAGCCTTATCTGTGTGATTGAATGTCTGAAACTCTTTTAGCACAAGATACTTAAATGTCTGAGTTGGTTACAAGATTTTCTAAACTTTCCTCTTTTTTTTTTTGCAGTTTTATATTCTCTATAATCCTCTAGAACTTTCTCTGAAGAGCTTTCTGTATGAACTGGGTTAGACTGGTTTTTCAGTCATTCATTTATTCACTCACATCTGGCTGCATCAGGTGTTTTGTTTTTTGTTTTGGTTTGGTTTGGGTTTTTTAAAATTTCTACAGTTAGTTTATGGGCAAGTACCACTAGAATAATCACTTTGCATGTGTTTAATTATTGCAATCTTGCCAACATAGATTCTGACACTATAATTCATTCCTCATGACTGTGTTTAGACGCTTTCAGTCTTCCTCAGTGTTTAAAAAACTAAACAAACAAAAAAACAAAGAAACTAACCAACCAACTAACCAAAAAACCCTATTTTTTGAACTGTTGCAGATCTTGTCTCGTGCACTGTGTAGAGCTGTAGACCCTGATAACTGTTTTACACCAATCAGAATCACAGATTTCTTTGGTTGAAATTTGTGTCGTTAATTCCATTTTACCTAAAAGAAGTTGGCTGGGATATGTCTCCTCCCCACCCACTCAATATTTCTAAACAATTTCAATTTTTATGACAACGTAATAATTAATAGTATCAAACCACTATTACCAGTAACAGAAAACTGCACAGCATATTCACTAATTCACATACATTTTTTACTCACACATTCATTCATAGTTACGCAGTGAGAACAATGAATGAGAGGCCAGCTCCAACTCAGTACCCAGATGTGGAGGGTTATACTGGCACACCAGTGGCTTCTAGGTTGGTGTTCACAAGGTCCTTCAGATGACCCTTTATTTCTTCATGGTTGTATATAAACTTGTCATCTTTTTCTATATAACAGATGCCTCTGGACATGATCAGTGTTACACAATCCATTGCAGATATTCATTTATGCTTGTGGTCTTGTGCAGATACAGCAGACTCTATCTGTCCTGAGTTTATAAATTCTTGAAGAGTCAACAAGTCTACTTAACCCCAGAGCTCATCAGTCCTCGGGAAACATTCACGTACCAGCTTCTAAGCAGGTACATTTGCTCTCTTTGTCCTGTTGCTTTCTGCTAAGTAGTTCTCTATCCACACCTGCAGACCCTCATAGAATCCATTCCATACACAGAGTTACACAGGAACTTTTATTAAGTTTGCAGAATATAGGTCTAAGAAAAAAATAACAGGGAGAGATCAGCTCCTTTCTTCCTACTCTCTGATTTTTATGAAATTTCTGGCCTCTGCAATGAAACTGTAATCCAATATGTATCAATATTTCTGCAATTATATCTCAGTGGGAAACAATTTATCCATTAATGCAAAAGCATTCAAGACTTAAGAAAATAACCTAGGCATCCCTGTGAGGAAGTGGAAACTTTTCAAGTTTCTATTTTTCTTTTCAATTAACACCTGCTGAGGCCCAGAATATTTTTGTAGCTAGGGCTCTCACCTGGGGTATGGACGATCCAGTTGTGATTCTGTTCTATTGGATCCAGATCAGAGATGTCAGTGTTAATCTCTATAATTCCAGATATATATCTTCTGTCAGATTATTAAAATCTTTCCTGTTGAAACAGTTGAATTTTCTCTAAATAATTTTTTCATGAGTTAGAAAAAGTAATGAAATAATTCAAACAACCAATCACAGGATCATGTTAAAAGCCTCACCAATGTCATAATGAGTGGATTGCTGACAACATCATCAGCATAAAACCATCCTTCTCCAAGTATGTTGTACATCATACTTTTTCATATTATGCCTAGTTTGTGAACACAGGGATTATTATTAACATTTCTATGATTAATATTATCATCATTATTATTAAGAATATAGACTTTATTCATAGTATTATGAATTCCCTGAGAAGAAATAAGTTGAAAAGCTAATTGTGTCTATTTTGGAGCTACAGAAATAAAAATAAGAATCAAGAAGGTCTAGAAGGCAGGAAAATAAGATTGTAGACTTATTGATAATGGACTTGTGATGAAAGCCTGAGCTTCATTGGTGAGTTACAACAAAAAACAAAAGGGTAGTGAGCTGAGAAATGAAGAAAAGGTGTGGGTTAACCTCACATATTTATTCAGTGAAGATTCTGAGGTCACACAGAATAGCAAAATGATACAGCTCTGAGATTTACATTAGATGATTATGGTATGTGAGATTAAGGATTACCTGAAAATTCTGCCTGTTGTAGCTGTAACCACAGAATAATATCTATCTGAGCTAATGACATTTGAGGTGTTTTCACTACATAAATATATTATGTATTTAAAGATAACTTTTAATTTTAAGTCAAACATTACAACAGCGGAAGCTGAGAAAACTCCTCTTCAAAGATATAATACAACAGTTCTTTATGATTTTCAGTGGAAACAGCTTATCATATCTGAAAAGTCAAAGTAAAATCTCTTTTTCCTTATTAGCATATGATTTTTTCCACAATGTTACAATGTCTGACCATGATCCTGTTTGACTCTCCCCAGAAAGAATGCTTAGTGATAAATTCTTAATCAGAAAGAAATAAAGCAATCACTAAAAGTGAATATTAGAAAGTATGATTTGAAAGAAAATATTTTCTCTTTTAACAAATCATATTTTAAATTAAAATTGCATGCTGGACATTTCAATACAGTGTATTCCTCTCAGATTTTTTGTTTTCAGTGATTAGAATTACTATCAGCTGTCATTCAGAGCAAATAGTGAAATGCTGTACAGATACTTGAGCATTTAGGAATTGCTGGAGAGTCAGCTCAGTGATCTCATGGGAGGAGTAACCTACCAAAAGGAAAAGATGAAAATGAACACTCAAAATGTCATGCTGCTAAATAGCAAACCCCATCTTGTTGCAGCTGCAGAATAGCATTTTGGACACAGTCCACTTATCTCCGCTTGCAAATGACTGAGAGAATGCAGCTGCTGTCCAACATGTTTTCTACAGGGATCATTAGTATATCAGGCCACACAGTAAAAAAAATTAAGCAAATAACTTTTAAAGGAACTGTCCAGGTTTACTTCTAGTATCACACCACATATTTCAATTTGGCTATGCTAAAATTTGTTTTGTTTTATAGATACTTTTATTTTGTATTTTTGTCCCTAGTGTTCGTACTATTCAAAATGGCAAAAAGGAGCTACAAATAGTTCTAGCAAGACATCTAACTGATCTTCAGTTACAGAAAACTTTTTAGCCAGATTATAGGAATCCTTTGATCTGAAACCTTCTAGTTACATTCTACCTCAGAGAAAAAGAAAGCAAGCACTTGTACTATTTCATCAATTCACTACCTGACAAATAGAAAACAAAAATGGACAAAACATCTGCTCGTTACGGCCAAATCAGTAGAACTAGATTAATGTAATATAAAACATTCACTTTCAGCAATATGTATCAGGTGTTATATTTCATGAGAGCAATTATTTCCATATGGAATCATAAAATCATACAGTATCTCAACTTGGAAAGACCCATAGGATCATTGAGTCCAATTCCCTGCTCCTCAGAGGACTACCTAACACTAAACCATACGACTAAGAATGTTACCCACCCTCTCCTTGAACTCTGACAGGCTTGGTACCATGACCACTTCCCAGAAGAATCTGTTCCAGTGACTGACCACGCCCTCAGTGAAAAACCTTTTCCTATGTCCAACCTGACCTTCCCCTGACAGAGCTTCATTCCATTTCCTTGTGAGAAGAGATCAACTCCTCTCCCTCCACTGCTCCCCTTGAGGAAGTTGTAAACTCCCACAAGGTCACCCCTCAGCCTTCTCTTCTCCAAGATGAACAAGCCAAGTGACCTCAGCTGTTCCTCAAAAGTCCTGCCCTCAAGACTTTTTACTATCTTGATCACCCTACTCTGGAAGCACTCTAATAGTTTGATGTCCTTCTTATATTGAGGCACTCAAAACTGCACACAATCCTCAAGGTGAGGCCACACCAATGCAGTGTAAAATGGGACCATCACCTCCCTTGACCAGCTAGGTATGCTGTGCTTGATGCATCCCAGGACACAGTAAGCCCTTTTTGCTGCCAGGCACACTGTTGAATCATATTCAACTTGCCGTCAACCTAGACCCCCAGATCTCTTTCCATGGGGCTGCTCTCCAGTCTCTTGTCCTCCAGTTTGCACATATAATCAGAATTACCCTATCCCAGGCAAAGAATCCCTCACTTGCTCTTATTAAATTTCACACAGTTGGTGATTGCCCAGCTCTCTAGTCTATCCAGATCTCTTTATAGGGCCTCTCTATCTTCAAAAGGGTCCACAGCTTCTCCTTTTGTCTAGTCTGGAGAAGAGGAGGCTAAGGGGAAACCTCATTGCTCTCTACAGCTTGCTGAGGGGAAGTGAAGATGGAGATGCTGATCTCTTCTCCCTGGTATCCAGTGACAGGACATGTGGGAATGGTTCAAAGCAGTGTCGGGAGAGGTACAGACTGGACGTTAGGAAGCACTTCTTGACCAAGAAGGTGGTCAAATACTGGAACAGGCTTCCTAAAGAAGTGGCCAATGCCCCAAGCCTGTCAGTGTTTAAAAGGCATTTGGACAATGCCCTTAATAATATGCTTTAACTTTTGATCAGCCCTGAATGTCAAACATCAAATAATCCTCAATTGACTACACTGAGGTCAAGATGGCCATCACCTGACCTGCACAGGGAGCAGTTTGGTTTTTGCAGTGCCCAGCACAGTGCACAACCTAAGCAAAGTTGTTTGAGGCCAGGCTTGGTCTGTGAGACAAGCAGCTCCCCAAGACCCATTGCCTGCCCTGTGGCAACCCCAGGTGGGGATGTTTCCCCCACAACTCTCTCTGTAAAGAAATGCTTCCTAATATCAAGTCTGTACCTTCCCAGGCGCAACTTCGAACCATTCCCATGCATCCTATCACTGGATACCAGGGAGAAGAGATCAGCACTTTCCTCTCCACTTCCCCTCCACAGCAAGCTGTAGAGAGCAATGAGGTTGCCCCCAACCTCTTTTTCTCCAAATGAGACAAGCACAGAGTCCTCAGCCACTCCTCATAGGACATTCCTTCCAGCCCTTTCACCAGCTTTGTTGCCCTCCTCTGGACGCATTCAAGGACCTTCACATCCTTCTTAAATTACAGGGCCCAGAACTGTACACAATACCTAAGGTGAGACTGTATCAATGCTGAATACAGAAGGATAATCATCTCTTTTGACCAGCTGGTTATGCTCTGTTTGATGCATGCCAGGATGCGGTTTGCCCTCTTGGCTGCCAGGGCACACTGCTGACCCAAACTGAGGCTTCTGTCAGCCAGCACCCCCAGATCCCTTTCTGCAGGGCTGCTCACCAGCCACTCCTCTCCCAATTTATACTTGTGCCCAGCATTACTCTGTTCTAAGTGCAGAATCCATCACTTGGACTTATGTTATTGATGATTGCCCAATGCTCCAATATCTCTTGATGCTTTGATGACTCGTCCCTCATGAGTCAACAGCACCACCCAGTTTAGTATCATCATCAAACCTGCTAATGGTGCGTTCAACTCCTGCATCCAGATTCTTAATAAAAATATTGAACAGAATTGGCCTTAGGATTGAGCCCTGAGGAATACCACTGACGACCAGCCACCAGCTAGATGTAGCCCCATTCACCACAACCCTTAGCCCTGCCGTTTAGCCAGTTCTTCACTCAGCACACTGCATACCTGCTCATCCCACAGTTGAACAACTTGTCCAGAAGGATGCTGGGTGGGACAGATCAAAAGCCTTACTAAATCCAAAAAACCTACATCCACAGCCTTCCCTTCATCCACAAGGCAGATGCCCTATTGTAGAAGGATATCAAATTGATTAAGCAGGACTTTCCTTTTGTGAAGCTGTGTTGACTGTGCCTGATGATTGCATTATTTTTTAAATGCCTTTCAGTAATATTCAGTAGGATCTTCTCCATGATTTTTCCAGGAACTGATGTTAGACTAACAGGTCTGTAGCTTCCTGGATCTTCCCTTATGCCCTTCTTATAAATTTAAATAGCAATGGCTAGCTCCCAGTCAGCAGGGACCTGCGCAGACTCCCAAGACCTTTGGCAGATCATCAAGAGGTGTCCTGCCACAACACCTGCTACGTCCTTCAGAATTCTGGGATGAACCCCATCAGGTCCCATGGACTTATGAACATTCAGCTGATACAGGTTATCTTTTACAATTTCACTGTCCACAAAAGGAAAATCACTGTTTCCACACTTGTGATCTTCCAACTCAGGGGACTGGACAGCCCAAGGCCTCTCAGTATTATTAAAGACTGAGGCAAAAAAGCCCACTGATCAGCCAAGCTGGTCTTCTGCCCCACTTGCTTGACTATCAACACACTGGAATTACATGTTCCTGTTTTTCTTAAAAGGTGGTTCCTAAGAACTAACCAGCATTGGTGGACTCATAAGCCCTCAAAAGCAGATTCCCAGGGTGCTCTACTAGGTAGCTCCCTGAATAGCTACAAAGAGCCTCTGACCGCTTTGTAGCCACACTTTAAGTAGTGGAATACTGTGAGGAGGTCCACCCACGCCTTCTCTTCTCTAGGAAGAAAAGACCTAATTCCTTCACTCTTTCCTCAAAGGGTTCTCCAGCCCTTTAACCTTCTTGGTAGCCCAACTTTGGACCTTCTTCCATCTGTCCACACCTTTCCTGCACTGTGGGGACAAGAACTGGACACAGTGCTCCAGGTGTGGCCTGACAAGTGCTGAGTAGAGTGGGATAACCATATCTCTATCTGTGCTAGTAATGCCCCTGCAGATGCAGCCCAGGATCTGATTTGCCTTCATTGCTGCAGCGGCACATTGCTGACTTATGTTCACCTTGTTGTCCAGCAAGACACCCAGGTCCCCTGGAGCAAGGCTGCTCCCCAGCCACCAGATCCCAGCCTACACTGGGCTCTTTGGTTGTTTTGACCCAGGTGCAGGACCTTGTGTTTCTCACTTTGACTCCTTCAGGGGGTAACTTTCTTTGCCTTTGTTTTTCTCTTTCTCCTTCTCTTTGTTTCTTGGCTGGCTCACTGATACCCAAAGGTCATGCCCACCATGCCAACAAAGCACACAATCGTACAGCTCAGCCTCTGTTGCTTTTGTGAATTGCCCAGATTTCCTCTGCCAAGTCAAACACAATCAGCACTTCTGGCTGCAGTTATTGGTTTTGAAAACCAAAGCAGAGAGATATACAAACAGCAGATCTCTCCCCAGATAACACCCACCATCTTCCACTGGAAAGAAGACACTGTGGATTGATGGCATTTCAATTTCTATGAGCAAGCACTTGTCCATAAACCTTTGCCATCTCCCCATCCATCAGCACTCATGAGCCTACTGTCATGGTTTTAGCTGGGATAGAGTTAATTTTCTTCACTGCAGCTGGCAGAGTGCTGTGCTTTGGACGTAGTATGAAAACAATGTTGATAACACACCGATGTTTTGGCTGTTGCTGGGTAGTGCTTGTACTGGTCAAGGGCTTTTCCAGCTTCCCATGTTCTGCCGGGTGCACAAGAAGCTGGGAGGGGAGGGGGCACAGCTAAGACAGCGGATTCAAATTGACCAAAGGGATACTCCATATCACGTAAGTCATGCCCAGTATTTTAAATGAGGAGGAGCTGGCTGGTGGAGGGAGGCAGCAGTCGCGGCTCAAGGACCGGCAGCACCTGTCAGCGGGTTGTGAGTGGTTTTATTGTTTGTGTTTCTGTTTTTTTCCCCTTTTCCCTTTTCCTTTTTATTATATTATCATTATTGTTATTATTATAATAATAAATATTATCATTATTATTTTATTCTAGTTATTAAACTGTTCTTATCTCAACCCACAAGTTGGGCTTTTTTTTTGCTTTTGCACTTCTGATTCTCTTCCCCATCCCACAGGGGTGGGGGGAGTGAGCGAGGAGCTGGATGGTGTTTAGTTGCCAACTGAGGCTGAATCATGACATCTACCCAGCTACCATGTTGCTGCCCCTCTCATCAGTCGTACACAGGGGCTGTGGGGGAAACCCCAGGCAGAGGTGTCTGCAAGCAGCCGGGGGCGACACGCAGATGGACAACATCCTCTGCACACTGCTCTCACCATAGAGGAGTCCTCCTTTTTGCTCAGGCAATTTCTGTAGCAAGTGGGAAGGCACCAGCCCACCAAGGCTTACCCTCCACAGAGCTTGTCAACATAGGTGTGCCCTGTGTTTTGGGAATCCTTCTTTAATTGGAGATTGCTTTTGTTTCCCCTCTCCCAAACTCTTTCAGGAAATATTATACAAGGTTGTTAAATCAAATACATCATCAGTGTTAAAGACAGAGGTGCAGAAGGCATAAAATATCTCTGCTTTGCCTATTTCCCTATTTGTGAGGTGACCAACTTCATCAAGTAACGGACCAATGTTACCTCTGATCCTCCTTTTGCTGTTAACATATTTTTTAAAACCCTTTTTGTTGTCCTTCATAGTGCTGAGCAGGTTGAACTCTAATGGGGCATTGGCCACACTAATTTTCTCCTTACAGTGGCAAACAGCATCTCTGAAGTCCTCCCACGTTGCCTGTCCTTGCTTCCAATGTCCATACACTTCCCTTTTCTCCCTAAGTTCTAGAAGATGATCCCTGCTCAGCCAAGTTGGCCTTCTTCTCTGCTTGCTTGACTTCTGACACTTTGGAATTGCCTGCTCTTGTGCTCTTAAGAGATGGCTCTTAAAAAGTGACCAGCATTCATGGACCGCAGTACCCTCAAAAGCACATTCCTAGAGGACCTGACTAACCAGCTCCTTCAGCAGCCTGAAGTCTGCTCTCCCCATATCCAGGGTTAAAGTTTTTCTAGCAGTTTTTCTCTTCTCACCTGTGATTTGTAACTCAACTACTTCATGGTCACTGTGACCAAGACAGTCACCAATCACCACTTCACCCATGAGTCCCTCTCTGCTCATAAACAACAGATTTAGGAGGGTACCATTCCTAGTCAGCTCCCTGCACCAAGAAGTTCTCTTCAACTGGCTTCACAAATTTCCTAGACCTGTTTCTGTCCACTATATGGTATTCCCAGTTGACATCTGGGAAGCTAAACTCACCCATAAGGGCAAGGACAGCTGACCTAGAGATATTCCTTAATTTCTTGTAGAATAATTCATCAGTGCCATTGTCCTGGCTGGTTGGTTGATAGTAGACTCCCTCAACAACATCCACATTATTTGCTTTCCCCTTCATCCTTACACAGAGGCTCTCAACTCTGTCACCAACTGCAAGTGCCATACAGTTCAACCCTCCCTTATGTACAGCACCTCACTCTGCCTTGTCTGCCCTCCCTAACCCTCCTGAAGAGTCTGTAACCATCCATCACAGCACACCAGTCACAGGACTCATCCATCCAGGTTTTGTTTATGTTGATGATGTCATAGCTCTGGGATTTGGCCAAAGTTCTAGCTCCTCTTTTTTACTAATTTCATATATAATATATATTAGTATCGTATACTACATAATATATAGTATTACATATAATAATGCATTAATATACTAAATTAATACACCAATAAAGCTTAATTAATAGTAATTAATGTTATGTATTTTATAATTATGTCTTTTAAATAATGCATAATATATTAATATATTAATATATTAATATATTAATATATGATGTTATATATTCTTTCTGAAGTCATGATGCTTTAAGCTTTTTGCTTCAGCATTCACAACTTTTACATCCCACATTTAGGCATTTTTCTGTGGAATGCAGCCAGCCTACTCATCAGATTAAAGGAAACTGTTCTTTTCAAATTGGACGTGTCTGAGGTTTTCCAGGGAACAAGCCACTGATTAGTGGTTGAGAAATCACTGAAAAGAAGAAGAAAAGGTTTGATTTGTTGCTAACTTGTGAGGAAGAAAATCATATCCTTCAAAGTAAATTTTGTTAATATTTATCTTTTTAATAAAAAATTCTTATTTTTTATTTTAAAAGAATGTATAAATGGATCTGCTTATAAATGTAACCTAACTATAATACATAATTTAAATGTCTCCCAAAGTTTGTCCCATATACATTGAAATGTTTAAGTGTGTGTGTGAACATTTTTATTCCTGAAATAAGTAGTACCCATTATCTAGATATCCATACAATGTGGAGCAGCCTTGTGCTGATCAAAGAAAAAGTGGTTTACAGTCTTCTCAGTGATAGGCCTATTTACCTACAAACCACTGGCCAAATTATCCCGTTAGCTATTGAAACTGACTGTAATAAGTAATCCTCTCTGACAGCAGAGATAAAATACCTAATGCTAAGTAGATTTGATCATTTACTGACACCCTTGATAATATCCCACTCATGAAACTAAGCAGATGTTTCTGCTGTGTAATCTAATGGGTAGCTTATAAATATTTTTCCCACTCTGAATCAGGAGCAAATTCTGTCTTTTTAGAGCTTTTTAGAGCTCCACCACTCAGTGGTGGATTCCAAGAACAGTAACTGTATTGATGTACCTTTGAAATGGCATTCTCAGGGGTAGTAGGGACAATACACTTTTTTTGTGGCCCCTGTTTGTTTCATACCATTTCTCTTTTTCAATCCTGTCTCATACTAGAGTCCACAAAGCAGTGGAGATACTGTGTTTATATGCCAGCTCTCTTCAGTGAAAATAATGAATCTTTATCTGAATAGGCAAGTAAAAATTGCAACAGTTCTTAGGTATAATCCCTGTCTTCTGTAGTGCTTAAAAAATAAAAAGATGTGGTAAAACAAAGAACATTGCTTGTAGCAATGAAAATATTATACAAATATAAAAGAATAGATTGAAGATGAAACAAAATACAAGCAGAATAACTGGCATATTTGTTAAAAAAGTGGAGAAGAGTGTAAAGGGACACATTATAAGATAGCTATGTAAGAGAAACCCATAAATGATCATACATTTTGCAAGGACAGAGGCATTTCTTAAAATGAAAGAATTCAATGAATACAACAAAATAAAATCCATAAGGTCTTCTTGAATTAATAATAAATGTTTCCCTGCAGGATCTGCAATACTGTTATATATACCATTTGTTCTTGGCAAATGCTTTGTATACTAAGATCTCTAGTTTAATCATTTTTGGGAAAAATCCAGATTTCACAACTGAGCACTTCAGTGCTAAATTACTTTTACATCAAGTCTATGTGAGTCAAGGACATTTAATGTACTTATTGGATCTTTTACTTATTCTAGTCAGAGCTCTAAAAACAGTTTATTAATCTTACATGAAACAGTTTAAGACTAAAAGGCATAGAGAACTGTAAACAAACCCTCCCTTCTTCTTCCTGTATGATCCTTTTTCCATACTAGAGAGAATGAGGTTGGTACTTGCCCTTGGTGAGAGTGGCACTCTTGTCAGCACACTTAACCAATTTTGAATGAAAGATGGACTTTCCTGTTCCCACCCCACAGCCATTTTACTTCCACCTTTAGGAAGAAGGGGTTTGATTATCCCAAAACAGCAGAGAGAACTAGGTATAATTTATGAATATAAACAATTAGTTCTGCTGGCTCATTACTTAATTATTTATACTCCAATATCTTAATTTTTTCATGAGATATGATATTGTAAGGGTGAACATAGAAATAAACATAACTTCAATCCAAATATGAAGGTGGCAAATAAAATTGTCAAAAAGTAAAAACTATTCTGCTCCTTGAAATTGCTATGAAACTGTACTGTGAGGCAAGAAGCAGGTCACACAGCTCAGTATCTGAAAGAAAAAAAATATCTGAAATGGCGAGGAGACAGCTTTTGCAGACTGCTTTCATGTCACTGTTAATGAGGAAATCTACAGCTTTTCAATATTACATAAAAAATTAAAAAAAATAGAGGTAGATATATGTTGCCACAGTCTTAAGAAGATTATCTTCATCCTTGGCTCCAATGTCAAATTAAAAATATCCAAACTGAGAAAAGAAAACAGAACACTAGATAACCTCCTGTCCAGTCTCTCAAGACAGACATCTGTCAGTCAGTTACCACTGGTCATAATATCAATTCAGTCTATTAAACTCATTGCAGGAACTTAAGACTCTTGAGCCAAGTGATTCACAAAGTGACTGAACTCTCACAAGGTAGTTGTAGAAATTACTGAAATGTTATTCTGTTATCTGTGTGTTGCACTTATAAAGTAAGCTCTTTTATTCTCCATCTGAAAATAAAAAAAAATGTTATTCCACTCTTATCAGCCATCTTTCCCTTGCGAAGAAGAACAAACACTTTCCATGATAGTTTTTCAATTTATTTTTTTCTCTTATTGCCAAGAATCCACTACTGTTACATTTGTAATATTCTGTATCCAAAAGCTCATCAGAAAGGCATTGCATAAACTTGTTAGACTGTTGTTTTTTTCCAGCGGATATTGAAGTAGGCATAAGCCCTTGTTATCTGCATTGTCCTAATTCTGCTACTTTACTAAACAAGCAGGTGGAAGGGAAGAGGAAAGGGGAAAAGAGAAAAAAGACATTCTCCCTTTCTGTCCCAGTGAAAAACTGGTTCACTTGGCTTAAACAAAATCATGGTCTAAGCAATTAATGGATTTATTAACCAGTAATCAGTGAACTACATATTCAGGATCAATGTCTCCCATAAAACAGACAAACTGTATTTAATTAACATGTCAAAAATTGTAAATATCTTTCTAAAACTAATCACAAACACTTCTAACACACCCATGCAACCTCCCCTTCCCACCCCCTCCCAGTGTGTGTGTACCCCCCAGCAACACCCTGTGCAGACGCAGGTGCTCCGGCTCCAGGGGTGCCCTGCTGCCCTCCAGACCCACCTCCCCATGGTGAGGCACCCCCAGGGGAGGCAGTGCTGCCTGGCCGGTGCAGAGTGGGCAGCACCCACCCACCTGCCCAGCACGTTTCCCCCCGGGGTCTCTTCCCCATTATAAATCTTCATGTTTCTCCTATATTCTTCTCAAGGTGACCCCTTCTTTGTTTCAGATTTTTCTGGTAATCCCCTGGTAACTGCTTAATCCAGTTGATGGTCATCTTCATCTTTAGCAAGATCAGTTTGGGGAAAATGCCCTCCCAGAATTTTAGTTGTCACGTGCTGTTTATGCCCTCTCTGCTGTCAAAGGTACGTGCTCTGACTATCTTCCTTTTCTTACTTCCAGATATTTTCAACAGG
This sequence comes from Phalacrocorax carbo, assembly GCF_963921805.1. Taxonomy (NCBI): domain Eukaryota; kingdom Metazoa; phylum Chordata; class Aves; order Suliformes; family Phalacrocoracidae; genus Phalacrocorax; species Phalacrocorax carbo. Next base: position 19,928,864 of record NC_087513.1, on the reverse strand, counting down.
TTTATCTCACAGTGCACATTAGGCCTTTGATTTGTATGTATTTCTTTACCTTTTGCCTGGTCTTCTTGAACATTTCTACAGCAATATGCCTGTTATGTTCCTTAACTGAAAACTCTGTTATGCCAATTAACTCGTAAATTTGCTTATATGCTAAGACTTCTAGTTCTTCCTGCTTATTTTGTCTACTTTTCATACTGGTACACATAAATTTAAACTTCTCAGGAGACTGAAATGCTTTTTTTCCTGTCTGCTATAAGACCTTTCCATGAAGGGCAAGAACGTGTCTTTTGTCATTTGCTTTTCCTCAGACTTCTAGATTTTATGTTTACCTATGGCATTATGTTTCCATCTATGGTTGTTTATAGCTTAAAGCCTTTCCCATGAGAGTACTAAGCCTCTGTCTTTGTGACATAGACTCATTTCTGCTCAACAACCCTCATACTTTCCCAGCAACATCAGCCACCCAGTCTTGTCATATAACTGTATGCCTTTCCCTACATGTGCACTCTTGTGAGGTCTAGAAAACCTCAGGTAAAGCAGAACATAGCAGTATCTATTTTTTAAATCACTCATCTGCTAATGGTTATTCCCAAATGCACTATTAACTTTCAGATGAGTGAACAGCACAGAGTAGTAGCCAATGAGTGGAGGTGGAGCAGGATCTACTTTCAGAGCAGCCTGAGCTGCTGTCTCAGCAGCTGTCTCAGCAGCAGTGTGAGGTAGCACATTATCCCAGCACTGTCAGTCAAGTGTGTCAAAAGGCTCATTCATTTCAGTCACTAGAGAGCTACCAGCCACTACATTTCATCTCCTCTTGAGTATAGTGACCATGAATGTGACAGACTTTAGGGTTCTATTTGTTTCCTCTCTGACATCAAGGTGGGACAATGACACCAGAACAATATAACTTGTTGATTTCAACAACAGCAGTGTGGGAAAGACCTACCTCTAATTAAGGCTAACTCTAGTTTCTTCCTATGTTACAATACCTTCTTCTTTGTTGTTTCTTCTCTAGCCAGCTTATTTATATTTCCTTGGAAATCTGGTTGAGTGCCACAGGGAGTTACCGTAATCACCAGTGCTGGCCACCAGCATCTAATGGTTTCCCACCTGTTTCCTAGAAGACTCCAGATGGAAGCTTACCTGGCAGAAGGTGTCTTCATGTCCTTCAGTGTTAGGGAAATGCTTACCATAGCCTGTGCAACTAATCTACAGAGTGGAGTGCAGGATCTGGTTGCTCTTGTAGAAGAAGCTTTCACAGATGCAACAATACACTGACTTATCAGCAGCCTTTGAAGATTCTATCTTCACAATAAGTGAAAAACTTTGTTTCACAAACTGTCTTCAATTGCCTCACAAATTTTCTTGCCCGTTGTTTTTGTTAATAACACCAAACAAGTGTTAAAACAGCAACAAAAAAAAAACCACAATACCAAACCAGAAACATAATACATCTAATTATTTATTATGCAATGTTAAAAAAAATAAAGATGTTAACAGAGAAAATGTGTTTCTAATTATAACCAGTGTACAGATGGAATGTTTAGCTTACTATCACCAAAGTTTATCACTAAGATGGAAGTAACATGATTTTCTTCCTTACAACACTCGCTTTTGATCTTGCATGTCTTGCTCTTATTTTACTATTTAGGCTATTAATTCTGGATTAGCTTTCTTGGATAAAGAAAATTCACCACTATAAAGAGTAGTCTTCATAGACTTTCCATGAAAATGATAGTGTTATGTAGCTATGAACTTCAAATTCATATCTCAGACGACTGTTGAATAGTTTCCACGGATGTAGATGAGCTAAAAGTATTGTAAACTTCAATTATATTAGTGTAGATACCCAGATTGTTATTGAAATAAAAAAAAAACAACCCGGACTCTTTTAATTTCCACAAGATTTTAATTTGATTTTTTTATGTGTAAGGTATAAAATAATGTCAGTATGACCTAAAAATAGTAATTTACTAAAGTGGCTTCATCTGGGCTTTTTTTGCCTTTAGGTTATGCTGTTATGTTATACCTCAACAACTAAAAAATGACTGTAAACAAAAAACTTTTAGAATCATTGAAAATCCTGTAACCTATCAAGTCAAAAGCACATTTTGTTAATTTAAACAATGTTTATGAAAGGAAAGTGATTTGTCCTTTGAACTATGTGCTACATTTATGCTAAAGTTAGCAACCAACAGGAAGCTTAAGTGGTGGGAGAGAAATTCTGAAGTTGTAATGTTATTCAAAAGTGTGCACATAGACTGTTTCTCTAGAAATATTGGTAACCTATATGGCAGGTCCTTGAATACTTCAAATTATATAGATTAAAATTAATTGTATGTTATAGTACATATTTTTAAGGCACATATACATTTATTGTAGTCTTGTGTCAGCTTTTATATTATTAACCTCTACTTTTAGTCATGCCTACCTTAGCCACACAAGTGCCCCATGATAGAACTGAACTTACAGAGAAAACTTATTTTGTTATTAATTTATTACAGTTAAACCTATATGTATAAAACCAGAAAGTTTTTACTTTATGTGAACAAAAGATTACAGATTTGATTTTTTTTCTTTCCCCTCCCTTTCTTCTGATTTTACTGTATAAAGATTGTCTCAAAGTTTTTAGGTTAAGATATCTTTTTAAACAAAATATTAACTTTTCCAAAGTGCACCCATGATAACCATTTTATTTTGTAACCATCTTTTAGCCCAATCATTTTCTTAAGTCACAGGAATTATCCTGTATGTCACACATATGTAAAATGGGATTTGGTTGCACATGTTGTTTGTTACTGGCTGAAGTGACAGGCAGTTGGATCCTTCAGAACTGGCTATAGAAGCTGTTGCGCCATGTTGAGTGATCACTCCTTGTACCATTGTGTCTCCCTACCACTATCAGAGCTTAATTCCAGTATCACTAATTTCAGTTAGATAATGCATTTGTATTTTCACACAAGAGCTGGAAGAACAAAATGAGCAGCACAGCTGCTCACTGTGTCTGTTTTCCTTCATTCCTTAGTTCCCTTTGACTAAGGACAATAGCAACATGTTTCACTGTCAGAAATAAAAAAACCAGTAGTTAATATGCGACACAGAAGTGAAGCCCATATTTAGCAAACACTCTGAGACAAGAGCTTATGTTTTTTAACAATTTTCAAGCATTAGTCTGAAACTTGTCGCTTTCTGCTCACCCTGCTCTCTCATGTCTGTATTTGGAGAGGCCTTGCAGTCATATGCTAGAAGCATGGGTGACACCAGACGTGTATATGGTCCAGAGGCAGCAGGACCTACTCTTCCTAGGGAGCAGAAAGCCCAGTATGCCACAGTGTAACAAACATGACTTCCTCTGCTTTTCCTCAGTGTGTCAAGCACCATTTATAACCTGTGTTGCTGTTGGGGGAAAATTTTGTGTGCAGGATGTCTACAGGGAGAAGAAGGGGGAGGTTTAAGGCAGAATCTCAAGGAGCACTGCTATCAGCTACAGTTAATCATCAAAGAGCAACTTACTCTTACCTAGCCTTTAAAAGCCTGGTTGAAGATCCATGGTTAGGTGTAATTATTTAAGTGGTATAATATTAGCTTTATGGATTTCTGTATAATGAAAACTTTCAATCTGTTAAAAAGCCAGCTGAGAGTAACAAAAATAATCAAAGGGTTGTAAGGTGTTACACAAAATTTAATTTTATATGAAAGTTAAAAAGCTTTATTCAGTATAGTAGCAGTTCAAAGGACATCACAGCCACTGAGGATCTTTATATCCTGTTCAGCAGAAAGTATAGACTCTAGCCGAATATTTCCATGATATTGGCAAATTGCTTAAAAATCAACCTCTATGTACAAATAACATTAGCCTCTTCTATGTTGTATCTAACCCCAAGATTGGAATAGCAGCAATGTCATTGATCTAAAAGTTAAACATTCCGTTACTGCAGATCCCTTAACCATTCAAAATATTGACTTCAATTTTATTTACTGCCAAGAAAATACATTTTGCCTAAAAAAGGAAACAAGTATCAATAAAATATTAGAGTTTTAGTTATTACAACCCATAACTTCCTTTTAATACACTTTCAAGGCAGTTTTCTCAGTAGAATTAGCAAAAAATATATTGTTTGTAGGGTTTCTCTCCTCTCCTCTCCTCTCCTCTCCTCTCCTCTCCTCTCCTCTCCTCTCCTCTCCTCTCCTCTCCTCTCCTCTCCTCTCCTCTCCTCTCCTCTCCTCTCCTCTCCTCTCCTCTCCTCTCCTCTCCTCTCCTCTCCTCTCCTCTCCTCTCCTCTCCTCTCCTCTCCTCTCCTCTCCTCTCCTCTCCTCTCCTCCCCTCCCCTCCCCTCCCCTCCCCTCTCCCCTCCCCTCCACTCCCCTCCCCTCTCCTTGTAAGGGAGACTCCTTTCACCTTCTAGACAGCGACTGATCACCTTGTTCAGAGTATTATATTTCTTGTATAATTATTAGCCTATTGCAAGAGCTCAAAAATTCAGGATTTTTAAACAAATATTCTGTGATTGTCTGTGCACCAACTTCTAATTAAAAAGATGCAAAAAAGAACAGGTCCATGTACCTATATTTTCTTCTGAGTATAACAAACATTATGGCTGAAAAAGGCAGATTGCTCCACCCCTCACGTCCAAAGCAAATTGGAATTACCACCTTTCAGATCCTGTTCCATAGCTGATTTGTTTATATCTCCTACAAGGGGTAGTTTGTTATTCAAGCTCTTGTAACTGATTACGCTAGAATTATTTGAAGTAATAATCAGTTGAAACCTTTACATGTAACTATTATTGCCGCTTTTACTGTTAATGTGTAAAAAACAAATACTATAATGATGAACTCATTGTGTTAAAAGGTATTAGTGAATGATTTTGTGATTAGCACCACTGGGTATTTTAGACTCTAAGACTAATTTGATTCACTTTAAGATTTTTCATCTGTGATGCACATGTCAGATGGAATACTTGCAACATACATAGCAATATTTTGTTTTAAAATAATTCCTTAAATCATTCCAATTCACTTACCCTGATGATGATGACTGTTCTTTGAAAAGAACTAGGACTCTGAAGAGAAGATGATGCTAATAATTCTGACAAAGTTCCTTTTTGACCTCTAGAGCTGTAAAAGATCCTCAGGCAAATATTCTTACTGTTACAGTATCATAGTAAATTGTTTAACAAGAAAAGATAAAATCTACATAAGACACCTAGATGTAATAAACTATCCTCAGGGTAGGAAAAGGGTGAGAAGAATGCTTTATATCTCTCTGTTGTCATAGAACTGTAGGGAGATCAACATATTCTATGGTTTGAAGGATCTGCTTGTCAGTGGCATATGCATGTCCCATGTCAAGAGGAAGTGGCTGGAATAGTCCTTCCTACACATTATTTGAGCTATGCTCTTGAGTTATGGCTTTCTCCTTAGTTTGACCCTGAATTTTTATAGGCATTGAAATGACAATCATTACTTCAAATCCTAGACACCATTACTTTAAGATGTCGACCTGCAAAACTTTCCAATGATAGAACACTTGACTTTATCAGTAGCATATGAATAGAACATTTTGTCACACCATAGTATTACTTTCTCAGTTTTTTCTTCCCATGGGTAAATAAAATGTAGTTAAACTGAATTTTAAAATATGTCTGTACCATGGGTAATAATTGAGATGTTCCAACTTATGGATATCCCATTGATGACTTCTGCCATTAAAAAATATGTCGGTGTCTTCATTAGGCAAAACCATTTTGACAAACAGAAATGTAAATATTATATTTTCTAAGGTGTTACTGCAATATTAATGCTCAAATGAATAAGCCAAGGAGAAAACATAATATATTTCATTTTATAGTAGTAGGAAGATAAATATTAAGTGGATATCATTAATGTGCATACAGATAGGAATTCTAAACTGCCTACAAATATTTAACAATATATTTGAAAGGAAGAATGTGATAGCTAGTACTGTCTTTTAAATAATTCAAGAGTAAAGATAATTTTTATTACATGTTACAATATGATAATAATGTTAGTACTAATCTTGTAGCTCATTTCTTAAACAATCCAGTCTGTGTAGAAAAGAAATAAAGTTTTCTGTTTCCTAAATGTAGGTGAATTACAAAAACACCTATGAAACTGAGGTTCAGTTCATCCCCACTTCTCATCCTGAGGTTATCTAAGATGAGAGTTTTCTAAGCACAGTTATTTCTTGCACCACCCAAGAAACTACAAAGAGCACATGGAATCAAGACTGAGGAAAATAATCTTTTTTTTTGCCAACTATCAGCACTCCTCTCCTAAAGTTCCCCTTTTAATCAACCCTCCTCTCCCTCTACTAATTTATGAGATTTTGGAATTGGGCATTTGAATAAACTTTAAAATGTCTTCATTTTACAATTAAAAAGAATGAAAAAAATTTTAGTATAACATACTAAATATACTAAATATAGTGGAGCTATAGCTGTGACTTATTTTTATCAGATTTATTAAAGATCTTGAAATTCAGACAATTTCAGGCAGAAGTAAAAAATATTTTAATTTTCCAAATGAAATTAAAACCTGGAAATATTTTGGATTGCATATAATTAAAACTTTTTGTCATAAAACAAGATTGCTTTTATTTCTAGTAAAAATTGAATTTAAGAAGATCTGTAAATGAAGCAAAGATTCAAAATAAAGTCGAGAAAATGTTAACATGTTAAAATAAACATTTAAACTTTTAATTTCTAATTTTCCTTTATTAAAGCAAGTTATGATTAAAAATGACATAATCTCACAATCTCTTAACAATCTCATCTATATATTTAGTGATAGAGTTCAAAATTCTGCATACTGCAGTTTTCACTACTTAACGGGCAAAAATGTTTTTCTTCCTAATACCCTATTAGAAAATGATTTCTTAGGATCAAGCAAGAGATTTAGCAAACAGATCTCATATCTAAACCATGTAAAATGCATCTAGGCAGTAAAGTCGTTTTACTGCTAGATCAGCATGGTTTGTCTTTACTCAAGCATAGAGACATATTAATTGTTTATTATACATGTGAAGCATTAGCTGATGAAGTAATAATAGTATCTAAGTCACTGGATTAAATAACCATTAATGAAGGTGAGTATTACTAAGGCACATACACATAATTTTACCCACATGCCTAGCTATATGGCCATTTTTTAAAAAATTAGTTATTATTAGTTTTAGCACTATTATTAGTTTAGTGACATCCATCAACACAGATAGAACCTATTCTATTCTAATTTCTCTTTTTATATCACATTCACAACTGTAATAATGAGCAGCTTTTAGTGATGCATAAAGTATCATTAGTAATAATTTTCCTATGAGTTTTGCCCTCTCTCATCCTAGATAATGATTATAGTGATATCAGATTTTCTGTATAATAAAATTTAATACATCCTTGACTAATTATGCACCAAATGACCGTTTAGTGGCTTTTAACTCCTGTAGACCTTTGGACTCATAGCAAGCATTGGGATGTCAATGATATTTAATGTTATGAGTATTTGTTTTATCGCTGCAAAATTCATTGAGCACCTTTTCTAGCAAAGCAGCCAAACCAGTAGCTTTTATTAACCCTCTTTTTCAGCTGGACTGTTTGTTATCTTAGTAAGAACTGCTGACAAAATATTAGAAATAACCCAAGGGTTCATGGAAAGTGTTCTGTATGAGCCCAGACTAGAGACACTTAAAACCTGGCAAGCAAATATATCACATATACACCAGCTGCAAGGCTTTTGGTCCATTCATGCACTAATTATTCCTTCTGTGTTCGCTTCTCAATTCACACACATTTAAAAAAACAAATAAGGAAATTAAAAATCTGAGGTGAAGTTGACTTTGTGTTATCAAAAATGTCCACGAGACAGAAACATGTAAAGAAGTCTGAATGTCTGTGTTGTACAATTGCCTTAAAACATCAGTAATAATATTCGAATGTCATTAATGATGTCATAATCTTCATAACTGTAATAATGATGTCATTAATGAGCACCACAAAAGACAAATAAAATTCTGAGTATCCAACATTGACTTTTTTTTGAACAAGGTAAACTCAATATCAAGAAGTTAGAAGTATACTGCACCTTTGAAAAAAACAACATATTTGTTATCTCCTGGGCAAATGGCAGTACAGGCTTTTACTAAGAATTATGGAATATATAATTACTTTAATTCATTTTGCAAATGAGATTACATTCTAGCTTCACCCCGTTGCCCCCCCCCCAACATTGAGTACTTTGTAATTACTATGAATAAGATTTATAAAAGGATTTAATTGCTTATCTCCCTTTGAAATCGCACCCTTGCCATGAGTCTGTAAATCACAGCCCTCAGGCTTAACTAAATCTTCAGGCATAATCATACACAAGTGGGGAGGTAAATGAATGGAAACACCTTCTGTATAAACTGAGGTGACACCCTGCTTCAAAGGCACCTGACTGAACACCAGTAACAGCTTCCCAGTCATTCTGGAGTAAAAGTCTGGTAGTCCAACTCACTGGTATGTGTTTTGTCACAAATGTAACTGCAGCAAAAAATGTTTTTATTCTTGGATTGTGCCAGCATGTTCCCTTTTCTATAAATGCCTGGGGTTTTAAAACCATGCTAGTTGTTTTTGACTGATGTTTCAGGAAGGCATTGCTAATGCTTGGATTGGATGGTGCTGTAATGTAAGGGCAAGATCTTGGAAAGATATTTCCAATTCACAGCTCAGAAATTCCAGAATTCAAAAGTTATTTTCTGCTAGCTTTCATAGTTTTTTCTCTTTTTTGTCTAGTCTGTGTATTCCTGAGGACAAATAATATTTCATGGTTTGTGTTGGTGTGCTATTTAGTTCATACTCATCTCACCATATTAACCATTTATTAACCCCGTACCTCTGTATTTTACCCTTGCATACATATATACCCCTGTGTATATCCCTGTGCTAATCCATCTCATTGTATTAACCCTATTTAGTTTAGTACAATTAAATGGAAGTACCAGCATGTGAGCACAACAGTCCATTTGGTCCCCCTGAAGTTCCACTAAGGAAGAAGAAGGCAGCTGAAAATGCTAACAAGCTCTGTGCTGGCATTCTCCCTGGGCTGAGCTGAAGCATGAAGCAGTGAGACATCAAGCTCAGAAAGCCTTCAGTGGCATGGCAGCATGATTAATGGCAGACACATCAGAAGTACAGGCGTAGCTCAGATGCAAGTTCACTGAATCCTGACTCTCAGAGCAGAAAGCAGCCCTGGGTGATGCCATTTCCTCTGGAGGTACACCTGATGGTTGCTGCAAAGGGACAGGTGAGACATAAGGTGGAGCAGTCAGATGATTTTCTGATATAAAGAGGAAGAAACAGGATCAAACCCCAGAAATGTTCCAACGATGATGTGGATATCATTAAGGTTAGCTTATTCAATGTGACTAAAGAAAATTCCTGTGCATCTCTTTCACAGAAACAAATGAATAGCTTAGTTCAAATACCTGGAATAACTTCAATGACACTAGAAGCACATGCTTGTAAAGGACAACTCACTCACCAATTTTTTACAGTGCTATAGAAAAGAAATCAGCCAGAATGTAATAAATAACTGTATTGGATTGCTGACATGAAAAGAAAGAGATACGTTTTTTTTGTCTGAATTGACAAGTGGCCTTTGTTTTTGTAAACACAACTTTGCTCTTTCTAATAAATGTGTCGAAAAATCTTATTTTGCCTGAAAATCATATCGCTGAGCCTAAACCCCTCTGGAATTTGGAAAGAAAACCTCTTCTTTAAAATTACCAGCATCAAGCTTTTAACTTTTTGATATTATTTGCATTCACAATGAATTGAAGATATAACTATTTGCAGATGCAGAGTTATTTACAAGATAGCAGATTAAATCGAAGCTTTTAAACTGAGCTGAACTGTATATGTGGGGTCTGTTATACTACCTGAAGAGAAGAAAGTGAGGAAGAAGAAAAAGGTTAGTGATGACTGATAATAACTGCTGTTAGATGAGACTATATTATGACTGTTATTATTTTTGTTCTTAATAGCAGTAACATCACGTTTGCCAACTCTTCACTCAATTTTTATGAGCATGACTGTTATTGTTCCCAGAGTGGCTAATTATAGCTCCTGAAGAGCAAATCTTTCATCAAACATTTATTTGTACCCCATAGCACATTCAAAGCCTGATTCCTTTAGTTCTTTCAAGATCTCACTGAATTGTTTATGAAGACTTCTCATGTCAAAGTCCAACACTGACTACATATTTTGTTTAGGACAACTGGATCTGGAGATACAAGTACATGGTTTTAAATCTGAGGAAGCAAATGTATGTAGGTAAGTGTACAACAATGATCCATTTTCTTGTTCAATTACAAAGTAAGGTAGTACTTTTCTTGCCATGAACAGATATAAGGAAAACACATTTAAAATAAGTACAGCACCTGCGTATTTAGATGATTTCTTCATTTAGTTGTGGCAAAGGCTGAAATGTTTGAGAAGTTTTTAGATTCTCTGGATCTATGGATAACTTCCTCTGACTATTTTACCTGTGGAAGAAAACTGCAAAACAACGGTAATACAGTGACCCTCGAAAATAACATTTTTTACATTAGCATAAATATTTCAAGATAAAACAGAGGGGTCTAGAAGATTTAATTTTAATTTTTTTCCATGGGGATACATTCTAAATTTTTGAATGGAACATCTATATTACAGCTTCAGAAGGTAATTGGTGTTTATACGAGTTATACTATAATCACAGGAATGGGGTAGAACAGTTGTTTGACAAAGAATTTTTCTTGAATGGTCACTAAATGAAAGTAGCTAGGTCTTACTCCTGATACTTGCTTTAGCTGTAGTCTTAGAGTAGCTGGAAGAACAGAAATATCTCACTGCACTAGACATGTCTTGTAATGGTACTCGTGTTAGGAGTGGGATTAATGTGGCTGCCCAGCGACTAGATTGCCTAGTTCAACAGACTGATACATTTTATACTGTAAGTACTTGAAATTAAATGGATCTTCTCTCCCTGTCTTTGTAGGCCAGCTAAGTACACAACACAAGGGTACTAAGAAGTGCACCAAAGAAGTTCATTCCACTAAAATTTTAGCATATCTGGAACACATATTGTAATTGTGGTCTTTTCAGAGTTAATAGGATTACTGAATTTAAGAAGGACATATTCTTCTTATGGCAGTCTAATGAGCAATTTATGATACCTTTGCACATTTTACTTATGCACATTGAGCTATACATGTTGAAATTAATTTCCAGCACGTAAAATTACTGAGCTTTTGTGAGCAATGTGTGCTTTCATTTCAAGTGCTGTATCTGCCTTTTGTTAAGCATTGGACTGAATCCATATGGACTGAAATATACCTGAACAGATGCTTCATGACTTCATGATCTAATTTAATCTGTAGTACTAGAGGTATCTGTGTAATTAAAATCACATTTTTATTAGCCGAAAACTTGAAAATTTTCAAGGATAGAGAATTTTATTCCACTGCAAGATATGCATATTCGCATGTTCTCACAACCTCATATCTACTCAGAGTTTATGTTCAAAAAGAACAGATATGATCTTCTCCGTATAACTTAATGCATATTTTACCCCAGAATTGGTAGCTCCTGAAACTGAGGTATTTGCAGTTCACAATGGATAATTTAACTAGAGCTTCTTCCAGAAGTTATAACACATCTCGCCTTAAAGGCTACAAGTAATGAAGCACTTACCATTTCAAGTTCTGAAATTCTTTTTCAGAAGCTAATTGCAGTGTTTTTTAAAAAATGTCCTTTTATTTTCATCTATTGAAACATTATACAAGCCATTAGGCGAGTTGGTGTATTAAAAGAACTCAATAATCATTTAAACCTTGCCTCAAAGCTGCCTATCCGTCTGACCTGCATTGTGTTTCATGCACCTAGCTCTGGGTATTTGGGACTGAAAGTGTCCAGACACCTTGACTGCTAGCAGAACTTTAACATAGTTTCTGCCTCCTTATGCCTGGGGAAACCAAACCGTGAAGTAAGTATTCCCTCAGTAGTTCACAGTGAAATATAAAAGCAACCCTGCCTTGCATAATTTTAAGAGATAGTTTGGAAACCTGCTGTGAGAATGCCCTAAGCTAGCCAAAGCAGTGAGGGTACCTGCCTAGGACCTTCCTTAGAGCAAGCTCTCTCTAAAGGTGAAAACAGCTAAGATAGCAAATTGGATCACGGTCTTAGAAATTACTTCTTTTTAAAAAAAAACAAAAACACAACATGCATTTGATTTGCAACTTATATGTTGTACTACATTTAAAAGCCAGGGCATTCATTAAGAATGTGAGAAAGAGGTGGCTTACACCCATGTGTATGTCTTCCCTTTGGTACAAGGCAGTGTTTAGAGTAAATAGGAACAAGAAACTTGCTTTTATCTTAATGAATTTAAAATTAAAAGAGCACCTCCAGGTACCTAGGCAGATGTTTGCAAAACTGTAACATGATGACACGTTGACAGTCATTGTAGCAGTTGTTAACTCTCGTTCTTAAAAATCCAAGTTGCAAAGGTACTGAAGAAATGTTTGACTAACACAGGGTTTGATTATAAAAATGTGATTTTCTTTCAGTAGACCTGGAGCTATTAGTGCAAAGACACAGTTAAGTTGACCTGAAGGTATATTTAGGAATGATGCTGTCAATTTTATAATCCAGGAAGTATTAAAAGCCAAAGGTAAATTCCTAAATATTGTTTTTGATTAGATAGAAAAATGGCTTTGGAGAAAACAAAATTCATTTGTGGCTAGATAGTGGTTTTACACAGAGCGTGAGCTTTCAGCGTACTTATGCTGGGTCACAATTCATCTCCTGGATGCAGAGGTTGAGAGCAAAAATGGACAGAAAAGAAAGTCAAACATTGTCTCACTTTAAAACCCAGACAGGCAACAGACAAAACTGAAGTCTAGGCAAAACAGAAACTCACAGCTGCCCTCTTTACTGAGCCTCATTTACTTCCATTATGGGGTAAGGAGTATGAGTATGGAGATTATGAGGGATTCAGTGCTTTGTGTATGTAAAAAGAATCAAATTATGAGTACTGTTTCATGTGTCCCATCATTTTTTACTTAATTACTTGAGCACATGTTTGTGTAAATATTTTAAAGGGATTTACAGACCACTCAGCTGTTACCCACCAGAGGAGGCAGCACATCTCTACAAAATTTGTTACATCTCAGCCTTCCTTTTTTTTTACAAACCTGAACTATGTAAACTTTAAAAAGTCTTTAAAAGTTTTTATATTTTCCACCATAAGGATATGAAATGTGAACAACAGTGTTTTCTGGTTTTCTCAGGGCAACAGTCCTGGCACTGCTGATGAAGCAAATGCAGCAAAAACAACCAAAACAACCAACCAAACAAACAAAAAAAACCCACCAGATTTTGTCCTTCTAGACTACAGTAACCAGCAAGGGTGGTCACTTCATTTCATCCTATATATTAGGTTCTACCTTAGGTCAAAAGGAGTAGTATAGTAAACTGTGAAACAGTGGGGTTTTCAGCTTTGGTCTGTTCAAAGGCTTCCTTATTCCCATTTGAGGTTAAAGATATCCTTAAAGTTTATTTTCTTATTTGAAACTTCAATGATACAACTTCTTTCTGAGACCAAAGACTCAACATATTGTTTATAATCAAACAGAAGATACATTTTTCATGATCCTCACATAAATGATACATTTTTTTTAATTTACCCATATATTTAATTTTTGTCTTTACTTCATGTTTATTGTCATAGCCCAAAATTTCATTCAGTTACTCACTACTATCTCTGACTACTCTTCCTGTGCTCAGGTTTGAGCTGTAAACAAGTGTCCAACAAATACTCAATTTCTTTCAGGCTGCTAGTCCACTCATCTTCTACAACACGTTACCCATTATTCTTATGAAAAATTCCACTTAGCCAGTGGCATTCCTGTCATCCTCTACCTTTAAGCAGTACATAACTTTCCTCCTGCTTGTGTCCACTGTAAGGCTGCTTATTTTTAAAATTTCTTTCTTGATTTTCTCCCCTGAACATGGAGCATAATATTGACTGATGTTTATTATATGTGCCCATATTTATTATATTTCATAAACTCCTGCATTAAACTCAGTGTGTCTTTCTGTCTCAGGTAACATTTCTTATTTTGGTCTATTAACCATATGTATCCTGTACTAAAAAGCCATTCACACTTCATATGCTTCATATTGGACAATGTCTCTTAGTTTGTTTAGTGTAGAACTCCGGTTAGGGATTTATTCCAAATCCTTATCCAGGCTTCTTTTACCCTTCCTTTTCAGCCTAAAGGAAAAAACTAGAGTATATCAAAAGCCTGGTTCAATAAAATGACAACAGGATAATGAGAAGGGAAGAGAATATTTTGGTTTTTGAAAGGCTTCGATAGATATCCAGAACAAGTTATTTTGAAAATTACCATGGCCGCACACATAATAATTCAATAAAAATAGCTTCACAGTCTGTACTGATTTGTAGATAATCAAGAAGTAATGCTTTCACCGCATCTTTGGTCCAATAATAGACGTGTTTTTCTTTTGTTCAAAGAAGCGTATCATCACTTGTGCAAATCATTGTGATATCTATCCCTCACAAGGAGGTTGTGGGAGCCTGGGGCTGTTTGTTTGTTTGGGGGTTGCATGTGTGTTTTGTTTTGATTTGTTTTCCCTGAAATATCTAATGCTTTTGCAAGCATGTTTCTTGTGGAAAACAGAGGGAGAGGATAGAGGATAAAATGGGGGGTGAGGGGAAGCAAAATAAAAAAAGCAGCTAAGCAATAGGAGAGTTGGGCAATTATTGGAACTACTGTAGCATGTTATCCTATTACTTCTAAGTACAAAAGTTTCTGAGCTTTTGCTTCCAAAATGTCATGTCAGACAAAACCTGGATTGCAGCTAAAATTTTTTAATCTTCAGAGTAGAGAAGTCCAACATTTTTATAACAGGATGTGAGCAGTGATACTCTATTGTCAATGACAATGCTACAGTTTTTCTGTTAACTTTGGCACTAGATGTATTTTGTATCTGACACTTGGTGTAGTGAGTTATTTACACTTCATTTTCAGGAAATGTTTATTAACAACATATTTCTATAAGATCAAATTTAAAACAGTGCTTATAATCAATTTATGTAGTAGAAAATGGGGTTATAAAGCAATATGTAATTTGTATTCCTGCCATATTTGATGTTTTGCAGGAGCTCTTTAACTAAACAAGGCCAAATATGACCAGCACTAGAGATTAAATCCCTCAAGGGCATTACAAGAACTGCAGAGTTTACTAGTGGTTCTGAATTTGCCCTGAATCATTCGCAGTATGACCTAATGAGAGTTTCAATACTGGAAAGCAAGAGTTTCACAGACTGTTGAAGTCAACAGAAAGCCAAAGCACTGATAGGCAAAGATCAGTAAGTCTTTGTAGCAAAATCATTAGCTAAAACATATTGGCTAAATTTGAAATTTTATGTTTACATTCTCTCTACTTACATGCCCTGCTTGGTAACAATTTAGACACAGTGGGGCAAATTCTATCATCTGTTGTTGAAGACACCTATCAAAGGTGTACCAAACTGAAGGAAAATGTGTCTGAAAGTATAAACATGAAGAAAAATATACATTGGTTATTAGGACCATCACAACAGAAGTGGGGAGAATAATTAATTCTTCTATACATTTTTTTTCTTTTTTTTTCCCCCAAGATGAGCAACCTGGTTGTATACACATATATCTTCTGAACTACTAGATGTTAAAAAGTAGGTGTAGGGGAAAAAGGGTAATGGAGAAGATTTATGAGTTTTATTGCTCATAAATGTGAGTGTAAAAGTTCATGAGGACCAGTTAGTACATATCTGAATTTTTTTTTTTTAGATTAAGGTGGCTCACATATCAAATGGCACATAATAAAAAAGACACCCTGCCCTTCCTTTCTTCGCTGCTTCTTTCTTTTCTTCACTTTTCTTCTCTTTTTTTTTTCCCTGAAAAGTCTGTAAAAGAGAGATATTTTGAAGTCTATTAAAAATATTAATGATTGATTATCTCATTCAGGGAGAAGAGCATCCCATATCCAATGGACCACTACAAAAATTCAAAACACCCCAAAACAAGCAGAACATGAGTATGGATCACTGAAAAATAGTAGACTACGCTGCCACCCGAAGGCTCTGTTGAATAAATCGGTTGGTTTTATAATATACTGAAATAAGTTTCCAGGTGGAATAAAGATTTAGTTAGTTATTCCTTTGCTGGTAGTTATTATGAATGATGTGCCAGCATCAGTAATTTTATTAAAGAATTTTTGTGCTTTATTTTAGTGGTGAAGTGGCTTATAGCTCTTTTGAAATAATTTTTTAAAATTATTAAAAACCACTTTCATATATTTCTTTTACTTTTGTCAGCTAATGTTTTCTATTAAGGTGTTATCTGCTTAGAGTCAATAATAGGGTTTTCACATTATATAACTTTCTCTCTTCAACAAGCAAAGAGTATAAAAGACTAAAAAAAAAAAAAAAAGAGTATAAAAGCCACTGGAGTAGAACTAGTGGTATCCTTTCGGAATAGGCATGTATATCTTGTTAGTTCTCTCTCATTTGTACAGAATGATTGATCTGGATCCCACTTGATAACTTACAAACTGTTCACCTCCTTATTTTATTATGGGTGTTTTCTTGTCCACAACATATGCATGTCTAATTTAACTAAGTGTGACATACGGCTTTTCCAGAACACTCATTTTGTCTGGAAGCTTATGTGTTGTAGACAGATTTGGAAATCCTCCTCCACTCTTTCTTCTACTGTGTCATTGAGTGATTGTGTGCTGTATAATTTGACAACCTCTTCTATCAGCTCATCAGCATAACCTGCAACATGCATAATAATTACAGCTTCATTTCAGGTTATACATGAGAAAGGGTCAGAAATGTGTCAATCTGTCTAACTCCTTCTTCTACCACATCTGTTCTACTTAGTAGTTGGACAGAGTGGGACTGCCTTATAAAATAATAATGCATTTTTAAAACTGGGGTAATCTTTCATGCTGTCACAGTGCTCATTCAATATTATCTTATAACCTGTCTTTTTGAGGATTTTCTTATAAAATGTGATATTTTAATAATATTATATGAAAAACATTATGACCACATTACCATATACACAGAGTCATCTCCACCAAGGCTTGAATTATATCAATACAGGATAAAAAGTTTGGTGTAAAAGTTCTTTGTAAAATTTAGCATTATTTAGTGGGCCACAGTTAATGTTAACATTCCTGTCTTACATGATTTATAGGTTTATAAAGTTTGTTATAGACATCTGTTTTATTATAAATATATCACCAGAGGTATATAAGTAGATGGGTAAAAAACACAACGATTTTATTAATCTCCTGGAGTATATAACAGTTTCATTAAATGTCTCTAGTAAGTGTATTAACTTTTTTGTGAATGTGACTTTGATATAAATTATTCTCTCTAAAATTTTTGTGTATACACAAATTGTATTATTATTGCAATTAAATAACTGATCATTAAATAATATTTTCAATGTTTTTCAGAAGACCATTTTTTGCCATTAGACTTGATTCTTCTTTTTAATTATACAATAACTGGACATGCATATACATCATATGTGTTGTCTAATGTGTATTAGAAATTTTTATGTTATTGCTACAATTGATGCAAACCTTATTTGTGATTCATTTTTCTGATAAACTTTAGGAAATGCTGAAATGCTGGTTCTTTATATTTCTCATTAAACTTTCAGATCTGATTGCTTTTTTTTTAAGCAAAACATCAAAATTACTTGCAGAAGCAGGAACAGCAAGTTGTAATTCATTGTCTGTAATTCATGTCCATTAACTAGTATATGCAAATAATCCTCAGAAATTGTCAGAGCTTACAGCCTGTAGAGAGAGGAACTTCTAAGCGTACTTGAAATTAGATCCCTTTAAAACAAGGGTGCATTCCAGGGAAACTATTTTTCTTATAATAAAGCTGCAGAAAGAAAAGCTGACATTGCAATAGACTTGTCAGAACTATTTTATAAGTGGTGATCTGTTTTCCATCTGATGAGAAAGCTAACATCAAGGACACTGTCCAGCTTGGCACTTTTGTCAAAAGTTCCTGGGAAAAAAAATTCGTTTTAAAGAAAAGCAAGCTTCTTTTTCAGGTTTTGATTTACAGTGAGCAAGAAAAATGTTAAATATTACAGTGAGAAAGGTGATGAAAAACTGTCTTCAACAGGTTTGTTTTTGTATGAATCCCTGTGGTAGAAAAACAACCATTGATGTATTATTCTTTTTCACTGAGACAGAAAAGAAGTCAAAGACAAGTCAAACTATGTGCTAAAGTTTGAATACATTTATTAAAATATATTGATATGCTACATCAAAGAAGTGTTAAACAGTGATGGGAGCAAGCCTTGTATAGATATTTACATACAGCTAAATAGTCTGAACTCCTGAATCTGAATCGCATTGGTGACCAAATTCTTATTTCCTTAAATTTTTGTTCATATAAACAAGCATATTGGAATCAACTTCTGGTCATAATTTTTTTTTGCAGGGTTTTATTTCAGACCAGGAACATGGACCAGACGTGGTGCCATATTTTGTTATTCAAAAGCTGCTGAGTTGAAAGCATGCAGGTAAGATCTTCTGTGAATTTTAACATGGAGAATATGGTATCTGAGAAACTGACTGTGCGATACTCTCCAGAACTGAAAAAAAAAGAAAATAAATTTCTGGGTAATCTTTTATTAAAAAAGCAAAAACTTTCCTACCTTCCTCTTTTTTGAATATATATATAGTGTAATACTTCCAATTCTAGTGTCTGAGAAACACTGATGTTTAGGCTGTTGCTGGGTAGTGCTTGCACTAGTCAAGGACATTTCCAGCTTCCCATGCTCTGCCGGGTGCACAAGAAGCCGGGAGGGGAGGGGGCACAGCTAAGAGAGCGGATTCAAACTGGCCAAAGGGATATTCCATATCACGTAACGTCTTGCCCAGTGTGTTACCTGGGAGGGGCTGGCCGGGGGAGGGGGGCAGCGTCAGTCGGCAGGTGGTGAGCCATTGTATCGTTTGTGTTTCTGTTTTGTTTTCCTTTTCCATTTTATTATATTATCATTATTGTTATTATTATCATACTCATTATTATTATAAATATTCTTTTTATTGTAATCATTAAACTGTGCTTATCTCAACCCACAAGTTCTTTTGCTCTTCCAATTCCCTCCCCCATCCCACAGGGGTGGGGGGAAGTGAGCGAGCGGCTGCGTGGTGTTTACTTGCCGACTGAGGCTGAACCACGACAGCGTGTGTGTGTTTTGTGGTTTAGTCGGCAACTCAGCCCCGCACAGCTGCTCGCTCACTCCGCCACCGGTGGGACGGGGGAAAGAATCAGAAGGGTAAAGCTTGTGGATTGAGGTAAGAACAGTTTAATAATTAAAATAAAACAAGAACAACAAAAATGCAATGGAAAGGAAAACAATGAGAGGTGCGAACCCCAGGGCAAGGGGGAAAAGGTGGGAATGAACCATCAAAACAAACTGCATGTGACACAGCCGCTCACCGCCCGTCGACCCAACACTGCCAGTCCCTGAGCCGCAATAACCCCCATGCGCCAGCTGCCCCCGTTAATGTGCTGGTCACGGCGTCACATGGTATGGAATGAACATCCCATTGGCCAGTTGGGGTCAGGTGCCTTGGCTGTGGCCCCGCCCCCCCGGCCTCTTGTCCATGTGGCAGAGCAGGGGAAGCTGGAAAAGTCCCTCACTACTACAGGTGCTACAGTGAAAAGAATTAACCCTTTCTCAGCCAAAACCACCAGTGTGTATACATATATGTAAATGTATGTGTATGTATGGATATGTATAATCACACTGAAATCTGAGAACAAGAATTTTAATCTCCAGTGGCTGCAAAGGTCTTTTGAACTAGTTTTTCTTGGTTGCCTTTTTTTCACCATAACAATTTTAGAGAACGCTATGCTTTTACTATGGTTGTGAAGAGGGAGTTACATGGTAGTTTATGACAAGGACAGCATCAGGTTACTTTTAATTAATTGAATATTTTTCTTTTTTTTTGAGATCTTTGCTGGTAGATGCTGTGCAATAAACCCAGTGTGTACCTCTGATCCTTTTCTGATCTTTAAAGTAAACATATTAGTTTGATTCTCCCGTATCTTTTACTGTTGGGGTCAAATTTCCAATCATCATTCTTTGACAAATACCTAGGTAAAAAATCCATTATGCCCAGAAAATCAGACTAAATTTTCTTTTTTTCCTTCAGTATTTTTGTCTTTTGACTAAATCTACAATGTACACCAAGCTATGTTTTTCATCAAGCAGAAAATATATTTAGCAATATTACTTGAAATAAGTATGTTGATTTCACCTCATCATATATATTTTGTTACAGTTAATATTGAAATCCTTCTTGAATTATAGGATGAAAACATGTTGAATTTTCATTCTCTTAAGAGAGCAAGGATTTTTGGAGTCAGTTATAATGGTACTGTAAATTGGAGTAATTGGAGTAATTAAAGTAATTGTATTTTATTTTGAGTCACTGATAAAATTTTAATGAGCTTAACAATAAATTCTTAGCTCATGTACACAGTGTGTCCACTGTAACAGGATTTTTGATGTAACAGATGGATCTGTTTTCTTTCCTAGGAATATCAAGTCTACAGATCAGGAATATCATTCACAAACAAACCTTAAAGTCAAGGGTAACATATACTAATAAGTGTAATCTTTAATTCACATTTTTATTGCAGAAAAACATCAAATAGCTAATTAACAACTTTCTATACTTTAAAACATATTTGTGCTGATCAGGCCTAACTCAAATAATCCACAATTCAATGTAACAACTCACTGTCATGGTTCTTCTTCTCAGCAAATTCCCAATCATTTTGAGATTAATTGTGGAAATGGATAGTTAAATATTCATCTTTATGTTAAAAATGTATAAGATGCTTAAGGACAGAAATGAATGGAAAACTAGTAGTCTGGAATTAGTCATCCTTATTTAAGCCTTGATGTGTGTCTCAAATGACCATGTACTACTCTGTAGTAGACTTAATCAGAAATTAACATGCTGGTAAATCCTCATGCTCCAGAACAGGAAAAACTAAAGATCGTCTTGCTTTATCTACATGCTGTTATTTGAAGGGCTTTCATAGCACTTTCCTGTTCCGCTCTTGACTGAGGTCAGTATTCTTTGTTTCTGCACTACTGTCAACATGGTCAATGTTAAAATCATAAAGAAATCAGGCCTTGCACTCCTACAGTTCCCTCAGATTAAACGGTATCTTCTTGATTTAAACAGATTTGTAGCTCTTTTCCTACTTCTTCAGCAAGCATGTTGAAAATGCCCCCACAAATTTCAGCAAGGACTCACTCAAATGTGAT
Organism: Phalacrocorax carbo; assembly: GCF_963921805.1. Classification (NCBI taxonomy): domain Eukaryota; kingdom Metazoa; phylum Chordata; class Aves; order Suliformes; family Phalacrocoracidae; genus Phalacrocorax; species Phalacrocorax carbo. The sequence continues at coordinate 19,907,428 of NC_087513.1, read as the reverse complement.
CAAATTCATTCTGGTTGGACTGCCAGCACTTTATGGACTAAGACACATAGTCTTATGTTGTTTGCACATAACTACTTATCAAATATTTTAAAGGACTTACAGAACTTCCATGAAATGCTTTCTCTGTGATGAAGTTAAAGGCAAATGTTGATCTTCTAATTTGATAAAGAAATATGAGTGATCTTTTTTCATTATATCTTTAATGGATTGATACTAGGTAAGTATGTCAGATATCTCATACTGCTCTCTTTGTACAGTGCTATGATTGAGTAGTGTTATTACACAATAATATACTTAAGGTGCTTTTATTAGGCTTTTAAAAAAAACGTTCCTTAAATACATAAAATGATTTTACAAGTGTGTAGTCCTATGACTCATTCAAGCCTCTGTTTCTCCCAATGTTTTATCTTTCCTCTAATCATATATGCTAAAGCAGACAAGAATAGACATCTCTTGTGCCCAGTACTTTACATGACTTTAACCAGGGAGAGCCTGCACATCAAAGGGTTCAGTATAAGACAGTATAAGATTCTAAAGAATAATCAGGAGTTTATTTTACAGAAGAGGCCTAAATATGTTATAAAGCGTGTAATAGATTTTCAAAAGCACCTAGGCAGATTAGGTACTCCCATTGACTTCAGGACAGTCAGATGCCTTTGCGATCTGTGAAACTGAAAATATGACAAGACAGATGATGTTTGAATTACCAGAGTGGAGTGACACCTCTAATATTGTATCAAAAAGCTGATCTGTTCAGCTGGTGGGGAATAAAAGTTGGTTGGGCAGAAGTGGAAGATCTGTGGAAAGACGGAATTATTTAAAAGGTAATTAATGAAATCTGTGTGTGTAAGGTATGAATCAAACTCTTAATGCTATTGTAAATACACTATTAGGAATACCATGGCAATTACATAAAGTCAGGATGCAGGTCTCCAAGACGGTCTCTTTTATACAATGTGATATACTTCATACGACACTTACTGTAGAGGAGCTAGCTCAAAATCAAAACTAAGGACAAAATGTTACAACAAAAGAGAGGGCTTGGTAAATTTCTGTGTGCATTATTTTGTGGTCTACCAATTTGATATGCTGTCAAAATCACACAAGTAGCATCTGAATAAACCAGATCTATCAGACAGATCTTTTTGGTGTAGTTTTCAGTGAAATTCACAGAAGTATGCCCTTAGCTCCCAAAGAGTGTCCAGATGAGACCATGCTCAGGAAAAAAGATTTTTCATTTGCTTAAAGCTTTCTTCAACGTCAATTGAAACAAAGATTTCCCGTCTTTAAAATCTGACTTCCATAAATTTCAATGAGCATTGAGTCAGACACTGGAAAGTTTTTCAACTGTGGAATATTTTTTTTTTACTGAAAAAACTACCCATTGCATTTGGTGTGATCTTAAAATCTCAATACGACTTTTAAAAACAAATTAAATAGCAAGCCAAATCTTCAGGTTTAAATATTAAAAAAAAATAGATCACTGAGATGACTATCTGACGTCCCACAGAGACTACCATGTCCTTCTTCTCTTTACCAGTGGTAGCAATGTCATGTCTCCTTCTGTGCAAGTTTTTCTCTCAGTGTGGAGATCCATACTCATATGATGTTCATACTAATAAGAGATTTCTTTGTGTTTTCTAACTGAAGAAAGTCTCTCTCTATATGTATGTATATAAATCTGGTTGAACACTACTTCAAATTTTTCTCTATTACAGTAGTATTTTTAAAAACAGACAAACAAAGCCCATATAAAAAGGGGGGAAGCCTTCATGGTAAAACACTCAGCCCATGAGATAGAGGAAACAATTTAATGTCCTGTGTACTAACTCCCAGGTCTACAAATTATATCTTCTTTCTGTCAGATACATCTGTTATCCTTGCAAAATGAATTAAATAAAAACTTAGAGCACAGAAACAAATGAGAAATGGGAAAAATGCAGAGTTTTTCTGACAGAAATTTCTCTATTTTGCTTAAAACCAAGCCACAGCCTCTTTTCACTACAGTAGGTCTCATTTGTAAGAAAACTTTAAGAGTGTAACCTTCAAACAAGATATGGAAACCAGACGTTCATCCCCACTTCCCCTGTAAATATGTCCATGTTCATGTTGCTAACAGGTTGCATCACTGACAAATTTGCCCTAAGCCCCTAACTGCCAATGTTCTGTGAACACCTGGGGATACATGGGAAGCTGGAGGTACTCATGCTCCTCTTTTTGAAGCTCGTTCATGGTATGACTTTTGCTGGAGCACAAGCAGAATCTGGATGCATTGTATCTCAAGAAAGTGTCCTGCCTTCAGACTGAAGAATCATTTAATCTTTTTTGTTGGTGTTGTTTTGGGGGTTTTGTTTGTTTGTTTATTTGTTTTTTTGTTTTTAAATAAGTCTGTATTTTGCTGATAAATTCATAAGGCTTTGCTTACAGTCTGTCATATAGAAAACAGGATCCTTGTTTTATGTTGTCACAGTTTCCTCTAAATAATAATTGGCTGTGATGTTTGAACATACTCACTAACTGTTTGGACACAGATCCCTAAAGTGAAGAAAAGTTTCATAGAACTACCTTGAAAAAAGCTGTCATAGCTCTAGCTTTTCTTTCACATGACTTCCCCTCCCCACCCCCATCCTCCCAGGAAACAATAGGAATTTGGTCATTCATGTAAGGTTTCATTAGATCTTATTGAGCTACAAAATCTGTAAAACCTATACAAATGGCCATGGCACCTGCACAGGTCATCTGTATGGCTCAAGTGCATGAAGAGTGATGCATCTCACCCTTTGGGCTTTTGAAGCAGCAGCTGTGAATTTAGTGTATTTGAGCAAAATAATTAAAACACGGTTCTTGCAACACTGCAACGATTAAGGTAATTTTTATTGTGGAAAAAAACACAAAGTGGACCAACATATAGTACACGGAAGCAGGTGAATTTGATCTTGGCAAGTCTAAAGGTGTTCTTCTGTGGTTTATATAATATTTCTTGCCTGTTTTTCTATACTGAGAGTTACCCTCCACATTTACACCGGTAAGAGCATTCACTTGAGGGAAAGGGGTTCCCCAGATTTTCTTATTCTGTCAGTTCCTCAACCAGCCAACCAGTATTAACAAATTCTTAAACACTAGGAGAACTCCAGGTTGGGGCATTCAATAGATTTCTTGTATCACCTCCTTCCTCTCTCCCATACTTTTACTAGGCATGGCATCAAGACTTTATAATAATTTCTTTGCTTATTTTATTTTATTTTTTAATTATCCTGCTCTAGCCATAAAAATACGTGTTGGTAGATTACATTTCTTTGTAACTTTTTTTTTTTTATCTTCTGTTTAATAACCTACCTGGAGTGGGCAGTTATGTGTCCATAGAAAGTGCTTTCATGCTTAATGGTACCCCAGCTGAGAGAGATACAGATAAAAGCTGTTTAAGAGTTTAGAGATCAGACACCATTTTCTAAGTACAGATTCTGCCAGCAAAGAGAAATGAGAAAGATCTATAGGTTTTTCTTTACAGTTAATTAAGCGTGTATAAGTTTTTGTTTTGTTTTGTTTTGTTTTATTTTCTTGGTTTTGTCTCAGGAAAATCAATACAGTTGCAAGATGAAAATTTGCTCAGTGGTACATTTTTACTTTTGCTCCTCCCTTCCACTCTTCTTTATGAAATATGGCCACATTTTTCATTATCTGATTCAGATCCTTCAGGCTTCAGAATAGCTCTCTGATGCAACAATTAACAGTCAATTTAAATATAAATATCAGGCCATCTCCAATTTTGGCTAGAATCATTGTTTTAATTTCCTAATGACAGAATAATTAAATAATAGGCCCTAAGTAGGAATGCAGGCAACCATGCGAAACCATGTGCCAAATTGATATTTCAGCAACTCTGGTAACTCATTAGGATGACGGCCATGGGATGTCACAGAGGTGAATGATAAATCATCAGTCTGTTCCTTTCCTACTTCTTCTTTAAAATTATTTTTCTATTGCAAAATTAATTGGCATTTGTGTTGACAGTGTCATCTTTAGTAACATTTAAATTCAGAAACTCACAATGTTACTAAATGTTTTGAAAAAGTAAAACAAATCATCTTGTACAATAAACAGGCAGATAAAGGGGGCTGAAATCCATGTCACATAGAGCCAATCCAAGTCTGACACATCATTTAAACTCACTCATGGCAGGATACAGAACTTAGGTACTGCATAGGCCTATAAGCAAGGAGACTTGCACAAAAGAGGAGTAAATTGGAAAAGTACGTTTAGAATTGCAGGCCTAAAAGCACAAAATGCCAATAGAAGTGGAACAAATACATCTGAAGGCTGAAATAGACTTCTAGTTAAAGGGTAGAAACACAAAGTAGTCATGAATCTCCTGTGAAATATTCATGGTCAAATATGTTTTCAAGTGACTAAAAAGGGTCATCAGGACTTTAATGAGAAAACCAATGTCAGGTATGTATATAGGTTAGATTCTATGTTTTCAAATGAACAGAGGAATTCTTGAAATTAATTAACAGCTGTGCAGTTAAATTATCTCCTATTACATTCAGCAGCAGTTTTATCCCTGATTTTAGAAGGTCCCAAAGAATCATCTTCCTTCCTTCCTGAAAAATATCACTGATCCAACGCAGCCTGTTGATGTTTTTCTCCCATCCTTGTAGTGTGCTAAATATTGACAGAACTGTAGATATTTCAGCTAGTAAAATCCAACTTGCATATACTTCGCCATGCTCCCTTCCTCTAGATTTTGGTTCAGAAAACCACTACAGAAGTTTTTCCTTTTTTCCATTTCTTTTTGCTTGACCAAAAGATGTACAATTTTCAGATTGCTTGTATATTGAACAAGCTGGGAATGCTCCATGGTAGCATTGGTGCAGCGCTATTCCAACCTTAGGTTTTTAAAACAGGTTATGTATTAATTGTTTGTAGTGCCTATAACATGGAGCAAAAAGCTCTACCTAAAATATAGACAGTGTAACTCCTGAACAACACTAAGAATCAGGATCAGCACTCTGAAGATTTGTTAAGCAGTATATGAAGGCAATATACCTTGTAGAACTATGCTGCTGCTGTTCTTCTGTATATTTTGATTCCTAGTGCTTTTTCACTGTGCCTAAAGAATCTGGCTTTGAACAAACAAATGCCTTTGAAAGTTAATGCAGATGAGGTGTTTTGAAAATTACACTCTCGGGTACAGAAACAGGGTGGATAGTCTATAGACAAGATGGGTACGTTCCCTGAAGCACTGGTGTCCCAGAACTCATTTGCAGGTTTGCAGCAAGCTTTGTGTAAGGGGAGCACACATTGTTTCTGTTGCAAGAAGAAACCCGGGACTGGACTGTGAGGATGTACATCTCACTAACGTATAATTGCTGAATGCATATCCCAAGCCCTGCCCCCCGACCCCAAACCCCTCAAAACCAAACAAATTAACTAAAGAAATCTGAGTTTCCCTAACACTGTATCTCTAGGTGGTTGTGACATTTTAATAGGTGAGGGAAAAAAACCTTGTAAAATACTCGTTAGAGTACTTTTTATACTAAAAGTAATAAAATATACCAGTTAAGAAGTTTAAACTTTCAGGAATGTTTTCAAAGGTTAAAAAATGCAGTTGGAGCTGGTGGTCCCTGTATGAGTTAAAGAGACACTTGTGTTAGTAAAAGAGATTCCTAATGCATTCAAAATAGCTGAAGTTATTTGAGACATTAATTCTTTCTTCAGATACTGTAATGGATGTATAAGAATTTTCTCTGAGTAGTAGAAAACTTTAAAATTTTCAAATAAACCCTATCATTCATTATGAGTGAGGTAATTCTAAATAAACAGAATAATTCAAAATGTGAACAAAAGGACCAGAGACTTAACCTTACTAAAAGGTCAAATTCTGCCCTTCATTCTGCATGAACTTTGAAGGAATGCTCATGGGCAGAGTTTAGGCCCTCATGTACATAGTACAAATTTAGCAAATATATATTGAACCTATGACTCTGTAAAGAGATTTCAAAGTCGTGTGTTAACTATGCTGCATGGGGAATAGGCCTTTGTGAAAAAACCCAAGAGGATTGCAAGTAATTCGCTGTTGAAGGTAATGATAGTCCTAAGGATTTCTGACAGTTTAAGGTGACATGACTGAAATACTTTATTAACATATAACTTACAGTTACATTGATGAAAATAATTTAAGTGTGGAATTATATGGACAGTTACTGGTGCTCTGATATTAAGTTTATTCAATTTTCCTTTACAACCTACAATTTTCAGTTGCATATTTTATTTCCAGGCTTCAAGACTGTGGATTGAATAAATTGATACTTGGCTTAAAATTGATTTTTTAATTATTATTATTTTTTTGAGTTCAGCAAAAAATGATCAACAGCTGCCATAGGTAGTTCTACCTGTTTTGTTTGTTTTTCCATTACTCTTTAGAAAAGGTCTGTCCTGAAAAGTGTATAATATTTGGCAGGAAAAGATCTGCAGTCCAAATTGTGCCTTACTAGAAATTCTTCCCCACCCAGCTTTATTTAAACAACTGGAAATTGCTATGTAAAACAAAACAAAACAAAGAAACGAAGAAACAAACAAAAAAACCAAAACCACCCAAACAAACAACACCACCCACCAAAATACACACAAAGAAACAAGCCAACAAAAAAAGCACCCCCAGACCTCTCAAAACCAGAAACTCAACCAAAAAACACACAGGGAGGGGACACAAGTTGCTCTTGTGTATTGAGTATGAGTGCTTAAAGTGTTCCAACACTGATTTTTGAGATGAATGTTTGGTTTCCTCATCCACATAGGAAGAATTAAGACCCATGTCCTGGGAAAATGATTTAGGCAAAAAGCTTTGAATAGATTTTGTATAAGAAACTAGGGAAGAAGAAGACATTAATATCTCCATTTGAAACTCTTCCATTGCGCAGTGAAAGTGAGCATAATTTTCTAGTTTATTGTGTAGGGCACTAAATAAATGGAGGTTTGTAGGTCCCAATCCCCAGTTCAAAGCTTGGTTATGTAGTATATTGAATGATCTTTTTAATATAAAATACATAGCCAGTCACTGAAGCCTAGACATATTTGTTGGTTCTTGCCAGAGCAGCAGCAGCTGATAATCAATCGCCTCTGATACTGATAAAAAGAGAATGTGGGTTTCATCCAACATAAAAGTAAATCCTATGACAGCCAGAAGCCATTGAATTCCTTTATAGGAATTAAGGAACTCAATTTCAGTACAAAACCTACAACAAAGTGGTGGCTGTCATTATGGGGTTCTAGGGACAATGAGGGAAAGAGAAATAAAAGGAGAGGTTTTGGACCCTGATTATCCTAAGAGGCAACCAGAGGCTGGCAGGCAGGTAAGCAGGGTTTCAAGATTTCAGCCCTGGGTACTTAGGTACATTAGTCTGAGGGATGTAAATACTTATTTTCCTCATAAGTCCTACTTTAACTTCCTAAAAAATGGTTCCATATAAGCTGTTAGAAATGTTAGTCTCAATGATTTTAATGGGAATGAAGTTTCCAGATTCCTGCCTGGGCTGGGATGACCATCAGCTTCTGTTTTTTCTTCCCTTGTGGAGAAGCCCAGCTTTTGCTCCTCCCTGACACACACATTGTGGACCTTAGTGAAGTTAGTAAGTCATTTGTCTCTGAAATGGAAATCAGAATGGAACTGTAATGTCAAGATACTCTTATTCACACACATCTCATCTGAAACTGTGTATTCACTTGTTCATTATCATTCATTAACAGCAAATGAAGTTAGATTAGTTAGACGCTCTGCTATTGGTCTTCAGTATCTTAGATTTTATTTAATAAAGTGGTGTTACTCAAAGGCTCTGGGTGTACTTTAGGATGCTCATTACCTTGCAATGGTTAGCGTTAACAGAGATTCACTTGTTTGCAGAGCTGAAAACTTCTTGACAGTAATGACATTAAGGCTTTCTCTTTAAAAAATGCATGCAGTCAATGTGTTTTAGCAACGTAGTGTATCAGTCAAAGACATACACGAATTCAGGTTCAGCTGAAATAACACCACCCTTAGAGGAAAAAATCTTCTGTAAAATATAAAGAAACCAAAAGAAAGTTCTTTGTAGAGATCCATGCATTGATTTAAGGAGAATCTTTAAGTTGTGATGGTGTTTTACTTGCTATGTATTCTTATCAAGATGAAGAAATACAATGACATTTTTTTCTTTTATTGTATTTTTTTCATTTTAAGTCCCCACCAGAGACGAAGGTAGATATTTCTAGTATCATATAGTATGATTTTGACACGGGACGCTAGTGTGGTAAGAATTGCGTAATACATGACAGGCATTAGGTAATGACTAAGTATTAGACAAGATCTTATGCTGTTAGTAGAATCCTATTACTTTATGATACTATAGACTTATATCCTGCTATTAGTGTAATATTTCTTACCATGGATTCTTTCTCTGATAGAAATATCATAGCCTGTACTAAAGGCTGCATTCTGCTATCATAAACATTCATTTGATCATACATTTAATCAAGCAGGAAAACAGAGTTCATTCTAGAAAGTCATTCTGAAAGTTAGTCTGTTGAGACTTTTACTAATTTAATTTTAATTTGACTGTGCAACCCCTTTGGTTTATCACGCAGACACATGAATGCATGAACACTGCCTTTTAGTTAGTAACATCAGAGGCCTGCAATACTTCTGATTTCATTCATCCTGCTGGAAATTATATATTAGGTCTCCTGGCACAACCTTTTGTCATGCATAATGACAGGATTAAAAGAACTGTAAGACAGCTGTCTAAGTAGATTTTTCCATAATATTAGGAAAAAAAAAAAAAAAAAGAAAAAGGAAATGTAGATACCCAATGGCAACCGACTCCATTGTTAGTGGTTTTCTAGAGAGTTAGTGTGTAAAATTTTCCTTTAAAAATATGATATACAGGTCCTAAAAGGTATATTTCTGAAGGATTATGTTATTCTTCAGCATATTCATAAAACAGCATAATACGTATAGATTATTCATCCTTTGGTAATCAATAATGAATTTATTTTATTTTGTTTATGACATCCTTTCATATCTAAGAATTTGGAGCATATGATAAATTCTAGGAATAACTAGTTACACTGTTATCTATCTTTGATTATTCATCTACAGAAAACAGCCGTAATACTGGGACTTTTTTTAGCTATTTGTGTTAATATTGTTGAGAAGTTTTAATAATATCTTCCTGCTCTACAGTATAATAACTTTTCAATATTTTTATTCTATTTGGGCATCTGGAACAAATAGATTAATTATAACCCAACTACTCAGACAATATCTCTTTCACAGTCCTTGTAACATACTCTAACATATTGCATTCATGTTAACTACTAGACACAAGGCAGAGCCTATGTTTACATTTGCTATTGCTCATTATTTTACCTGAAACATGATGTCACATTTAAAAAGTGTCAGGTATTGAGTTGCCCATGACTCCACTGACATTCATGCAGTGGGAACAGCTCCCCCTTCTCATGTCATTATATCACTGTGAGAAGTGGCTTGGGAGAAAAATATCTGTTGTGTTTATGCTAGAGACCTGACTTAAAAACAAACAAACAAGCAAACAAAAAAACCCCACAAAACCAAAACCAACCAACCAACCAAAACCACATTAAACTATATGAAAAATATTTTAAAGTATACTTTTATTTGTTTATCCCAGAAGTATTTAATTTTTGAAAAAATTTGAAATGTGTTCTGACAGAAAAATGGTACTATTTCATTATAAATAGCTCAGTCATTTCACAGGAAAAATAAAATGTCATGAACTATTAGTCATTTTAGTTTACAGAATCAATATTTTTCAAGCAGCTTCCCAGTTCCATGTAATAATAATGTATTTCATTGTTTTCTACCACCTGAAAGTCCCATCTCTATATCATCTGTGAAAAGATGAAAAAGCTTCCAGTTAATACTGCAGTCACCATACTGTTGAATTATGAATTTTGCTTTCAAACACATGAACTGCTAACTTTCCTTATGTGAGTAATATTAACCAAAAGCTACATAAGGATTCAAGTTTCACTCAGGTTCACTAATAAAAGAAAAAATAGTAGGAAGGAATAAAGGAGGGAGACTAATGGGAGTACCCTGGGTCAGGAATGGGCACTCCTGAGAGATTTCAAATAACTTACTGGCAATTTATAAAATAACACACCTTTGAGAATGTATGGAAAATCCTTGTCAGTTTTTTCAATTGTCTATGTAATCAGGGTGTAAATATGGGGAATAATATTATGCATAAAAACTTCTACATCAGCAATGCAGTCTAGAGAGAGAGTAATTGCAGCTTCAAATTTTAGTTCAAAAATGTGGCTTCCACTGCTTAGTCACATGGAGTTATTCTTGAAATATCTATAGGAACCTATGAACTAAGTTCCCAAAAATAATCTGAAAAAATATTTTGTGATCCTTTTTTAAATGCAAACAAGTAAGCAAAATTAAGTGATTCCTTGGTTACAGTATATTTTGTAGGTCATTGTGCAGGGATTCCAGTGAAATACATTTGCTTCTTACACTGACGGGGGTCTTTAGATAAATTAAAACCACAGCCCATTATTGGAATTATGGAGTATGGCACTTTCTTTAGTGCCACTTCTGGTTTTTATGCAACGTCTGTCTAAGTTAAATTATATATATATAAATAAGGGATTGAGTTCTGAGTTTTATACCTCCCATTAAAGTTTCCTCTCTATAGGACAGGAAAAAAAAGAAAAAGCATATTTTTAATCTGTTTTAGTTCAAGGAACTTTCTTTCAGCAGAGCTGCATAGCTTTTAAAAAAGGATGCTTTTTAATTCCTTCCTGCTTTCCTCATCTCCATCCTTGTCTACAGCTTGCTCATTACAGCATACTTCTGGGAAGCAGCAGACGTGGGTTCAAATCCTGGCAGACTGAAGTGAGAATAAAATCAAGTCTTCCACCCCCTGGAAAAGTGCACCCTACCACTAAGCTATTATGAAAATAAGCTGGTGGTAGTAGCAACGTTTGAAAAGAAAGTACAGCTATTACAGTATTGTGTGAAGTGCTTGATCTTGTTACTATGTGTTAGGGTTTCTCTGAAAAATACTACGAGGTGAAGCCCCTGAGGGGATTTGCACACAAAAGTGTTAGTTTCTGAATTCCGATCAGGCACAGATGTTTATATGACAACATATATTTCAGCGACCTCAAGTTTGAAGGACCTGCAGCTTATTTAGGACAAAAAGTTTCAGGTACTTAAGGAGTGCTTAAAATTAAGACAAAAAACCCCCACGTTGTTATGAAAATTAGATGTCACTAACCTCAGGTGGGTGTTTGAGTTTTCAAGATCACAGCTTTTAACAGAGAAGACTGTATTCTATCTAGCTAATTCATGGTCTATATACATAGAAGGAAGGGAAAGCGGGCAGGTGGGTTTAAACCTGTAACATTGTTTTATTCTGGAAACAGATTAACAGATTCAAATTTCTTGCAAAAGGTTTTCCTGAAGTTAGCTAAACTCTCAGATTTCATGACCCAGCTTGCAACTTGCACCAATTTCTGTGTATTTTATTAATTTGATTGAAGTGGCTAATCAACCAAATATTCACCTAAACAAGCATATTAGTACAATTAATTAATCTAATTATAGATAGAAAAATTTTAATCGAGGTCACAGTGAAGGCTGAGCCAATAAAAGACTATTTTCAAACATCTAAATCTTCAGATAGAACAAGTAAACACTGAATTATGGGTTTGGTATGAGATGAGGTTATTTTATACTAAGCTTGCGTTAGGAAATAGAATTCAGAGTCTTTAAAACTGGGGAACAAGCAATTCCAGTCACTGCAGTTAAAATTTCCTACTACAGAAAAAGCAAAGAAATATGCAAGATGTATGTGTTCTTTGTTTAAGTGTCTGCTCTGAGCTAATCTACTTGACAAAGTTTTTAGATTCTCAATCAAAGGAATTGTCTATTCTTTCTAGCTGTGCTAGTTATGAAAAATATTATTTCCTTCTAAAAATATTTAAGTAATACCATTTATTAACACCTGTGTCTATTGATTTACTTATTGGCAGATGCATTTATTTTAGAAAACTACAAATTATGTTTTTCTCCTACATATCTACATGTGTGCATAGATACACAAAAAAGAAAACCTGATTAATGTAAAGTTTAAGCTGCTTCTGCTTTGTTTCTGTAAAGAACTTGAACTCAGCTCATCGATGTTGAAAATTTGTGTATGGAAGTTTGATTGGAACTCCTAGAAAAGGTTTTCGCTAACAGCCAGATTATTGGTACCAATGAGACAAGTCTTTTATCTGTTTCTCCTCTCAGTGTTATGCCAAAAGAGGGAAAAGGCACACAGATATTGTCATGGGAGCCAGGTGGGGTTGTTACCAGAAGAGAATCACACCATGCAGCAATGTGTCATCTCAAGTTTATTGACTTGGCAGGAGGGGCAATAGCAATAGCAGGGGAATAGTCATTCCTCTTCCCTAATGCACAAGCACACATGCAAATCAGAACTCCAGCTCCTCCAGGGCAGTTTAGCTCAGCACAACCCTATTCAGGGGAGCAGGACACTCTGCCCTTGTGAGGTGTCAGGTCTGTGGCTGAGAGTTCACCCTTTGTACGTAGCAGTTCTTCCTCAGGCACCAGCATCCACAGATATCCCCGAATTCTGCCTTGCTCTTTTGAACTATTTATTAACTCTTTTTAACTGTCTATTGATTTCTGTGGTAGTTTGTCAGCATAGGCTACCAATGGCTTTGTAGTTCTGTACCACCAGGCCAATCTGCGGTTGCCATGGTGGTTTTTATCACCCTTTGGCTTCCACGAAAAATGTCACAAAAAAGAAAATTTTACCTTTGTTATTCAACTCCTTTGAGATTAATCTGGTTGGTTTGAGCTTGGCAGCTGCAGTCCTTAATCTAGGTAGCAGCCCCAGGTAGGTTACACCCAGGGGCGTTGCTGTCTAGAGAAATCCCTTCTGTTATTCCAGTGAGAAATCCAGGTTTATCCTTTCAAGGTTTAGGGACACCAGGCTGTAGCCTGTCTGTCTGTTGGGAGATAGTTTTACTTAAAAGAATGTACATATGATCTGGACAAACAGTATCATATATAGCAAAATGATGACTCTTTTTACCAGCAGTCCCTTAAGCCAGATGGCAGTCAGTTCCTGAATGAAGAGGGGTTGCATAATTCTTTTCATGCAGGCTTCTTCTTCTTATGTGTCAGGACAATGAAAAATCACAGCTTGTCCTCTCTACTTCACAGGAAAACTAATTATTCAACGCTTCATAGCACCCACTCTGACAGAAAAAAACCAATACATATTCCATTTCTCCATTTTAAATATGTATAAATTTTTTTCTGCAATTATTTGCAAATTCAGATTTAGGGAAGGCAGAGAACATTTATGACAGTAAAGTAAAGGTTTGGACCTACGTTTTCTATGCTTGAACAGAGTTGGAAATATAATTCAAAGAAATTCAAGAAATCCTGTTAAAATGCTGAAATAAAATTATTCTGAAATATTTAAATTTAGACATCGCAAAAGGTACTGTTTATATTTCTTACCATTGTATTAAAAATTCCCTTTAATGATCTTCTGTTTATTAAGGTACCAAGGGAACTGACCAGGAAAGGTGCCTTCCTTGACTTGCTCCTTATTAACAGAGAGGGCCTCATGGGTGAAGTGGAGATCAGGGGCCACCTTGGCCACAGTGACCATGAAACAGTCAAGTTTAAAATCTATAGTGACAGGAGGAAAGCTGCCAGAAAGACCTCAACTCAGGACATGAGGAGAGCAGACCTCTGGTTGCTCAGGGAGCTGCTTAGTAAGGTGCCCTGCGAAAAGGCTTCTGAAGGTGCCAGGGTCCATCGGTGCTGGTCAGTTTTTAAGTACCACCTCCTAAAAGCACACAAGCAGGCAATCCAAAAGTGTAGGAAGTCAAGCAGGTGAGGCAAAAGGCTGGCTTGGCTGACCAGGGATATTTTTCTAGAAATAAGGAGAAAAAAGAAAGTATATGGCTAGTGGAAGAAAGGTCAGGTGGCATAGGAGCTCTATAAGGATGCTGCTCACCACTGCGAGGAAGAAATACATGTGGCTGAAGCTCAAATAGAGTTGAAGTTGGCCAGTACTCTGAAGGTCAATATGAAGAGACTTTTTAAATACATTAATGGCAAAAGGCAGGCTAGAAATAACATTGGCCTGTTGCTTGATGAGAATAGTCACCTCACAAGCAGAGACACAGATACAGAGACATTTAATGCTTTCTTCACCTTGGTCTTCAACACTGATGGAGGGCACAGGGACCCCCAGAGCACTGGGCTAGTGAACCATGACTGTGGGAAAGATAAACTAATAAACCCTGAACTTGTGCAGGACATGCTGCTCCTGCTAGGTCCTGCTAGATCCCTGTAAGTTGATGGGGCCTGAGGAGATTCACCCAAAGGTACGTAAAGAGCTGGCTCGTGTCACAGCGAGAACTCTCTCAATGATTTTTTTCAATGCTCTTGGGAGTCTGGAGAGGTGCCAGTTGACTGGAAGCTGGCAAATGTTGTCTCAGTTGTCAAGAAGACCAACAAGGATTACCCCAGTAACTACAGTCCTGTCAGTCTCACTTCTGTGCCTGGTAAAATTATGGAGAAGATTATTCTGGGAATTATTGAAAAACACCTGAAAGACAACACAGTCACTGGTCCCAGCCAGGACGGGTTCAGGAGTGGAAAGTCCTGCCTAACAGATTTGATTTCCTTTTATGACAAGGTTACCCACCTAGCTGACCAATGGAAGCCAGTCGATGTGATCTTGGATTTCAGTAAAGCTTTCATTACTGTCTCTCACAGTATTCTCCTGGACAAAAAGTCCATCATACAGCTGGATAAACACGTAATGCATGGATGAGCAATTGGCTGATGGGTCAGGCTCAAAGGGTCACAGTAAAGGGGTTACATCAGGCTGGCAGCCAGGCACTAGTGGGGTTCTGCAGGTTCTCTTTGCTAATGACTTGGATGCAGGACTTGAAAGAATACTAATTATGTTTTCTTTGACACAAAACTGGGAGGAGCTGTTGACACTCTCGAGGGCAGAGAGGCCCTGCCGAGGGATGTGGACAGACTGGAGAGCTGGGCAATCACCAACCATATGAGGTTTAACAAGGGCAAGTGCCAGATTTTACACCTGGGGCACGGCAGTCCTGGATGTACATACAGGCTGGGAATGAGAGGCTGGAGAGCAGCTCTGCAGAGAGGGACCTGGGGCTTCTGGTTGACAGCAAGTTGAACATGAGCCAACAGTGTGCCCTGGCAGCCAAGAGGGTCAGCCATGTCCTGGGGTGTATCAACAACTGTGTTGGTAGCCAGTTGAGGGAGGTGATTGTCCCACTCTGCTCTGCGCTGGTGCGGCCTCACCTTGAGTACTGTGTGTAGTTTTGGGCACCACAGTACATTAAGGATATAAAGCTACCAGAGAGTGTCCAGAGGAGGGCCACAAAGTTGATGAAGGGTTTAGAGGAGAAATTGTATAAGGAGCAGCTAAAATCACTTAGTTTATTCAGCCTGGAGAAGAGGAGACTGAGGGCAGACCTCATCGCGGTCTGCAGCTTCCTCACAAGGGGAAGAGGAGGGGCAGGCGCTGATCTCTTCTCTCTGGTGATCAATGATAGGACACAAGGGAATGGCAGGGAGATATGCCAGGGGAGGTTTAGGCTGGGTATTACAAAAAGGTTCTTCAGCCAGAGGGTGCTGGAGCACAGGAACAGGCTCCCCAGGGAGGCAGTCATGGTGCCAAGCCTGATGCTAGTCAAGAAGCACTTGGACACCACTTTCAGAGGTTTGGTGAGAATTTGGGGATGTCCTGTGCAGGAACAGGAGTTGGACTTGTTGATCATTGTGAGTCTCTTCCATCTCAGGACATTCTATGATTTTAAGAAGTTATTAAATATTTGCTAAATCAATTAATTACAATATTTCTATTAATTTAAATTAATTACTGTTAATATTTTGATGGTTTCTTACCTTAGAACCAATTAAATCATCAGAGAACATTATTATTTTGCTGTACTAAACATTTTACTGGTCAAATAACAATTAAACAAAAGGCCTGCATTTAAATTTGTTACTCCTCAATGAAAGGATGGTTTAAAGAACCAAACTGTTTTTCTTAGGGAAGTAGAAGCGTTATTTTAACATGACAGGCACCTCCTGGAAATTATTTTACAGAATAGATGCTTTTGATGTCAAGTAATGAAGAATTTGAAGTGTTTATAAAAGAAATAACTTCTACATGTTGTCTCTAGGTTTCATTGTAAAAAAATAAGGAAGGCTTTTTTGTCCCTACTTCTGTGAGTCCATTGTAGACAGAGGCATCTATCCTCATTCTGAGAAAACAATTTACAGATGCAACATCATCAGCCAATACCTACGCTTAGTGTATATTTATAGCTTACATCTAAAAACTCTAAGCAAATACCTAAGCTGACATAAAAACATAAATAATGCAAACATATATATATATTACAAACTGCATTACAGACATTCTCTGATATTTTGAGGAATCTGTATGGATAAAGTACATGAATACTCCTTGAATTTTGAGTCTCAATATGTCTCTCAGCCATACCCAAACTCTCCTTAGATGATAGAATTGATTTGGATTTTCTACTGAATTTCATTTTTTTCATCTCCACATTACACTATGGAGGGGTAAAATGACAACTGTTGTAGTATTTAATGAGACAATCTGGAATTACAAGAAATTTTATCTTTTTATGCAAAACATCATTTGAATGCAGTTTATCTTCAGGAAGGTTGGTTAAAAGACAGTCACCTAAAAGCTGCTCAGGCTTTGTAGTAATAGTAGTAGTGACAGTAGTTTGTATTAGTTCTCAACGTTCATTTGAATGTAACAATGGAGGTACAGCTCTTTAGAGGTCTTTGACAAGTGCAAAGAACAATTAAGAACACTAACAAACATGGTAATGAAATGAATATAGGTTTTTGTTTACAGAAATAAAAAGAAATATTTCATTTTAGGACTTTTGAAAAATATGTGTTTCCAACAACTTTAAAACATGGTGTAGAGGTCTGGGAAGGGCATTAACTACCAGTAAGAAAATGATTCAGTGATTCTGGTCATCCACATCTCCTGTGATAAAATTTTTCTTTTTCATACAACAGGATCAGACAGAGCCTGAAGGTGCCCACGAGATATTTCTGATGTCAAGAAAAACATTGTTGTGACTTACTGGAGCCATTTAAAACTGTTGCAAGGAGCAAAATAGGGATAAAGGAAGAAGGGTGAATATGTCTACAGAAGGGAAAACCTGACAAGCACCAACGTACCTCATGCAATGTCCTTCTTTGTCTAACCTCCATCCATTTGCCATCCATTGCCATATACAATAAACATCAAGACCAGGCCCTGCATCTGCAGAACCTGAGATAAAATTCTAATCTCAGCCTAAAGTATAATGGCCTGCATATTTATTTTACTCTTATTTTCCTGTAAATATGCAATGATTTTTCTATTTTCACTTGCCTACACAAAAACTTTCTTGCTCCTTATACTCACAATTTAATATCAGAATAAGAAACACAAAATGTAAGCAATTTGTCCATTATGATCAACATGAAAAATGATAATTGAGCTTTAACTTGTTTGCTATCTTTTGTCCCTCCCCTGTAACAATCATAAAGTGCCATAAGCCTGATTGTTGCCCTGAAGTAAAGCTGACACTTCTAGCTCTTTGCCTAGTCAGACGTCTTTTAAGTACAACTGTTCTGATGATTTAAGTAATGAGAAAACTGGGTTGCAAGTGTCAGTAACCAGAGGTGTGTGTTCAGATGCAGAGCACTGAATTCTTGGATTGTGACTTAACCAACAAACCCCTGGTGAAGATGAGATGGCATTTGTTTCCCTACGTCTAACCGGAAATGTGCCATTGTGAAAAGAATATCGGATCTAAGAGACCAGAGAGTGAATAAGTGATTTAGCAATCTAGGGATGCTGTTGTGGGCACTGCTCACTTCCTCACTTCTTTTTCCATCATCTTAATAAGCACTTAAATACTCCCCTTACTCTCCTCTACCTGTTCCCAATTAAAAGAAAATGATGACTCTGATACAATGATGTTGTGTCACAGTGCTGTAGGATTTCAGCAGTTCTGAATTTTTTAGCAGCTTAGAAGCTCTCCAGAACAATTTCCGATTTGTATTTCATCACTACCTTAATGGAGGAACAGCAGTAAGCTTGTGAATTAAAGCTTGCTAGATTAGGGATTTTGTGCACAAAATTTAAAATCTCTGGTGAATGGCTTGCTGCAGCTCTACAAATCATTCTGTCAAAGCAAATTGTGCTGTTAAAACACACATTTAAAACAACGTTCCCCAAATACATAACATAGAGGTAACTGAAAAACCCAAAGTGCATGCAAATAATTTGAAGGAGTGAGCAGTGAGGGAATAAGGAACTAAATTTTTTTAAAAAAAAAAAAAAAAAAAAAAAGGGAAATGTAAATAAACATTACTGTAGAAAGAAAAAAATATCATTTTTCACCAACTGCAAATAAACCACATACTTTGGGGCTTAACTTCTCACCTATTCTGCACACAGTGCTATCTACTGAGGTGTGATGAGGAATCATGGGGAAAAATAAAGAAAACTTTATGCCTCATAAGCCTCACACTGAAATGCAATGAGAAATGTGTAATCTGTAAATGCCCAGAAAATATCCAGCTAGGAGATCTTCATTTAGTTAAATGGCATCATTGATTTCCATGGGAAGTTACAACTAAAAGAGAAAATAGAGGCCAATGACAAATGTTAATCCTATAACAATTTTTTAAATCAAGGAATAAAATAATGAAAAAGGAACTTCAGCAGTGTAGAAACACCAAGTGAGTTTGTAACATTTATGAACCCTGCAATAGGCTATGCTGTATCAGTATAGTAAAAAGACTTATCTGTTCAAGTATTTATCAAAATGAGCTGCATAAGCTAGTATGTGTGCATACATCTGGCACTCATCATAAATGCTAAGAAAGAATAAACTTGAATTCTTTTTCTCTCCTCTGCACCCCCTCAGTATGAATCTATGTCTTAATAAGCAGGGGACATAATTACTAAAATCAGCTTAAGAGATTTATAGGTTCATATTTTTAAGATTATAAAATGTGTACTGAATATCCAGTTCAACTTTCTATATAATTAAAAGCACAAGTTTTTAGGTGAGATAAAGATGGTAATTAAGGGCTCTGTTGAGTAGATCTGTTTCCATTAAACACCTGGGCCAACATGGATCCCTTCTTCATATGCATCGGAAGGAAAAGAGAAAAGCTTAATAGAACAGCATGAGCAATGAGGTTTTATGGATTCAACTGAAATTTAAAAAACAGGCAAACAAACAAACAAAAATCCAAACCAAAACCAAAAAACAAAACCACCTTTCTTCTTTGAAAGGAAAATAACGGTTATCTATACAAACCAATGAATTTATACTGAAATTCCCTTCTCTCCCACAGGTATGCTTGACACCTCATTTAAAATTAAATAAATACATTAAATTAATTTAATCATTTGTGACCTTTTATCCCCAGAGTTCTTAATTAAATGTCCCGTTTGATTAATAGGTCTTTATATGACCCTAAATTATATTGTTCAAATCTTTTTTCCTCACTGTCTTTAAATATAAATTAATTCTAAAGTAAAAAGGAATATCACCAAATGTTTTGCCATCCTCTAAGACAAACTTCATCCCTTAAATAAGTTTAGTGGAATACAGACAACATAATTTCTGGAATTTTTATTACAGTAACTTCAGCAGAATTGTAGGATGACTTTGTTAAAAGTAAAGCATCTGCATTGTTCTCCCTACCCTCAGGGCCATATCTCATATATCGCATAGTTTGGTCCTCAAGATTTAAAACCAAAGATGGGCTCTTTTTGTTGGATTGGCTTTGCTGGTTTCATGCATTTTGAAAGCCTTGGCATACCACCATTTCCTTTTGAAAAAAATGATATGATTAGAAGATATAACAAGAGTTCTATCTTCTCCATCTGGAAATACTTCCACTTCAATCACTCTGTGGAAGTCCCAGTCCCTCACTGTAATTTAGCATTGATTCTCTTTTATGTATGTAGAAAGTAATGCCCTAAAATGTTTAAAACTTCTTCCAGCTGTTTCCTTCACTCTGACAAACATGGTGTAACACGTCAAAGAAACGTGTCCTGTTTGCTTTTTCATATCAACCAAAGCTGCATTTTTGTTAAAATCACAGAAAAAAAAGAAAGTACGATATTATTTTTACAGAACCTATATGCAAACCTGTGGGTTTTGTAATGACCCCAAATTTTAACACATTTAATTGATCTCTTCCAGATGAAGCTGTACACAGGAATGTATTACTGACAACTGACAACTACGCTATTGCTTTTTTTTCTTCAGTGTCGTAACTCCACCTGTTTAACCATCTATTGAATACTGCACAAGAAGGTAGAGTATTTGCATAATTCTTGCAGATCCTCATACCATTCAGATATGACAGTTAAGCATATTTTAGTCATGGCAATAAAATTTTAACTCACAGTTCTCTCTTTCTCCTCTCTTCCTTTTTCCTTTTTACACAGACCGTAACCATGATCATATTTCTTTCTTTATTTGTTTGTTTATTCATGTAAATTCATATGCCTATTTAATGTAGAGGTAAAAAGTATTTTAAAAGTAGCATGAGGAAGAATTCAAATATGGGAAGAATTCAAATATGGAAAGAATTAGAAGGGAAAGCGAGGGGGGAAAGAAGTACTTCTATGAATAGTTAATTAATTAACTGATGCATTTCCAGATGGGAAAGGAAGCATAATAAATATTAATGTCTGTGGGATATGAATTGAATCCATTTTTCTCTTTCCCTAAGGAGCAAAAGTATTTGAACCAATCTTGGCAATGTTTGCCAAGGGTTTTGGTTTTGTGTTCTGGAGGGGTTTTTTTACCTGCCTTTCTGTGCAATGTACATTTGTTTATCTCTTCAGATCATTCATTCTTGAAATTTTGCTGTAAATGAAGGAGAAAACAACCCTAACCATTATGAACTGACAAATAGAAAGACACAGTCATAAAGACATGAAGGAAAGTAAATCTTTTCTTTGAGTACTATAAATTGTGTCTCTTGATCATTATACAGAGTCTTAGATCTCAAGATAGCAATGATAGAAATGATGTATGGGTTTAGATAATGATTTGGGGTATTGGGACACACTAGGAAGCTCAATGTAGTCCCTGCTGTAGCAGGTAAGTGAGGAATTTAGATCATTAATGATATTTTGTTTCATACAATAGTGATTGGAGTTAGGTAAACTATGGCATATTAGCAGTACCAGGGAAAACTGTCCCCATTCACAGTGAAATAATGTTTTAAAGTTTGTTTGCATATTTCTGCCTTTTCTTTTTTTTTTTTTTGTAATTATCAAATTAATTAACTGTTAATAAAATTAAATATAAAAAGAACATTTGTCAAAATTACAAAAATTTTAATGATTTCAAATAAAATTTATGAACATTTTTTAATGTAAAAACATCTTTTTTAAGATTGCTGTACTTTTAAAATGTCCACGTTGTTGATTTTAAATGTTTTAAGTCTGTATACCTTCTGGAGGCAAAAAAGTTAAAGTATTTCACACTCTTTCCATTGTGATTCTCACACAGTAGAGCAAATTCCTTCAAAAATGAGTAGAAGGGGAAAACCTTTCTTAATTTAAGTCTAAGAAGTATTTCCTTAATCAGAATCAGTAGTTCTTAGTCTTAAAATAAGAAATTCCTCCACCGGTTTGTGGGTATTTCTAACTGATATCTGAGCTATCTCACAGTAAGCAGTTTTGCTGTCAGCTTTAACATGTTTTGAGGGAAAAATATCACCTAATTCTAGTGAAAGACAATAAAATACAGGTAGTCTTGTATTTCAGTTTAGGCCTCAACATAAAAGCTTTCTGAACTTTTGTTTAATTCATTGCTATCTTTGCTTTCTCCAACTGCAAAATTGAAGTCTTCCTAGATGATGGGTGAATTTGTCTTCTGGACTTGCTGACCTCTTCTTCAGTTGAAGAACAGTGTGCAGTCAGGACAGCTGGACAACCCTTGAAGTGAAGCTATTCCCTTCTTCCCTGTCAGAGAGTTTTTTTGAGTGTAATATAGACATTTCTGTAGTTATTCTTCATTCTTCCCTCAAAATGTTAATTGAGACAGATAATAGTAATGATTTTCCATTGTATGGGTGCATCATCAAATATCAAAGTCCTTAAAATAAAGACAACTATCATCAGACTCAAAATTTAAAAGGCACTTTGAAGATAAAAAGTCCTCCAGAAGTGTTTGGTGTTGAAAATGCTTTGTTGGATGTAGAGTGTATACAAATGATTGAATAAGCCATAGGACCAAGTTATAACCTAAGCATGTCATATAATTGTTATTTTATGTATATCTATTTCATCCATTATACACATATCCAAATTTAGAGCCATGTCTCTGAACATTCACTCACTTTTCAGTAGTTTCATAGGCACCAAAAACTGCATCACTATTCATAATCTGATCTATCTGACAGATGAAATGGCAGGTAGGTTAACTTGGATCTAAGCCCAAGAAGAACCTACAAACTGAACTTTCTTTTGACCTTGGCCCACTTACAGTGTGAGTGGGGACACGCTGACAGCAGTCAGGTTTTCCCCAATAGGCAGCTGCCTCCAAGGCTGACAGTAGGGCTCATGCTTTCCTCCTAATTAGCCAGTAACTCTGGGAAAAGTCACAGGGAAACAGAGGGAACTGGAGTGAATGTTCTGTCCTGACCACAATTTCTGCAATTTTTGGAATTGCTTGGTCTGAACACTTACATGTAGAACTGTCTGTATAAAATCCCTGAAGTCTTGAAAAAGAAAGAATTTTCTTCACTTCTAAGGAGGTGCATTAACACTGGGATATTTCCTGTGGTGAATTTAACATTGCTTTGACAATGTCAGCACCAATAAAGCATCTAGTTTATTGTTTGGCTGCAACAAGTGCATGCTTAGTCATCTGGTTACAACAAAATCCCTCTCTCATTTTTCTATCATGAAGAAGACGAGCCTGACCTAAGCATCTAAACTGAGGATAAATGTTCATCAAATGTTCACCAACGTTTTTTAGAAAAAGTAGGCAACTAACTGTCTGTGTGACAGAGCTAAAGACTTGGCCTTCCATATGGGCAACCTTGAACAAACTGTGCAGAATGCTGTTTGGTAAAGTTTTAAATTTTGTAACACTTAATAATCAACACTTTCTTTACTGGGTGTCTTGTGTTCCCTAGGAGGGATTGTGTTTTATAGTGGATTGTCCTATAGTGGATTTAGCAGAGACTGTTCTGAAGGTGGGACGTCTGTTAATAATGATTTTCAGTGCACTTTGTGTTTTGAGAATATCCCCCTGTGAAATGATTACTGGGGGTGAAATTATTGAGTTATATCCACATTTCATAAAAGTTAACTTCTAGGGTGAAATACGGTTGGCACGCTGAAAATTGGTTCAGTGATCATTCCCTGAGCAACACCACCTGCAATCTTAGATGTCGGCAACACTGGGGGAGCTCAGTGTACTAGCTCTAAGAGAGATAATTGGAGGAGGGAATGGAGCGAAGGCTCTACTGTAAAACTCATCCATAAATCACTTCAGGTCCAGGAACTAGATGGAACCACAGAACTGTGCCCTGGCCAGCACTGTACAATTGCAAAATCATGCCCTGTGGATGAACTATGCTCATTATAACCTCATTATAATACCAAAACACACATCTCCATCCCAAAGGTGCCTGCCTCCAAGGTACGACCACCCCTCACTGAGTGTGTGTTCTGAATTTCTCTTAGTCTATACCTTTAAAGCAAAGCAAGGAATTTTTACACCAATCAGTATCAAAGGTATGTATGACTAGAGTCACTCGAGCTTCACCTAAATGTAAAGTAGTATAAAATGACCTCAAGAAAGAGAGATGTTAGGGAAGATACCATCATGACTATGAGCTGATCAGTCGACGGGCTGAACCTGTCTTTGTCCCCATAGGGATGTCTATTGGGTAATACTCGAACACTTGGTTATTTGGTTACTTCCCTGGGAAATTTAGAGAACAAGCTTGTTATTTTGTATTTTGCATTTTGCATTTTAGCACATTATACTCGCATGTGCTTTGAAGACAGCGTATGTTTCACCAGCAATCCAATAAGAACCTGTATTTCTATTGCTTCAATAAACTGTACTATTAGTGGGTCTGATTGTGAAAAATTATTAGGCACAACTAGACTAATAATGATCATACTGTTAGTGCATCCCTTGACTGGACTGACAGTGCTCAATTTCCACCTACTAACACAACATACACAAATATGTTTCATTCAGTAACACTACCTTGCACCTAAAATGAAGTTGTGTTCATGGTCTGTGATCAGAATTTGTTATTTTCCTATAACAGGAGAAAAACAGAAATTTGAACTTTATGCCTTAAGTTTCTCCTCCTAAGAAAAGTGACATATTGCATCCTTGGATAACAGTGTCAAAGGAAGTGATCCTTAGAAATACTTCAGTGACTGGCATTAGCAAGGCTTTGATACGTACTATTTATAAAAAAACTATTATGCTTCACTTAGTTCCTTTGATGTCCTTGAAAGAGATGGCACATAATTCCCCATGTAGAAAATGTGCACAGTGCCTTTTAATGAATAGGAACATTTTCCTTTACACACTGTGGAGTGTTTCATGTGCAGTGACTAAGATTAATGCGGAAGTTTGAGAGACTGCAACATGATGGTAACCTTGCAGTTAGGAATGAGACTAAACTGCTGGTTAGGTTATGGGCTTGGGCTTCAGATCTCCTCGATTTGCATGCTCCTATCTATGGCAAGTATAGTAATATATAATTAAAGATTGGACAACTATGATGATGAAGTATGGTATATTAAGGATGCAAAGCTACTAAAAAGTGTCCAGAGGAGGGCCACAATGTTGATGAAGGGTTTAGAGGAGAAATTGTATAAGGAGTAGCTAAAATCACTTAGTTTATTCAGCCTGGAGAAGAGGAGACTGAGGGCAGACCTCATTGTGGTCTACAGCTTCCTCACAAGGGGAGGAGGAGGGGCAGGCACTGATCACTGCTCTCTGGTGATCAATGACAGGACCCAAAGAAATGGCAGGGAGATGTGCCAGGGGAGGTTTAGGTTGGGTATTAGGAAAAGGTTCTTCAGCCAGAGGGTGCTGGAGCACAGGAACAGGCTCCCCAGGGAGGCAGTCATGGTGCCAAGCCTGATGTTAGTCAAGAAGCACTTGGACACCACTTTCAGAGGTTTGGTGTGAATTTGGGGATGTCCTGTGCAGGAACAGGAGTTGGACTTGTTGATCATTGTGAGTCTCTTCCATCTCAGGACATTCTATGATTTTAAGAAGTTATTAAATATTTGCTAAATCAATTAATTACAATATTTCTATTAATTTAAATTAATTACTATTATATGATTCTATGATTCTATCATTTAATTTGTGTTGATTAATGCACAATTGTTTGATTGTCCATTATAAGATAGTTAACCATTTGTAATTTCAAAAGTGTCTCTCAAAATTCCCCTTCACCATTGATCACAAATAGGTGTTAACTTTACAGACTGATAATATTTTTTGCTTTTAATATCTATCATCTGTGTATGTGTGATTAAAGAACAATTGGCACATAAATTTTTCTCTCTTGGCACGACAAAATGTCAGCAGTTACCCCAATATCCTTTTATTGTGTTGTCTGATTTATAAAAATTTGCTAATGATTCACTAAACTGTTTTCCGTACAAAGTGGTAGAAGTGACATATTTGACTTCAAATATTATGTTGTCTTATTACTGTTTCAAGAGCTGGTGATCAGTTAGCTGTGAAGAAAACAGCTGTCTTAGAAAGAGTAAAATTAGTGTTTTGAATTCCAGCAAATTCCCAACTGCCTTTTCTTTCAAAGACTTTCAAGAACAGATGATATAAATAGTTAAACAGAGAAACAATAGATGAGAGACTGGGGATTACTTAGGAGGCTGGAAAAAAAAAAAATCAAGCTACATGAATATATGATGGAAGTACAGAGGGATGATGAAAAGCTGCAAAATATATAAACTGAAAAACTTATCACAGTTTCTCAGTAAGTGCTAGAGAATTTCATCATAACTGGAAGTAAGATTTTTATCTTCCAGTGTATTTGGAAAGAGATATACAAAGCATTTTACTTAGGCTATATTTTGTTTTAACAACCAAAATGGTGCTGACTTCACATGATGTTTCCTCAGGATATTTCCCACTGTATATGCTTGAGATTATTATGATGGATTGCGACTTACTGTACACTAAGTGGAGCCTCCCAAGTTCTGCTGTATTCTCACAGAGGCTAAACGGAATTCAGTATGGAATACTTGTCAAAAATAAAGGAGCATCCACCCACCCACCTACACTGACTGTGGCCAGTCTACTTTTTCCGTCAATTTGGAGCAAGCCTCAAAGGATGAAAACAGCAGTTTGGGAGTGAATTCTCTGATGTTGGATAAAAATGTACTGGTGTGACTTCAAACTTTCAACACATTTCTTGATTCTGCTGCACAAAAATGGCTGTTGGAGTAAAAAGAAAAAAAAAACTGTGAAGCTATTAATTTTATCATTCCTTAACTTTCTATATTTAGGCTGGTCCTAATTACCAGTGGAGTGTTTGTTATTTGGTTTTTAACTTAATTTCAGAAGAGTCTTACAGTGTGAAAAGAGAAACTTTAATTCTCCTATATCTATTTCATGCTTCAAGAGAGTGCTTTAGAAGTTTGTTTTAACTTATTTAATTTATAAATATTTATATATTTGTGTTAATTATTTATATAATATATTTATTTTCTTAAAATAAACATTCATCTTATTGTTGCAGGATTCAGTGGATCAATTGCAGTACAAAACAAAGACGGACTGAAAAATAAATGTGTAATTCAAATTATTTTTTAAATAAAACATTGACAGTATCTAGACAAAAATATTGCTACCACAATTGTCACAACAGCTTGAACCTGAATGGCTTTTGTTTGACTCATGTCATCAAGTGATTCACTTGTGTATCATTTCTAAAAGTTCTGTCTGACGCTGTTGACATATGTTCTTTGAGTTTCCCTGTCTTATTCAGAAATCAAGGCAAAAAGTTCAATTCATAAATTATTAATAGATGCAAGTATTGTCTCTGACCTTACTTGATCAAAGTGGTTAGTGTCAAAGATTAATTGCATTTCATGTGTTTTGGTGACATCTCTAAATCTTTCATGTATTCAATAAATTATTAGCAACACAGGAAAATCTCAGAGAGACATAATATAAAGGATAAAATTCTGTAAATGAATACTTGAGACTTAAACGAAAATTTCATTTATTTAACCTTAGCTTTTTCCTCCAGTTCCTCATAAAGATCAAAACCTGAAAAGGACTGTTAGGCATGGAATATTTGGGACATTTTATAGCTGGACATAGAAGAAGAGTCCACCTTAATTTGAATAGATACTGTGATAATCTTGAGATCCCAAAGGTTTTTTGCTCCTTTGGATTTTTCTGCTAGACTGTTGTCATTTACAGTAAGCAGTCGATTACTGGTCTTTCTACTGAGCAGACATGCTGACATTCATCACAGTCCTTTCTCTTCATTGAAAAGGATTCAGTTATTTTGTTTCCATCCTTATGTAGTTGGTTTCCTTCTCTAATAATTTTATTAGCAGTTTTACTAGTATTGTACTTCCCCTTCTAATGCCCTTCTGGACCTATGTTCAACAATCTTCCTGTTGTGGTTTAGCCAGCAACTCAGCCCCACACAGGAGCACAGGAACAGGCTCCCCAGGGAGGCAGTCATGGTGCCAAGCCTGACGCTGTTCAAGAAGCACCTGGACAATGTCCTCAGAGACATGGTGTGAATTAGGGGTTGTCATGTGCAGGGACAGGAGTTGGAATTGTTGATCATTGTGAGTCCCTTCCAACTCAGGACAAACTATGATTCTATGTTTCATTCATACTGGGCAGCTAGAAATTTTCTTCAAGATACATTGGAAGATGTAGACATCTTTGAATGAATTCTCAGCATAGAAGTAATCAATCAATAATAACAAGTGCCAGACACACCATATCTGCAGTCTTCCTCAGAGCAACACTTCTCTAAGAGGAGTGACTCTCACTTCATTGATATGATAGGATACAAGTTACTCTGTAGCAGTCTGCATCTTCTTGAGACAGAACAAGTGACCCTGATAATTTTTAAAGGACACCATTTAGGTCCAGCTTCAAGACTTCTGGAAAATACAATACTTCCTGATTAAAAAAAAAAAAAAGTAATGTCTAGACACATAAGTATAGATTTATGTATATGTGTATGTATAAATGTATATTGAAAACACCAAACACACACTCATAGACACAGCAAAATTGTAACAACTCAATTTTGTCTTGAGATATCATCATATGAGAATTTCAGCAGGACTGAGACTAGTGATGGACAAGGAGGGACAGCTTTGTCTTTCATCACCATCCATACTGTTGATTATTTGTCTAGAGATTTTATGGCAGAAACTTGAATTAAGTTACTTCTTTCGAGGTCCTTCAACTAATCAGATGTGAATGCTGTTCTATTACTGAACATGCCAGTATCTGCTCACATATGAGTTGTGAATGGATAGCAAAGTGCATAAAGTGTCATGTTAGATATTTGTGATGAGGATGAATCATACTGGGCCATTGTAAACAAAAATCTAGTGCAATCATAAGTTCTTGGAAAAGCCTCGAGAACAAGAGACTTGGAAAACAATACATTAATTTACCACTGTCTTCAAAAAGGTGTTGATTCATTAGCAATGCTTTCATGGGAACAAAGCTCTGATATGCTTCAGAAAGATTGCTAGTGGGTCTAGGCTGCTTAGTCGGGAAGAATAATATTATTTCCCCACAAGAAGAATCTTTTGTCACAGTCTGCTCATGCTGAAGAATGAAAAGAAATCACTCCGGCAACCAGTTTCTCTTCTGGCTGTGTTTTCAGACTGAATTGTGTCTTTATTGGATCACTGACAATCATTTCTGACCTGAGGAGACCAATCAGGGAATGATTCCAGTATCAGCTTTTCAGAAGAAGGTGAAAGTACTTTGACATTTACATCAGCAGCCAGCTCATCATGTCAATTTTTCTGGCTTGCAAACAGCTATGCAATCAAAGGGACCATCTCTGCAGTCATCAGGATATGACTGGCAATGTCAGCTTGTCTTTCTCTAGAACATACTCATGATCTGTGTGAATCTCCACCTTACAACTATAGACATAATTTAGAATTTCAATAGCAAGCACCGGTCTCGTGCATAGCTTCATTCAGTTGGTGTCAAAGTTCTTGAATAGTAAATGATAAGCGCTTCATTCCCATCTGGTTATGTGTAGCAGAGATTGACTCCAATGGCATAAACTGGAACATCACAAATGATAATCAACAGTGTCTTTTTACCATAGCAGATGAGTGGAATTGGATGTCAGTCACTTGCTCACATTTTTGAAATGCACTTTGTGCCAGAAAGTCCATTTCCATCGAACTGTCTTGTCAAAGAAGCAAAGAGGTTTGGTGATCATTGCTTTTTGTGGCAGGGAGCTATAGCAGAAGTTCCAAGGAATATCCAGAGACCTTGTTTGTATTTTGACTGAGATAAACCAAAATTTGTCTTCACTTGCTGCTGTGAAATATATATGTATCTATTTATCCTCTTTCTATAACTGCAGTACCTAGGAAGGTAATAATCCCTTAGACCCTCCTGTGCTTTCACTGTTGGTGGAGCCCTCTGTGGGCGGAAGAAGGACAAGCTGCATCACCATGGTCTTCTCCACGGGCTGCATGGAAATCTCTGATCTGGCACCCAGAGCATCTCCCACTTTTTCTCCACTGATTTGGACTGTTTCAGGTTTTCCTCATTCCTCTCCCTCGCAGTTCCAGTGCAGTGTTTTTTACACTTTCTTAAGTATGTTATCACAGAGGTGCCACCAGCATCACTGATGTGCTCAGCTTTGGCTAGTAGTGGGTCCATTTTGGAGCTGGGTGGAACTGACTCTGTCTGACATGGGGGCAACCCCATGTGTCTTCTCACAGAAGCCACCTCTGCCTACCCTCCACTCCCAAAACCTCTCCAGGTAAACCCAACACACATAGCTAGCTGTGCTTTTGGGAAACTTTCGTTCTTGTTCAGCAGTTGTGACAAGTTTTCAGATATGATCTTCTGCTCTTGGATGCAGCTCAATGATTGCCACTGTTTATCCTGAAACTTCAGCAGGTAATTGCCATCCTTGTGACCAGAAATTTCAGTTGTGGTTGTGTAACAGAACACTTAGTGCTGAAGTTCATCAGGTGAACATAATCCTGTGTGCTAACTGACCACATGAACAAGCACATAGGTAGGACCACCTGCTTTTCTTTGGCTGCTACTAATTAAATAAAGTGAGAAAGGGAGAAGATGTGATGTCAATTCTTTATGCGTCAACAACAAACCACCTCCTATGTGCAATTCATACTGTGCAAAATGAGTGCAGTAATGGAGTGTCCTTGAGCAAATACAGCATGCACACTCACAGGACATAAAGCGGAGACTGATGTTCTACCATTAGAGAAGTACAAAAAGATAGTTAAAGACATGCACTGCAAAAAGATGGCTTTCCTTCTCTCCTTGTTTCCTACATATCTTCTCAATATACTGCTTTCTTACATGTAGTTACTGTAACCTCTACAAAATACTGTTTTCCAGCACCATGTTTACCCAGTGAAAGAAAATTCAATTACTAAAACAACACCCCCTCTAAATCACTAAAAGTTTTTAAACTTTGCAGCTGTTAGTTGGTTTGTGGTTTTTATCCTGCAGTCATATGAGAACTGTTTTCTTTACTGAACAACTGGGTTTTTTTTTCAACTAGCTTATTCAAAAAGTAGAAGGAATTGGTGAAAAGCCTTCAGAAATTCTTTACATCCAGTTACCTCTTAACTGAAAGATTATCACTGATTGTCCTAGAATTATGCCTGATGGATTGCACAAACTTTAGAACTGGGGAACCAAGCAGGCATTTTTGTACTCACAGAGCCACGAATACTGGCTCCGTGTGTTAGAAATACCTACCATGTAGTATATTTAAAACACATTTCAGTATTTCATGTGCCTTTTCATCATGAATATTGTTTTTTCAAGCAACAGAACTGTGCATTTTTAACTCTGAAATTTGATATTTCAGCACGTTTTAACTCTTTTGAAGAAACAGTTTGAGAAAGTAGATATACAGAGACATATAAGACTAAAACTTAATGAAACCAAAAAAAAGTTTGAACTATGAAATTTAAATTAATGTCACGGGTGTCTAGACTATTCACAGAATCACTCTAAGCGACTATCTATTTGTTCCATGGTTCATGTCATATATAGTTCAGCAATGCTAAAAGCATTTTTGTATATTCTGTGAGCAGTTGAAAACAGAAGTTAGTGCACCCATAATTGCTAAAGTGAATTACCTACATATGCTTCTCTATGGGCTAGAGCAAAAGCAAGTGCCTGCAAAACTTGATGTGGCCTCAAAATCTTAAAAGTGTTATACAGCCACATTTTAACATGAATAGTTTTTCTTGAACATGGGTTCGATGTTTGATCTCCGTTTCTCCAGTAATACTGGATGAGCAGTGCAGATCAGAATGCTAGTAATTCATCTAGCACCACACAGGTATAATATAGCTAGTCTTGAGGATCATTTTTTCCCATTATGTTTTATTTGCATAAGTCATTCCAACAGATAGACACAGATTGCCAGTTTCACAGTCAAACACCCTAAAGGCTGCCCTTCCTAGTCTTCCCTGATACCAAGGCCCATACCTGCAATGAGTAAAAGTACTTGCAGCTATAATATTTTTATATAAATTGAATATATAATCTTCAAAAGTAACCCAGATTCTACTTTTGCATAAGTATTTGTTAGTTTTAAGTTCACTTTAGATATATTTGTGTAAGTTTGCGCTCATGCAACTTAAAGACAATTAGATAGATATAGGAAAGGGAAGTTAACACTAGAATGGTACTTGTCAACTGGCTTAAAGTACAATGAGATGTAAGTTTTGATAAAAATACACAGTGCTTGATCTTAGATATCATTGTTTGAAGACAAGTTTGAGTAGATTTCAGTGTTCATCCTGAATCTAGATATATACAGTTTTAAGACTATATTATGCTGCATATTAATGGAGCAACGTCTGATTTCAGTTTTATCTCCGACTGCATACAGTATTTCATGTTGTGAATGTAAAGATTGAACTTCTACTCTCACTTCCAGTAGAGGGAGGGTATGCCACCTACAGAAAGAACCATTTTTCCTCAGTGTACAGAAAAACCATAAGAACAGTGAAAGAAGTCAGAACAAGTACCAAAAAGATACATTAAATGAAAACAGGAGAAATTAGAAATAGAGAGAGAAAGAGAGAAAGAAAGAGAGAATGAAAGAATGAATGAAAGAAGGAAAAAGAAATAGTGAAAGAAAGAACAAAAAAGAAGGAAGGAAGGGTGGAAGGGAGGAAGGGTGGAAGGGAGGAAGGGTGGGAGGAAGGGAGGGAGGGAGGGAGGAAGGAAAGGAGGGAGGAAGGGAGGAAGGGAGGGAGGAAGGGAGGAAGGAAGGAAGGAAGGAAGGAAGGAAGGAAGGAAGGAAGGAAGGAAGGAAGGAAGGAAGGAAGGAAGGAAGGAAGGAAGGAAGGAAGGAAGGAAGGAAGGAAGGAAGGAAGGAAGGAAGGAAGGAAGGAAGGAAGGAAGGAAGGAAGGAAGGAAGGAAGGAAGGAAGGAAGGAAGGAAGGAAGGAAGGAAGGAAGGAAGGAAGGAAGGAAGGAAGGAAGGAAGGGAGGAAGGAAGGAAGGAAGGAAGGGAGGAAGGAAGGAAGGAAGGAAGGAAGGGAGGAAGGGAGGAAGGAAGGAAGGAAGGGAGGAAGGAAGGGAGGAAGGAAGGAAGGGAGGAAGGAAGGAAGGAAGGAAGGAAGGAAGGAAGGAAGGAAGGAAGGAAGGAAGGAAGGAAGGAAGGAAGGAAGGAAGGAAGGAAGGAAGGAAGGAAGGAAGGAAGGAAGGAAGGAAGGAAGGAAGGAAGGAAGGAAGGAAGGAAGGAAGGAAGGAAGGAAGGAAGGAAGGAAGGAAGGAAGGAAGGAAGGAAGGAAGGAAGGAAGGAAGGAAGGAAGGAAGGAAGGAAGGAAGGAAGGAAGGAAGGAAGGAAGGAAGGAAGGAAGGAAGGAAGGAAGGAAGGAAGGAAGGGAGGAAGGAAGGAAGGAAGGAAGGAAGGAAGGAAGGAAGGAAGGAAGGAAGGAAGGAAGGAAGGAAGGAAGGAAGGAAGGAAGGAAGGAAGGAAGGAAGGAAGGAAGGAAGGAAGGAAGGAAGGAAGGAAGGAAGGAAGGAAGGAAGGAAGGAAGGAAGGAAGGAAGGAAGGAAGGAAGGAAGGAAGGAAGGAAGGAAGGAAGGAAGGAAGGAAGGAAGGAAGGAAGGAAGGAAAAACAAACAGTGTGTTCCCATACCCACTGCTAGTAAGAAAAACGTCCAATAAAGACTTCATGAAAAGGTTATTAGAAAAAACTGTCCAAGCATACACCCTTTTAAAAATTGAATCTGTAATCAAAATAAGTGAGTTTGGGCATACCTATGTTCTAAGGTATGTGTTTTGTAAGTAAGTTTGGTATGTAAGAAAGAAGAAAGCACAGCAATTAAAGGAAAGTAGAACTGACTGAAATGGCATGTTAATTCTGTTGATTGACAACTGGCAATTTGGAGAAAAAAAAATTGTTCCCATTTGAATAACAGACTAATGAATTCAAGAATATTTTAAGCTCTGCAAAATATTTTCTTTACTATAACTATGTCAAAATGAGATAGAACTCTTAATTTAAAGCAATTTTTTTCTTTTGAAAATGTAAAAAATTTATATATGCTTTTCTATTTCATAATTTAAAAATACACAATCATTATTTAAGAAGTTTCAATACGGCTGAGTCTATATGATTTGTAACAATAACACAGAAACATCCACCTATTATGTCCAGTACATTTGTACACACACACCCCCTCAACTAATAAGTGTGTATGAACTAGGGAAGGGAAGAGAATTGCAGAGAAACTACTGGTGACTGGAACACAATGGTGTTTAATCAGTCAAAAATTAGCAAAGTGTTCAGTGAAGGCACCTACGTCAAAACAGGCTCAATGGAAAGAGCCATGGTCTGGCTGAAGGAAACAGCACATTTCACATTTTGGATTTTGGTGGGGCCAGAAGTTTTCTGTTTGCAAGGACTCTAACAGAGTCCCTTTGGGAGGCAGTCCTGAAGGGCAAAGGGGTCCACTGCACCCTCAGTAAGTTTGCAGATGACACCAAGCTGGGTGGAAGTGTCAATCTGCTGAGGGGCAGGAAGGCCCTACAGAGGGATCTGGCCAGGCTGGATCATTGGGCCGGAGCCAACGGTATGAGATTCAACAAGGCCGAGTGCCTGGTCCTGCAGTTTGGTCACAACAACCCCATGCAACCCTACAGGCTCGGGGAGGAGTGGCTGGAGAGCTGCCTGGAGGAAAAGGATCTGGGGGTGTTGGTTGACAGCTGCCTGAACATGAGCCAGCAGTGTGCCCAGGTGGCCAAGAAGGCCAATGGCATCCTGGCTTGTATCAGGACTAGTGTGGCCAGCAGGAGCAGGAAGGTGATCGTGCCCCTGTACTCGGCACTGGTGAGGCCACACCTCAAGTACTGTGTTCAGTTTTGGCCCCTCACTATAAGAAGGACATTGAGGTGCTGGAGCGTGTCCAGAGAAGGGCAACAAAGCTGGTGAAGGGTCTAGAGAACAAGTCTTATGAGGAGCAGCTGAGGGAGCTGGGATTGTTTAGCCTGTAGAAGAGGAGGCTGAGGGGAGACCTTATCACTCTCTACAACTACCTGAAAGGAGGTTGTAGCAAGGCAGGGGTCAGTCTCTTCTCCCTAGTAACAAGTGACAGGACGAGAGGAAATGGCCTCAAGCCATGCCAGGGGATGTTTAGGTTGGATATTAGGAAAAACGTCTTCACCAAAAGGGTTGTTAGGCATTGGAACGGGCTGCCCAGGGAAGTGGTTGAGTCACCATCCCTGGAGGTATTTAAAAGAAGGGTAGATGTGGTGCTTGAGGGTATGGTTTAGTGGTGGACTTGGCAGTGATAGGTTACTGGTTGGACTCAATGATCTTAAGGGTCTTTTCCAACCTTAACAATTCTATGATTCCATGACACATATTCCTGAGCTTAAACACATATCTCCAACTATCTTAATTTCTGTATAATGCAATGTTGTGAGGTCTTTGTATTCCAGACAAGTGTCATTTAGCTGCACCCACTTAGAAGCTGGCAGAAATGGAAGTCTGTTTAGCAACATTAGTTAGCTGAGCTGTTCTGCTCCCTAAACTCCTGCTGATGTCTCTTGACACTCTGGAAGATGCATTTTTTAGTTGGTATTTAGTAACAACAGACATTAAGTCACAGTTTTATATTTGTCAAAGGCTTTTTTAAATTTTACAATACCTTGTCTCCCCAACTAGTTATAGCTTTGTCAATCAGTGAAATTAGATAACAAGTTAATTCACATTTCAGCAAATGTGTTAAGACTTTTGCAAAAATATCTTTGTAACTCAACCTTAGTTTTGTCCAAACTGTTCCACAGTGGAATGTCATCAGTCAGCAGATGATGTAAAACTAGTTGATGCATTGTTGAAATGCAAAAAAAAGGAAATACACTCTCTGTGCTGTATGGGAGATGAAGTATGCATTTGTACAAACTGAGACTGCAGAGATAATATCAGGATTAAAGTCAGTACTAGACAAAAGCAGGTGATGTGAATGGGAGAGAGAACAGATCTCAGAATAAATAGGTGTCCAGAGAGGATATACATGCTATAAATTATTTCTGCCACTGAATCTTAAACCACTTATAGCTGGACTGGGTGTCTGTGTTCCTCTCTCTATATATATATCCAGCAGCTGCCTAGATGGTTAAGAAATTGTAAAATAAATTGGAGGAAAAGGCACGTACCCATACTTAGGCCAACAGGATAAAAAGAGGCATGCAAATAAAAAGCTTGATATGAGAAAAAGTGAGTTATTAAAAATTAATGAACAGAATTATAAAAGGACAGTTACTTACATGGTTAACATGTCAAATATAAATTTTAAATTAGTGTTTAACAAGAAAAAATTAGGGAAAGCATTTTGCAAGTCAAGAAAAGCTCAGCAACAAAATAAAGGCTCTTCAAGGAAGAGTCATGGAAATGATTAAAGGGATGAATGGACTTACTTATTAGAAAAGATTAAAAGGATAAATACAAAAAGTTTAGTGGAGTAATTAGGTTAGGAAAGATAGGAGTACATAATAAACAACTACAAACATCTGAAAGCAGTAAACACCAAGGAAGGAGAGGAATAATTTAGCCTGACAAAAGAGAGTATAATTAGAAGTAAAGGAATTAAACTTTAAAAGGAAAAAAAATTACACTGAGCAGCAGAAAAAATGTCTCACCTATGGGATGAAAAAAAGGTGGAATTGGTGAGAGTCTATACCTAAGGGTAAGTAGATAAAAATACTGGAAAATATAACAAAACAACAACAAAAGCATAAAAAACTAGTTCTGAAGGACTGCATATGACTGCATGGCTACAAAATTTGCATTTCATGGACATTGTTTACCTTCTAAAAACAATATATTTTTTAAAATAACTACAAAGACTCTTTCAAAGATCATTTTCTCTACTTCTGTGTAAGTTTTTACCAGTCCAGTAATAAAAGTTAGGGCTTTATGGAAAGGCAGTGTCAGCCTCTCAGATTTGTATTCTGCTGTTCCTTGACCAGATGTACTCCACAGTTCTTTCTGTGACTCTTTCCTTCACTCCTTATCCCCATTCTGTCCATTTCTGATGAATTTCAGACTCTATCACAATTCATGTTGTTTTCTTTCCCAGCTCTCCTCCTTTTCCTGTCTTCTGGACTCTCCTCACACATAATTTCATGCAAGTTTCCCTTTTCTTTCCTTGCAAAGCACACTAACCTCTCTCTGTCTCCTTTCCACCAATACTTCCCACTATAGTGCTTGCTCCTGCATCTGTTCTCTGCTCCATTTCTTTTAACATCCCTACTGCTGTTCCAGCAGTGATGTGGAATAAATATCTCGGTCCTACACTCCTTCCCCTCTCCTTCTTCATCTTCCAAATTCCTCATTCAAAGTCAAGCTCTTGTGGTAGGAGGAAAAGGGAGGCCAGTGCATATTTTTTCTATGTTATATGAAGGAATACTGTACCAACCTATATAATTTCTGGTACAATATATAAAGTAAATAAAAGATTCAAAAGACAAGCCACAGGACTAATTTTAAACAGAAATTTTCAAGCTCTGAAAAGGCTTTTCACAAGAATAAGGTATGTCCCGAGACACTTTTTAGGACCTTTTTTTCTCTTTTGGGCAAAGAGGAAAGCAGGATTATAAAGTAAATAACCTCATATTACCGTGAGTTTTAACTGAAGAACAAATAGAGTAGCTCAGTTATTAGAGGACAGTCATGCACTGGCATGGGGCTGAGCTCTAATCTTCCTGTCTTTAGCTTCTGTTCCCAGGAGGTTTCATCCAGTGATAAAGGCAGCCAAACACATTGCTACTGTGTGTTATGGTTCCCCAATGCCTTCCATCAATCCTTTCTTAACTTCTCTTAAAGTTCTCCTTTGCTTAACTAATGGAGGTTTTTATACTGTCTATCACTATTCAGAGTTGCATGTATATTTTAAAAGCATCCTAGGTTGTAGTGCTTTTAAAAATTTAGTGCACCCATTTAATGCTTATCTTCTTAGTGAGAGATTTAAGGTATAAAATAAAAACAGATATATAAAAAGAAAATTAATCTTCAGTGTAAAGGTACCTTTCCACCTCTCTAGGTACAGAAGGGTGATTTTTTCTACCCTGTTTCAGGTGTACTATAATACTTATGACAGATTTCAGAATTATATATTGTGTCTTTTTAGGAAATTTTATACATTGTTAAAATTGATGGTTGATAAGAATAATTTTTAAATAAACTTTAAAATAAAGAACATCTTCCAGACTCCCCAACCACTTGACTGTTGAAGA
Organism: Phalacrocorax carbo; assembly: GCF_963921805.1. Taxonomy (NCBI): domain Eukaryota; kingdom Metazoa; phylum Chordata; class Aves; order Suliformes; family Phalacrocoracidae; genus Phalacrocorax; species Phalacrocorax carbo. Next base: position 19,869,244 of record NC_087513.1, on the reverse strand, counting down.
GGGCACACTGGCTGTGATGTGCTACATAAAAGAACTACAGTGCCTTATTAAAGGACCCTAAAAGTTTCTGGCTGTTCCCTTAGTTTGAGCAACTGGAAAATATCTGTAAGAATGCCTTACAGAATAAACATATACAAAGTCTCTCAAAATTGTTTCAAGTACCATAGCTGTACAGTTCTTTCCTTGAAACTCTTTCTGTATACTGTAGCTTTATAAGACCCTTACCCTATGCTTCACTGAAACCCCCAAGGAAAAAGATACTGTAAAAGTGGTCTCTGAAGTCACTTGCTTTTGAAAATGGTACTCAAAGTATATAATCCAGATGATCACATTATTTTTTCACTTTGTCTCAAATTACAAATCCAAATTAAAACTAACCTTGTGAGTTTCCTGATTCAAGTGTTGTTACTCAATTATTACTCTAAAGATCTTACATTTATAGCTCAGAAACAGTTAGCTTTAGCCTAAGAAAAGCAAAGTGTGCTCATGTGCACTTCTAAGGGACTGACTGTTTTTGTGGAATTATACTACTATATATATATGCATAAGTATGTATGCAAGTGATTATCCATATGTTGAAATTAATACGAAAAAGTTTTACTTTGTATTTTCAGTTTTTAATTAACATTCTTGATTGATGAGAAACTATGAATAAAAACAGGATTAAGAAATCCCCCTAACCCTAAAATCCTCAGATTCTGATGAAGATTTTAATAATTGTTTTCCTTTCAATTTGTCAGTCTGTCATTTTCTGGTGGCTCAAGTAACCCTTTTTTTATCTTGCTCTTGATTAGATGACTAATACATGACTCACAATATGTGTTGGAATAAAAGTGATTTTGCAAGCTGTGGGCTATTTATACAATTTGAATTTCTCTTGAGTTGCTCAGTACAGGTCCATTTGGGAACATGAACGTTTTTTTAGTGATAGCTTTAGATCAGACTATAAGACATGATAAGAAGTCTCACATCTGTTAAAATTCTATTTACTTATTAAGATGTGTCCTAATATTCTCTTCTGACTGGACACATTAGCAGACCACAGGTCACGTACTGAAGGAAATATGACTGTGTAGTGCCAGCCACCTGCTTACTTTGATTTGACGCTTTAAACATAGTGAACGTAAGAGTTATCAACATCAGCCAGACCAGCTGGACCCAAATAAGACTTCTAAGATCCAGGAATAATCTGGATGTAGTACAATGAAACATCAGACTGAATCTGCAAATAAAGAAAACAGAAAATTCCAGCAAAGTGGTATGGAGGAAGCAGAAATTGTGTATCCTGTTTATAACAACATCACAGGTTTCTTTTTTGTTTCTGTTGTGAATGCACTTAGACATTAGTCAGCTTCTTATGACTTCATTCTCATTAAGAGTTATACATCCTTATGCTATCAGGAATATCAACCAAATGTACACTGTGTAACTGAATCTATGCTCTGCATTATCAGGCACTTCCATACCATTCTATCTCCATAAGCCAGGTCATGAGAGAGTGCTAATAAAAGTGTTTCTTCACTAAACGACAAGATTAATCTCTGGACTAGTACATTTTAGACATTTATGTTCCCATAAGTATGACTCTGATTTGCTCAGGGACACACCCACTTGTGTCATATGGATCAGAGCACATTCTGGGGACACATATCTTAAAAGCCTCTTCACCATCTCAAAGACCTTTCCAGCTTTGGACTAAGCCTTCCCTTCTGGTGCATGCAATACATGTAATTAGAAAAACAAAAACATTTGCACTGCCTTGCTAGTTCTCAGCTATGGCAATGATCTCTTTGAAAGGTTTCTTAGAACAACTTCTTTATGCCTGATAGACGTAAGAGTAGTTGCAAAATCCAGATGACAGAATGTCAAATAGGCTTTTAGTTAAATACCTCTCTGTTCCCCTGTCAAGCATTTATTTGTGACACCAGCAGATACCAGGAGTTACATGTTGTTGCTCTCTCCCTTTTCATATTTTCGAGGTAGTAGCAGGAAGGCTAGAGCATGTCAGAATCTATTTATGAGTGGTTGCCACTAACTGACCTTTTTTATCCAGAGTGTTTTCTAATAAGTAAAGAATTAGCACCCAAAGTGTAACAGTTTGTAATTTCCTGTCTTAACTGTGATATGAGTATTACCCTTTTGAACTCTATCATTACCCTCTTACTCATCTGAAAATGATACATAAAATTAAAATCAGTAGCTGAGAATATGATTTGTTCCATTCAAGTCACAAGTTAAAAATATCCAGTAAGAGAGCTTGCGTTTTCAGACAGCAAATTTAAAGAGCGAACTGAATTCAGGTAAGTCTAGATCCACCTAAATAATAGCACTGCTCAGCAATAATGAAAACATCCCTATATCATCAATACTGTTTCCAGCACAAATCCAAAACAGAGCTCCATACTAGCTACTGTGAAGAAAATTAACTCTGTTCCAGCCAAAACCAGCACAACATGGAAAGGAAGATTTTCAAACATGTATCATGTTGGCATAACCCTTTGTCACTGATTTGGGAAAACCAAAGCTATTATTTAGGTGAATAGAAATCCATTTGCTCCTTCCCATGGGCAGGCAGGTGTTCAGCCATCTCCAGGAAAGCAGGGCTCCCTCACGTGTAACAGTTACTTGGGAAGACAAATGTCACCACTCCAAACATTACCCCACTTCCTTCTTCTTCCCACAGCTTTATATGCTGAGCATGATGTCATATGGTGTGGGGTATCCCTTGGGTCAGTTGGGGTCAGCTGTCCCAGCTGTGTCCCCTCCCAGCTTCCTGTGTACCCCCAGCCTGCTTGCTAGTGGGGCGGTGTGAGAAGTAGAAAAGGCGTTAACTGCCGATGGGAAGGAGTGAATGAATTCCTTATTTTGCTTTTCTTGCATATGCAGCTTTTGCTTCACCTGTTAAACTGTCTTTATCTCAATGCATGAGTTTTCTCACTTTTACCCTTCTGATTCTCTTCCCCATCCCACCAAGGGGAGGAGTGAGTGAGCAGCTGTGCGGTGCTTAGTTGCCTGCTGGGGTTAAACCATGACACGTCCTTACAAAATTAACCTGACATGACAGAAAAGAAAAAAATAAAACCAAGATAGCAAAGCTTTATGTTGGTGTGTGATGTATGTGTATTTGTTCTCTCAGATACCAGGTCCCATCCCGGTGGTAATAAGGTCTTAATTTTTAAGCAAACTAATATAAAGGTGTCCATTAGGGCTTTTTCCCCAGTATTTAACATTTATGCTTTATGCTTGTATTAACCAGTCTGATTTGTTAACTGATGTTTCTTTTAATTAAAAAGGTTTAATATTTGGGTTTAACATTTTTTTAGCATTCACGTTATTAAAAGTTCAAATATTCTTAACCTTAAAAAATCTAATATAATCCTTAAAATCTTTTTCCCCCCATAAAAACATTCACCATATTTTGGTCGTTTCTTGCTCTTCCGAGAGTTAGACAAATGTACAGCTGAGAGGCATCTGAAGAATTTAAGTTATCCAGACCTTGACCAGGAGTCAGGAACAAATAGAGTTATATTATGCTGGGGAATCTGTGCTTTCTAAACAGACTGTCACATGTATTGATGCTACTAACAGCTTAGTTTGCAGGTATCTTTCTCCAGTCAGAAACCTCCTGCAAGACAACAGAATCACAGTGATTTTCATGGACTGACCGATTTATCTTGTGGCTTCTCTTATAACCTTCCAAAAAATGATAAATATTTTTCTTATTGCTGTAAGGAATCATTGTCATTCCTCTGTATTCCGGCATTCAAGAATCCTTTAGAATAAATAAATAAATAAATAAATTGCAAGGGGAAAAAATAAACTACGTACTCTTTTGTGGTGGGTTGACCTTGGCTAGCCTCCAGGTACCCATCAAGCCTCTTTATCACTAGCCCTCCACAACAGAACCAGGGGATAAAATATGACAAGGAGGTCATGCTTCAAGATAAGGACAGGGAGATCACTCAGCAGTCACTGTCATGGGCAAAACAGAATCAACTTGGGGAAATTAGTTGAATTTATTTTGAAATTAAACAGAGTAGGATAATGAGAAATAAGAAAAAATATGAAAACACCTTCTCCCCACCCCTCCTTTCTTCATCAATCTCAGCTTCACTCCCAAATCTTCTACTTCATTTCTCCTGAGTGAAGCAGGGGGATGGGAACTTCAGTTAACTTCAGTTCATCATAATGCTTTGTCTCTGCTGCTCCTTCCTCCTCACACTCTTCTGCTCCAACATAGAGTCCCTCCTACAGGATACTGTCCTTCATGACCTTCTGTAAGGTGAGTCCTTCCCACAGGCTGCATTTCTTCAAGAACTGCTCAAGCATGGGTCCTTTCCATGGGATACAGTCCTTTGGGAATGGACTGCTCCAGCATAAGTTCCCCATGGTGTAACAGTTTCTGCCAGAAACCCTGGTCCTGCGTAGGTTCCTCTCCACAGGCCACAGTTTCGGCCAGGATCCTGCTCTAGCACAGACTCTCCACACACTGCAGCTTCTTTCAGCACATCTCCACCTGCTGTGGCAGGGGATGTTGCAAGACTGCACCTCCACAGACTGCAGTGTGGATGAATCTGCTCCAGAGTGGTTCTTCACGGGCTGTAGCAGGACAACATTCATCACCATGGTCTTCTCCACAGGCTGCAGGGTACCACTGCTCTGGCACCTGGAGCATCTCCTCCCCCTCCTTCTTCACTGCCCTAGGTGTCTGCCGTGTTGTTTCTCTCACATTTTCTTACTCCTCTCCCTCAGCTGGTGTTGCACAGAGTTTTTTACACTCTCTTAAATATGTTATCATGGAGATACTACCAGCATCACTGAGGGGCTCAGCTTTGGCCAGCAGTGGGACTGTGTTGAAGCTGGCTGGAACTGTGTCTTTCTGACATGGGGGCAGCTTCTGGTGTCTTCTCACAAAAGTCATGCCTGCAGCCTCCATGTTAAAAAACCTTGCCACATAAACCCAATACCCCTTTTAAATAAAAAGTCCATCAAACCAGATTCATAGATACTGTAAACTAGCAGTTTCATCAGCAGAAGCAAGAACATCTGGTATAAGAATAGAGTATAAAAGTATATGCATATATATGTAATGAGCATCATACAGATTAATTACCAGTAGTTTGATACAGTATCAAGACCTATATCAAATGTACTCAGTAGGCTATATTATACTGAGCCTCAGAAATTAATACTCTAGCTAACCCTCTGGCCAATCATCACAAGCCAAAATACCCATCAAGAGGGCCACATAAGTATAAACTCCTGGTCACTCTCCTGGGAGAAAACTAAACTTCTTCAGCTGGGTAAGGAAGAATCCACAGAGGTCAGTGGTACAAATAGGTGATAAAAACGCAGCTTTTATAAGCAGCTGTTGTAAAATGAGAGACTTCTTGGCAGGATGTTTTAGTCTCAAAATTAAAGCACAGCGGTCCAAAATGAAAGATCAAGACAAGATTTAAAAGCAGCCAGAAGCAATGAAGAGAAGCTTCATGCCATTCACATACACATGCTTAACTGGAATTTTTAGAAGCATTTGGGATTGTTACTTTATAATTCTAAGACATATTATCTAGAAGTGTTTTGAAATCCATTTACCTCAGAGGTATATTATATATACACACCACTGGCATATTTTGCTATACTGTAAATGCTGATGGTGCTTATACTACATATTTAAGGTATAGGAACAACTTTCTCAAAATTGTTTCATTGTTTGTGTATCATGATTATGCCTACAGTAGCCTGTTCAACCAATATATTTTTATATTACTATATGATTTTAATTAATTATGAAACAATGGAACTCTTACTATTATTACTGTTATTAGCAGCAGCAATAGCAGCAGCAACAGCAGCATGAAAATAAAGAAAATTCCACTCATAATAGCTTTGATTATAGTTTTGACAGGCCATGCGGTAAGACAGAAAGAACCTAGGCCCTTTGTGCTAACGTTAGCCAGTGAATGTTATTAGAATACTGTTAAGGAATTAAAAAAGAAAGAAAAAAAAAAAGAAAAAAAGAAAAAGAAAAAAGGTTTGCTGTTCTTAGAACTTCTGCCTCAACCATTATCAGATAGACATGTAAAACAGTACACACGAACTCTGAGATGAAGTCTGAGAAGGAATACAAATTGCTGCTGCATGAATAAATCTGACACAGAGATTCTCAAGATTTCTTTGCCAGGTTCAACACTAGCAGCAGTAGGTAACACCTCTTCCTGTGGTAATAAAGCAGTAGCTGCTTCTGTGCCAACTCATGTGTCTGTTTGATTGTTATACATGCCATAAGAGGATGTACACAGTCCTTCAGGAAATAATGAGTTAGAACAAAATGAGATGTGTCCAGCTGCTAGTGTTCCCCATTTCTTTTGCATTGCAAACAGACTGTCTTTGGAAGCCTGACAGTTAGGCCCAGACTTGTACATGTTTTGCCATATTGTAGATCTCTCCTTTCTTGAGATAAGCTTTATATTATTAATCTATCTATCTATCTATCTATCTATCTATCTATCTATCTATCTATCTATCTATCTATCTATCTACCTATCTACCTAAATCCAGAAAATTATTTGATCATAGCATCTATCTGTCTGAGAACAAAGTAGACATTGGCCTTTGTTTCTTTAATCTACTACATTGACCTGCTCCTAGACTTAAATTTAAGACCATTTCTGAAACCCTCATAAATATAAATGATTCTAATATAGGCAATGTCATCAACTTCTTGGGCAGCTTGAAACACTCAGCATCACTAATGACTTCTTCAGCAACTTGCAGAGTTAAACCATTCCTAATTTTAATATGTTATCTCAGTTGGTTAGCACTAACTTGCTCTTCTCTGACCTTTTGACACAGATTCATCCTTTGAGTCATGTAGTGTATTAGCAGAAGCTGTGATAATATTGATTTGATATCATTTCTGGTTGGGCATACTGCAAACTACAGTTCTTCACAGGGGCAGGTAATTTCTTTAGTTTCATTATGGGGTTTTAATTTTATTTTTATAGGCAGATTTGTTGTTGTTTCTAGATTTATGACATAATGAGATAGTCTCTAGGGATAAGTATTAGAATTGTTCATGGTAAGAAGTTAAAGTACAGAGCAAAAATAATTTTAATTACACTTACTCTGCCTCACATGTTGATGTTGAGTGTTTCCTATCTCCAGAAGTCATCTGTGATGTTTTGTACATCTCTTCAATTGTCTTCATCCATGATCTCCAATCCTCAGTTAAGCTTTCCTCCTAAAAGGACACTTAATTTTCAGCTGTGTTCCTGTTACTGCTTTTGTTGCAGCTAGAATAGGAGTAGTAGAAAGGATGAGAAAACTAAGAACACATGATTAAAATTCTCTGTAACTTACAAAATACTAAAATAGCTTCGTTGCTAAGAGCTGCTGTATCTAGATCTCACACAGTGGATAGAATTATATATGCTCCAGGAGAGATGTACACTGCTGGTCAAAAACTAAAAGTCATAAACAAGGAGAATGCAGTGGTAGAGTCAGTCTTATTTCTACACTTGTGAGAACAATTTGTGCATCATAACATATATGTGTGTTTCCCACAAAAGGAATTATAGTAGCTAATGAATGAAAAATAATTTTGTATCTAATGGACTTATGAACTGAAGCATATCAGAATATAGTTGGCATGAGAGTTACTAGCATTCGGCTACAATTTTGCAGCCCAGTCCCTTGAGTGAGAAAGGTTTGATTTTTCTTCTTTTTTTCTTTTTTTCCCTCCATCATTTCTCTATACTAAACAGTCTGGATTCAGGTTGCTGTAATTAATTTTAAAAGAGTGGTGGTTTTCTCACAGGGGGTGGATTTGGCCACAATTGTTTAAATAGCAAGCTGTATTCATTGCCCCAGCACGTTAGTAGTCTGTACGCATTTCATGTTAAAAAAAACAACAGTCGGGGCACCAAAACCCAACAACCTGGAAATCATATAGATTTTATATAATATAATTGAAGTCCTCATTTGTGTTATTTCCTCTTCTATTTTGTTTGGTTTGGAGGATTTACCTGCAAATAATCAAGCATTTTTCACTTGTACCTGATGTAACAAGACAAGCACCAAGTTTCATAATTTCTTAGCCTAACGGTAATTTTCACAGAGAACAAAAAGTAACAGATATTTGGACTAAGATGAATAAAGAAATGGCATTATAACAAAAAGCTATAGGTATGTGTGTTTGTTGTTGTTAATTAAATAGAGCTAAAGAGTGATACATAGCTAGAAATTGTGCATATGTGTGCATGTGTTTGCACGTCTGCCTATGTGTTGGCACAACTTTGAAGACTGTGAACACTAAAATAATTTCTTTACAATGAGAAAGAGGAGCTCCTGGTTACCAAAAGCTTCTTCAGACAACTAAAGGAAGCCGCTCATACCTGTAGAGGATTTTAACTACCTCAACATCTGCCATAAGGACAACATGGGACACAATTCAGGTGGGTTTTGGAGAGCTGAAAGCAATCTCCTGGCACAGTGAATTCATGAGCTGACTAAGTGAGGCAGTTTATTGGACTTGATGAGGTCACAGGGTTTTGGACCAGAGGAGGTACAAAAGGTCCTTCCAAACTTACTTGAGAAGCTTCACAATTGACAGTGTGAAGAACTATTTTGTGTTACCTAATTAAAATATGCGTATGCATATGTATATGTATTTTAAATATATTCTATATATATGTTATATATATACACATTACATTTTGCAAATATCTAATATGCAAAAAGAGTTATACTTCTTCCCTATTCTGCTTTTATTTTTCAATTTTTAATGGTTTTCATCATAGCTTTTCTTGGGTTTGATTGAACTTTAACAGACATAGATCTGTTTTTCAGCTATTCATTTTTTCACCTCTGAAGAATCACAGAATCAAAGAATGGCTGAGGTTAGCTTGGACCTCTGGAGATTGTCTAGTCCAACTCATTTGCTCAAAAAAAGTTCAATTAGAGCAGGTTGCCCAGATCTATGTCTGTTACATGTTGAATATCTGTGCAGATGGAGACTGCACAACATCTCTTGGCAACCTGTTCCTGTGTTTGACCACCTTCATGCTAAAAAAGTACTTTCTTATGTTTAAACAAAATTTGTTGTATTTCTATTTGTACTTACTGAACCTTGTCCTGTCACTGAATACCATTGGGAAGACTCTGGATCTTACTTCTTTATACCATCATATAAGATATTTATATAGCTATTTACATATTAAAGAATGCTTTAATAATTTATTGTAAAGCTTTATGTTCATTATATTTTAAAGGTTTATACTGCAACTTTTAAAAGAGGGAATGAAGGAAACCAGGGGGTTTTTTTAGAATTTTTTTCTTTATTTTGGTTTAAAAATATGATCCTGACAGGAAAGCGATTCAGAAATCCAAATCAAATTCATTCAAATTTCTTCAGTTAATTTGACAGACTAAAATGCTTTGGAAGTGAATGGGGGGGAAATATTCTGCATATGTTCTGTGTGCATTTGTGCAGAACTTGCTGCAGAATTAGGTGAATAATATTTCATTTCAGATAACATATTCTAGACAGTTGAACAGATTAGAATTTTGTGTTCTTTGATAATGTACTGTTAAGTCTTGATTTAGTGTTTTTATGTAAATGTAGTTCAGGGTTAATGTTACTATTTTTTATTAATATATTTTAAAATTCTTTTGAATAGGTAGGTAATACTGATTTAATTTTATAATCAATGACCGTTATACAACCTCCAGCTGCAAAACCCTGGCTCTTCATAGAAAGCAATCTTTTCTCAGAACTACTAGAGTAATGCATAGATAACAAATCTAGGGCTTGTTAGTCATTTCTGTGCCGCCGAGAGAGAAAGAGTTGTTCACAGCTGGTGTTTGGTTTCTTTGAAATCTTTTTCGCAGGATGCTGTGTCGGAATGAAGAGCATCAAACTAACACACTGTAGAGACTCACCTATTTTGTTCTTCAGCTCTGCCTGAAAAGCTGTGTGATATTTCCTACACAGAAAGTGATTGCAAAGCTTCACAGTGTCTCCAAGCTGTGAAGTCTCCTGGTGCAGCTTATATTCAGTTTGTCTCTCCTCAAGCATTCAGACTGGTCATTTACTGCATTTACTGCATTCAAGAGTTCCAAGCTTCTGTTGGAATCTAAATCTGGAAGCCTAGGAAAACACTTGCACCTTTATTGTTTGTCTGTGCCCAGCTAAGCCAACTGTTAGGCAGGTTCCTGATTCTCCTGTCCCCTTAGGAATATAAAGATCAAGCACAAACCAACCTAGGAAACCAGTATCTGTTAAGTGATATGCTCACAATGGTCACAGCTGTCATGTGGTCACTTCATTACAAGTTGAGGATGTCCCTGCTGACTGGAGGGGTGTTGGACTAGATGACCTTCAAAGGTCCTTTCCAACCCAAAGTATTCTATGAGTCTATGACTCTATTCTGTGTCTTGTCAGCCAAGTAAGTGATTTCCGTTAGAGCAAGGCACACAAAATCTTTCTTGATTTTCATGGAATTTGGGTCTTCTGTTGTAACTGAAAATCAGTCTCGCTCACCAACACTTTATCTAAACAGCTTTATATCCTAACATATGGAAATAATGGCTTAAATCTTTGTAAGGAGTGTGGTCATTCTTTAAAACTCAAACATTAGCCTTGCTCCCTTTTAAGCTGAAAGACAGAATATGTACACCCTAGTGATAGTATTGCTCTCAGCTTTAAAAATAATTTTAGTTGCAATAAATGTTGCACATATCAACCACCAAAGTGCCATCACACTAACCACCTTTATTTTATAAACAGATGTGTCTTACAAGCAGATACTTTAATCAGAGGAAAAAACCTGTCACCTGATAATTGCTAAAAGGATTGCAATAAGGCATATTGTTTGCCTAATTCTTATGTTACAGGCTTGTGGCCTAATTTAATCTATTCTGAATGCACTGTAAATGCAGCACAGTCATTTTTAAATCATAAAGCTCTCAAAAAAGCCAGGCAGAGATTTGCTAATGTGTTGGATGATGGATCTCCTATTTACTATTGATCTCTGAATTCAGAACCAATCCATTCTGAACTAGCAAATATTTTTCATATATTTTTAGAAAATATTGAATGGCTCTTAATCAGTGACAAGATTGTTTTGTCTGGTACTACTCAAAGTAGATTAGCAACAACCTACTGCATTTCACCAGAAACATGAATCTTGTAGAGGCTGAATCTTGTGTTGTGTTTCATGAATGAACTGACTTCACATTCAGCTACCCTTGAATCAAAGGAGAGCTCAGAGTAAGCAATCCAGATGTAGTGAGAAAAGTGCTGTAAGGGTTATTACGTACAGAGATCTACACAGTCCTCTGTTGTATGGACATACACCGTGGTTTGAATCAATGCTGGGGGAGGATGTGATTCAAGAAAACTGGTTATTTGATCATTAGAGTTGATTTCTGTATTATCTGTCCCAAGCAGCTTCTGTTACATCCCACTTGCTACAGATGCTACTTTCTCTTCCTCAAAATATCCCATTCAATTGACCAGGTTCTTGCATCTCACCTTTCTCTTTTTTTTTCTGTTTGGTTTTGGATGCAGAAATCCCCACTATACTAACCTAATTTCACTGTTGTGTTCCTTGGCCACTGGTCCTGATCTGGATGATAATAGAGAATATCACTTAGCTGGTCTAACTAAATACGGAATGCAAGTAGGGATGTACTAAACAGTATTTAATAAATAAATATCATAGGTTTGGGACTTTTAAAAAAGCTTTATTTTCAGAAACCTTGTCCCTCTGTTGAAGCCTATTACTTCCTCCTTTACATCTGCTTAACTGTCCTTTCCTTTTAAGACTGTATCATTATATTCCTACAAGACTCAGAAGAGACTAACAATGGAGGGCATGAATATAAGAATGTAAATCAATTCAGTGATTAAGGACTCTAATTTTAGGTATCTACCAGGAAATATCTTGTTGTTTGGTAGCTGCTTATGCTCCTATTATAGTGTGCTGCTTTTGGCTGAGCAGGAGTTAAATCTCTTCACAGCAGCACCTGTAGTAGTCAGGGACCTTTCCAGCTTCCCCTGCTCTGCCACGTGGGAAAGAGACCGGGAGGAGCGGGGCCACAGCCCAGGCAGCTGACCCCGGCTGGCCAATGGGGTGTTCATTCCATACCATGTGATGCCATGACCAGTACATTAATGGGGGTGGTTGGCATATGGGGGTTGGATCAGGTGTAGGTTGTTTTGGTTGTTCATTCTCCCTTCCCCGCCCTGGGTTTTGCCTCTCTCATTAGTTTCCTTTTCCTTGCATTATTGTTGTTATTGTTTAATTTTAATTATTAAACTGTTCTTATCTCAACCCATGAGCATTACCCTCTGTTCCTCTCCCCTGTCTCACTGGTAGGGGGGAGTGAGCGGGCAGCTGTGTGGGGCTGAGTTGCTGGCTAAACCACAACAATTGTCAATAGAAGTTGAGGGTAGGACCGAGTTGTGTAAAAGCAGGTATGTAGCACCAGGAGATTTTCCCTAAGATGTCCAAGATACCCATATAGGTCTGACAGGTAAGAAAAATTATATACAGGCAACCTCCACCCTTCTGAAGTAGCAGCAGAAGGCTGCACAATATATTCTAGGGCATTTCACATGCCATCTACTCTTATTTTTATTTCCCTTGCCTTCATAACAGCCACTTTATCCTAGAAAATATTTGGGGGCATTATCCCCTAGATAACACCTACCTTAGAATAAACTAAATCCCCTTAATGAATTTGCAAAATAGGCAACCCCAAAAAGAAATAAGCAGTAATGATGGGACACTAGCCTCTTTCCCAGGCTTATATAAATGATGTAAATCTTTCTGCTATCCTCTTATTTTCAAGGGAAGGTTTTGCATCTGTGCATGAAGAACAGATGCTTCCTGAAGGACAATCAAGATATAGATGCTATGTAAGAAAAGAAAATTCAGTGAAATGTTTCTGAATTTATCTACCACATCATGTTCAATTGCAGGAGAGTCAGGCTGTGTCTCAGAAGGTATTGTACTCACACTTCTTACAGTGATGTTGACATTCAATAAAAGTACCAACTTCTAACTCTAACTTAGTGGGGAAATCCCTTCTGCTGCCAGCCTGTAGTCACTTCACAAGTTATGGTTCTGTCAGATAATTCAGTTTTCATAATGGTTATGTACAAGGCCTGTACGCATCAACACTAAGTGCCTGCAGGCAGGCAAATAAGCATGGTTAATATGCTGAGAGTGTGAAATGTTCAAGAACTATGTTCTCTATCTTAATGATTATTTTTGAAATTAAATTTCAATTTCTAAAACAAACAAAAAATAATTTTGAAAATCCTGTAACTGACATACAAAAATCTTATAAGAATCAAACTCTTATTGTTAATCTATAAATTACAGATATGCCAAATTGAGTTGATTATATATTACTTTTTTCCTCATAAATGTCATGCTCACAAAAAAATGTTACATTTTTAACATTGACATTAAATCACATGAAAGAAATAGTACTGTTGCAGGATTGAATATTCCTCTATACCAGCCTACAGAATAACTGTTCCCTCTACTGTTAAATAGCTGGGGAAGAAATTTCATCCTCATCTCCCAGCTGTATAACTGTACCAAAAAAAATGCCAGTTAATATCAGCCCTTTTTTTTTTTGAATCTTCCCATCAGTAAGCACTGAAATAAAGGTTTTGGCTTTAAAGGATGTATGTACCATAATAACCTGAGTTTTCAGCTCTTCTTAGGAAATTCCATTGTCTTTTTTTCCTATCTTGATAACACACTTTTAAAATTTCCTCTGAAAAATAACATTCCTGAAACACAGTTCACTCAGATAATTTTGTTGTCATAGGATGAAAACATTCTGAGTGTTTAAAAGTAGTTGGACAAACCGTAAATAGAAATTTCCCTTCAGAAGTCATTTAGAAAGAAAAAAAAATGAAATCTCTTTCCTAGAATGACAAAACAGGAATTTTCAATACTAAAACATTGGGGAATTTTTTCTACCTTCCTTTCAACATGTGGATTATCTCCTAGCAGAAGATATTTTACACTGCCAAGCCAATTTAATAAAAAAAGTTCCATGTAGGATTATTCAAAATAAATGTGAAAGCCTGTGAAGATTGCAATCTAAGCAGGCTGAAAAACTAGTTCAGATAAGGGTGCCCTGGATAAGAAAGGACAGTTACCTCTGCTGATATGGCTAAATGTGTCAGAAGCTGTCATCACAATTTCTCAATTCCTTGTGTGCAAGATAACATGAGGCTGGACTTGGCTGTCCCTTCTCATTCCAGCCAGACAGTTCTCAGTAATCAGCCGGTCACTTGTACCTTTTCCCTAAGACTGCTGCTCTTCAGTGTCCTACAGAACTCTGACATGTCTCTTTTGTGAAGGGCTTCTTAAGAAGTAAATAATTTCATGGACTAAAGTGAGGCCATCACACAACAATTACAGGCATAGCACCAGGCAGTGCAGGGCTTCTGGCTCAAACAAAATAATGGCAGTACCTGCAGGGCAAGGCGAAACTCGAAAAACGTTAATTAAACATGTCTCCTGTTCTCATTATGAAGGTAATAGACATTTAAAGGGTTATTGAACTCATTGCTGGACCATGACGAATAAACACACAACCTTTTTCTCCATTATATGTCCTCTGTGGTAGATGTTTTTTCACCCTTAGTTTAGTTATTAAAACACTTTCTGCTAGAGATAATGCAAAAGGTAATTAGAAAGTCCAGCTATATATTATGTATCAACCAATCTTTAAAACAAGATATAGAAGAAAACACTGTTCCAAAGTTCTACCTCTTCTTCCCGATTTTCTAGTTTATCCAGGGTTTTTAATCCAGATCCCAAAAAGAGTATAAACTGGAAAGAGATTATGTTTTTGAAGAACCTGCTTAAAGACTTACTATCAAACTTTGAATCATAACTCTTTGTAGGGCACTGCAGGAATCATATATCTGCACAAAAATCCACCCCAATGAGTAACGTCACACTTTGAATAAATATAAAATACTAAACTGTTTGTGGGGTTGGTGGGTGGGGTGGGAGAGGAAAACATTTTTCCCTCCCCATCAGCAGTAACAGCTGCAGAAGACTTCATTTGGGGTATTTTACTGGCTGCTGCATCTAAAATTTTCATATAAGGGTAAATTATAGTGTCATGTTCTTCAAAGTTGCTGTACTTGCATCCACAATATGATTCTGCCTAGAGATGACATAAACAAGAAGGTGGGAAATGAAAATATTGTCAATGCTATGAAGCCTATAAAACCATGAATACCATCTGTTACTAATTTTCTTGTAAACTATTTATGCATATAAAGACATTTCTCATTCTGTGTTCTAGGTTTCATTTGACCTTTATTCTACCTCCACTCTTCCTGTTCTGGACAATTATTTCTAGGTCAGAAGCAAGTCATGAGCTATGGCTTTTAGGAACAATGGACCTAATGGAAAGACATTTTATCTGAGAGTGGGATATCAGTTTAATGGGAATTGCACTTGCACACTGTTGCAAGAATAAACCTCTCTATTTGTTACCTGATTGTCCCTAGATCATAGATTACTAAACCAATATGGGTTGACATGGCCAAATGGTTTACTGTCTTGTAGCCAGTAAATAGGCTTGTATGTGTTATTTGAAATTTTTTTCTACAAGGAATGAGGAATTAAAGATAAAATAGTATGGGTAGAATGGAAGGACAGAGATGTTAAAGGTGATGAAAGAGAAAACAGAATACAGAGTTTAATTTAACCTCTTTGCCATTATAAAATAAGATATTTAGGTCAGACAACACACCCTGATATTCCCCAATGACAGCATTGTAAAGTGACAAAAGTATGTTCTCTTCAATAATTCATGAGGTATATTTGATCTGTTTAAAAATAAGTGTTGCTGGGTTGTAACATCAGAAGAGAGTTTCAAAGAATTAAGAGAAAAGCAACATAAAAATAGCTTTGGGTTTATGGATTTATTTTTTATGAATTTGCATCTTCAGAGTAAAACCTTTTGTAGATTAACAGGACATTTTCAAAATTCAGTCTGTTGAAAAAGTGCAACCAATCACCTTTATGCCTGGAATACACTACAGGTTAATTTGTAACAGCTTACAGGGTCTGAACTTTGCTCTTTAAGAGATGCAGTGTTTTGCAACATTCAGAGAATTCATAAATGTCAAATCATTAAGTTATGCTCATGTCATCCAAGTAGAAACTGTCACTTTTGCAGACTTAGCAGTAGATAAGTTAAAATAATGATGTCCACTTCTTCAGATAAATTTTATACCAAATCCAGGAAAATTATAAAGAAAAATCAGTTTCTGTATTCTGCTCCTACCTTGACTTTTCTCAGGAAAATTCCTATTACCTTAAATGAATTATTCTGTGAGTACTACATGTGAACAGGACCCAGATAATTGTTCTATTAGATTTTTCTCTTTTGTTTTTCCTCATTAAAATTTATTTTAAAAACCTGCTCACAGTATATAGTGGTTTCAGTACAGCCCACAGTGACAGTTGATCAGAAATCCTCCCATTCTCAACTTCAAAACTAAGACTTTCTATATATAACTTGGTCTGACCATATCAATCCATATTGGTTTGATAAACTAAGATCTAGGGACAACCAGTTAGTTAGCAATCTAAGGGCTTTATTCTTGCAATTCCATAGAAGTAGAGTAACCATTAACCTTAACAAATGCTGCGTAAGCATGTCAATTGCTGAAAAGTGACCCGAAATCAGGACAAAAAAAAACAAACCAAGAAACAATATGATTGCAGTTACAGTTGTTATTGTATAAATAAAAATTATTATTGCAAACCTGAATTGGAAAGCATAGACACATACAACCAGACCTTACAATCAAGTTTTCTTTCCTTTTAGCATTAGTATTACTATCTCTGAGTTTCATTATATAATTTAATTTTTATGTACAAAATTTCCTGAAGGGCATAAATGCTTTTCAGCTATATGTAGTAGTTACTCAGTTTTAAACCATGCATAAAAACTCAATAAACAGCAAAATGCTAATAGGTCGTATATGGGCTATGACCTTTCCTAGTCATTTTTCAATATTTTTTAACAGTTAAGAAACATTCACTGAAATAAATTGAGAGAATCTTAGTCTACTATTTAGTTTAGAAAAATTAATGTTTATCAAATGAACTCGAATTGATAATAATGTGGTAGTTCATGCTTGAGAAGCCTCACAATTGCCAATGTGAAGAACTGGATATTGTCTCACAGGCATAATCATGTGGAGAGTGGATTGCATTTACACTTTGCATGACCTTGAATACAGTTCCTAGACCAACATCAGAAACTTTTTTTTTTAATATTGTTGCTGGTGCCAAGCATATAGACTAGACAAAAAATATCTAAAAATAAACATAGTGGTAGCAAATGAAATATATGCCCTTTTTTTTCAGTGTTTTAGGATGAAAAAAGCCCCATAATTCTGATCTATAATTTAAAATGTAAATTTTGTAATACATTTCGCAAAGAGGATTTAGCATTGCTGATTTCTTATATTTTGTAAACCAGAATTTGAATGGCTAATGTTTTTTAAAAGTGTATTTAAATATTCATTGAGATCCCAGATTCCTTGATTCCATGATCCTTACTTGCAAAGATGATAGGTTTCATTCACAAGCTGTGGTTGCATGTTACATGTTTTCAGTAGCTTTGACTCCTTTTTTGCACTATATATTCCCAAATTCAGCAGGACTGATTTTTTGGTTTAAGTCCATGGCATGTTACCCTTGAATTTTTTCTGTATCTGCATATTTTTGTCATTATCTGGATATTTCCCCACTACATTGGATAGACACTAATACAACTATTGTGAATTATAAAAATTTTCTTTGCTTCTCAGAATCAGTATTTGCCTTTGCTATATTTATTGATCTGTTATTCAGCTGTTCTAGTGTCCTTCTCTGGAGAAGACCCAAGGAGGCCTTTATTTTTCCTCTGTTCATACTTCAACCTTACTGTAATACTGTTCAGAATTTTAAAACATTTATTGCAATTATAGCTAGGAGAAGATTATGTGCTCCATGCAAATATAAGAGAAATCTTGCTTTCTGATGGATTGAACAAGCAGGCTACATAGGCTTTTACCATGGAAGAAAACAACCTAGGTTTACATCCAGCTATGAAATTCCTAAGCCCTACAAAGTTGTCTATTTCACCTTTGGATTTCACCAGTCTATTCTCCAACTGAATTTTGGATTTCATCTGTTTACATTGTAGCCATGATAGATCCCCTTATCTATGTGTAATTACATCCATATGTAATTATTTCCATATGTAATTCATATTTTTTCAGGTATTTTCTGTGACTTTATTCATGTGTTTATTCAAACTTTTTTCAGCAATAGAATTGCTCCACTGTATCTAAAAATTGAATGGGTTACCATATTACTAAAGAAATGTTCTTGATTCAAAATGGGGTTTGGAGTTATCGACCTGTTTAAGGTTTGCCATTTTTGGACAAGACCTTGAAGCAGGTCAATGCTTCCCAATTATATCACCATTTAGTGGGAAACAAACTCTTTGAAAAATAACAATCTGCTTTTCAATCATGTTATAGCACAGAGACTGCTGTAGTTATAGTTTATAATGATTTATTAATGCAGTCTGGTTTTGGTTGCTCAAGCATTTTAATTTTGCTTGATCTGAATGCTGTCTTTGACACTGTCAATTATAACATTCTGCTTGATTGTTTATGAAATTATGTAGGATAAGCTGGCACTGCTTTGAGTTGGTGTCAATCTTATTTATTAAACACATGTCCATCTGTGTCATTACATATTAGCTTTTTTCTGTACTACCTTGGCACATTGTCAGGTTCTTCAATTTTTACACAGATTCTTTTTTACTTAGTAAATGATACAATATTTATTTCTAGTAACTCCATTCATCATTTAGGTATCTGTTCCTTCATGCAAGGTAATCAAGGACATAGGATATTGTCTTTCTACAGTTGTATAGAAAGCCACCAAACACTAGAAAGAACATATTTGTTCTTTGAACATGTATACACACAGAGACAAACACGTATGCGTGTTCTGGGGCAGTGGTAAAAATGTTCTGCTTCTTTAGATGAAGCTAATCAGGAGAATATTATGACTTCGGAATGTGACAACCTGCCAAAGAGATTTTATCGGGGAAAATTGTGAGAGTTTTTACAATTTTAAACCTATACTTATATAATTCTTCTGGATATTTTTCATTACAAATACAATCATCGTTGGTAATTAAAATAAACTTAATTGTTGTAGAAATGCACATGGGACAGTACACAGCAATCAATTTTCACTTGCAATATCACTGTTTATTTACAGAAAACTATGGATGCATCCCTTTAATTTGGTTTACATCAAGTATCTTCACTGATTTAATTTAAAGATGCACTTTTACTTTAATAGTGATACTTGCACTTGATGCCTGGCGTATATCCTAGAGGTAACACATGATCTCTCTCTCTGTTCCTCTTGAACAACAAAATGTTTAGGACACTCCAGACATTTATTTTCACATGGCAGGTTTTTTCCTCTGAGAAACTGATATATGCTAATGGAAAAAAAAATGTTTTTGTGCTCAAGACATGAGCTGTCACCAAGGAAATGCATTTGCCTGGTTCCACTTTAAGCCTTCTTCATGTTTCTGAATAGCACTGGAACACTCAAACAGAACACTACACTGAGCCAAAATGTGTAAAATAACCAAGATAACTCCAAGTTGCTTTGTCACCATGGTAACTGTGCTTTGGGTCTACCCTAGAAACTTTGCCTGGCACAACGTTGTCAGCTATAGACATTTGGGAATTTTTTAATGATACTGCTAGACTACCAAAGGCCCTAATACAGACACAGAAATACTTAACAAAACACTTGTGCTTTTCTCATATAGTTTATTTTGTGTGGGAAGCTGGTATATACTACGTCCAAAGAAACATATTTTTATCAGGGAAAGCTGCATCTGCATTTAGAGGTTTTGCTGAGATAAGTGTGCTAGCAATCCCTCTCTAGTTTAGACTAGCCCTTAGCAATATAAAGCAATTAAAGATTATCCTGAGTATGCCTTGAAAGGATAATGTTTTCTGCAGCTTTTTTGTTCATGATTTTCAGGTCTATGCTTTTCTTCACCACCCCTGCAGACTGTGTAATATAGATTGCATACTGACAATGCAGGTTGTTATCTGTAGGTGTTCCGAAATAATGAATAGTCCACTGTAACAGCTCTCCTTACAAATAACTAGCAAAAGCCAGCTTCAGTCTGTTTTTTTGAACAAAATAATTTATAACATTTCAAAAATAGAAGCCTATCTTGAGGCTTTTAAATCAATTCTTGGGCACCTAAGGGTGCCTTTCAAGTCCCATTCATTTCAACTTCTAAATTATATTTAAATATGGCCATCTTTCTTTAGGCTAGACTGTCCCTGGACAAGCACAAATGCTTGTCCTGAAGCTACAAGGACCCTTACCCAACATTTCAATCCCTATGGAACTAAATCTAGACACAACATTCTCTAAATGTCCCTATCTTACATATCCATATGTGAAAGGCAGAAAAAGGCTAGATTATAACACATAAGGAAGCACTTTTTACACTCTTGATACTGTCTTCATCACATTTTAATAATATTTATATCTGATCACATCTTCCTCTGTGAATTTCTATGAGGAACCTTTGCAATGTGCTGGGTTGGTGAGGGTTCTGGATTTCATCTCAGCTTTAGTTTGCTTTGGCTATTTTTTCAGCAGAATTTCCCTTTCCATCACAGGCACCACCATGTACACAGTGAGAGAAATCTCAAAGCAGGGGGGAACACGCTGTGTTTAATAACACATTTTTTTCCCTAACTGCAGTCCACTGCCCTTTTCTTTGTTCCATCAGTTTGGTTAATGGGTTTCTCTCAGCAAAGACTAATTCCTGGAAAAGCTGTGCTCATCGTTCTGCTCTGTCCTTTGTTTTAAGCTAGGTTGTAAGTTTTTGTAGTCCTTCGTGTTTAGTTTACCCCCATCTAACAACAGATTTTCCTTCTGGAAGTCATGCTTGCATTGTTCCAGATACTGTGAAGAATTCTGGAAAGATGAGAGGAGTGGACTCTAAATGATAGTTTACACAACTGGCAACTGAAGACCAGAATTACTTCAAGCTCTAAATTACTATCAGACAAAGAGCCACTAAGCATGCCAATGATTATGCCGTCACTGTTTTTACTTGTTTGTCTTTCTATAACCATGATTCTGGGAAGATATCCATAGGAACACAGTGAAGGACATATCGTCCTTTTTTTTTTTTTTTTTTTTTTGTCACAGTCTTGCCTTTGTCTACCAAGAGAGTTATTTCAATATATCATTAGTCATCTTGGAATTAATTTAACAGTTATTCCTGGGTGATCTTAAGGGATTTCAGCATACTTAATTTATTGGTCCTTTTCTCTGCTATTCTCAGCTGACTCATTTAAAAACACAAGCCATATGAACAGCTCTTCCCACCACCCTTGTTTTCAAAAGAAAGTGTTGCAAATTATGCTCTTTTTTCCCCTGAAAGAAACAGTTTTAACACAAGCACAGGTGGCTTGGTTAGAGACAACTTACAGTGAATATACTAAGAGGAAAGGAAATTAAGTAAAAAAGAAAGATACTAAAAAAGCCACAAGATCATGAAATAAAATTAAACATCAGAGAAAGTAATCAAAATGTCAGCATTTTTGTTATATGTCTTTATTTTTAGATATTTTATTCCATGTTAAAAGCCCTGTAAAGACTAAAACCTGGCATATGGAGTATGAGATTTCACTTTAGAAACTGTTTTTATCTCATTTATATATTGGGAAAAGTTAATTTGTGGCATTTTGTTATTGTTGTATGGTTGAATGAAAGGCAGTGTTACAAGTTGGAATCATTTCAGTCTATCATTTCAAGGAGAAGTTAGATATATGTTAGCATAATAAGTATCTGTAAGAAGAAAACCACATCTTTAAGATTCAGGCTTTCTTAATAATTTCTGTTTTATTCATGTTTGGAACTCTGGTATCACTTTTTATGCTTGGTGTTATTGTTATTGTATGTTAGCTTTAGGCTACTTTTCCTGTGCTTTACAATCAGTGTTGTCCTCACAGTTAAATGAAGTATGTGCATGTATGTATGCATGTATGCAATATATATGGGTGTATGCCCAAATATGTGTGTGTATATATATATATCATGTATACATATAATTTTAAAATGAAAATTGACACTATAGGCTCACTTTAGTTTCCTTTTCTTTGCCAATAATCTTGTAATTGACTGTTGTATGATTGAAGAGAACCCAGGATATTAGAAAATGTTCTGGTATGTTATGAACAGCTGTTACCTCTCACACAATGACCATGAGACTCTGACACATGGCAGTTGGTTTGCACCTTCTCACAGCAACACTTCTGTACCTTATGTTTTTACAGTGCAAAACCAGATCATTTGTCATACTTTGTGATCCCACATGCCAATCACAACTGCATGCCTTAGCTGTGATCTGTCAAAGTCATACCTGTCACATGGGGGTCAGAAGAAGGAGAAATATCTTGCTGCTATGCGTCAGCTAGAGGAAAGAGGGAAGGAGGTTAAAGTAGCAGATCAGCCTCAGAGGAACTCCACCACAGGGTAACATTACCTATCTGCAAGCTAATGGTATTACACTGGTTCACCACTTGAAATTGTTGGAGACAAAGAAATTTTAGCGGCCCCTGAAACAGATTGTATTTCCATACAATATCTTAAAACAAAACTACCAAGCAAAATGCTTGTGCAGGCACACTAAAGGACTTTGGAGGGTCAAAGTTTTTTTGTTGGAATGCTATGGAAGTTTCAATCTACTGATGCTTTGGCTGAAGCAAAAATATAAGCAAGGAATTCAGCTTTCTGCAGAATATTGAGAGTGCAGTTCGCTGTGCAGACTACTGCATACTTGCTAACATAGCTATGCATTTATTGCTCCCATCCCTTGGAGCATGGCAGTCAAACATTTCTGCTCAATATGGCAACCAGAATTCACAGAGAAGCAGAATTCACATAGGGAATTTCCTTCTGCCCACTGAAAGAAGCTATATACATCATCCTGAGATGGCTGGCTATACTCCTGGTCTTTATGCTTTGCCAGTAAACATCTAGTGCCTTCGCTTTCCCTCTCCAACTGTATATGTAAATAACATCATTTCCTTTACGATTAATGATGCTTCCTGGGCTCCAAAGTTTTCATCTGAAAGGTTTGAAATACTCTTAACCTGCTTGGTGATGAAAATAAATTACTGTTTGCTATATATGAAACTATCATTCACTTCACTTTTGTTCTTCTGTGTCTTATTGTATACATATACAAAAAAACCCTGGAGAATGTAGACGTAGCTTTAAAAAACATCTCTTTACGAGACGTCTGCTGCCATATATGCCTCAATATAAGACAATACAGTGAGTAACAAATTCTTTGCTGAATGAGTAGTGTTGTGTTCTTGACCACTCAAAAGGTTTAGGTGAATTCTAAAGAATTCAAAATCCTATTAACATGATGATTTAAACTGCTCAGCTGGGTAAATTTTTCAGAAGAGCTTAGGTGATTAAAAGAACAAATGCTTTGGAAATCCTAATTATCCGAACAATTTGGTCAAAATAATGTAGAGGCACGATGAATTTTCCCAGTAAATGTCTAGAATATACACACACATTTTAAAGAATGAGAACTGGAATGTAAAGTAATATTCACAGCTCTAGACAGTTCCAGTATTTCTGCTTTGTTCTGGAATATAAACGGTCCTTTAGATGAAAATGTAGAACATTAGAAGTCACCAGGATACCTAAGAAAAATGTGCAGGTTTTGTAATGTCTTTGTCTGCATTTGTGAACTTCAAAAAATCTGTAGTTATTTTGTGGATCCTCTTGGTGGCACTTTTGTTAATTCTACTTACATACTTGTAATAATTGTCCTGTCCTTTACGTATTTATATTTTCTGAACCATAAGCACCACATTGTTCCTGTAAATAAATACCTGGCTGGTTTGTAAATTCTCTATTGCCACTTATTATGTGTTTGTACAGTACTTATCTGCATGAGCCCGTTTTGCGTGCTATTATAATTTCTGCAATAGATTAATAGTAATTTTATGAATTAGTATTTCCTATAAAAGGAAATAGAATTCACAATGTGTGACAACTTCCACAACATAATCCTTTGCATGTAAAGAAATGTGAAATTTTCTTTCAAGTCTTAACTGCAACATGATGTCCTCATACCTCAAGTGACAGACACCAGACCTTCACAAAGAACTCTCTTCTGTCTCCCTCAGAGAAGGAAAACAACATAAATTAATCTCCTTCATAGCATCACTCAAAGGTAATTATAACTTTAGTCCAGCATCAACAAAATTTGAGACTGAAACACCTGCATGCTTTCAGTTTGTGATGTATTAGCCATTTAGGAGAAAAGTATGAGAGAGGTCACAATTAAGGTTTTGACTACTTTGTTTCTTCTAACCTGGCTTCCCCTTTGATTTTAGGATATAAATTTACTATGACTAGCTGTAAACAGTTAACTCCTACATTTTTTTTAAGAATTAACATCATACCTAAGATAAGTCTCAAGGATCTGAGGCACCCACAGTCAAACCTTGATACCATAATTTAGGGACTATGCTAAAATGGGGAAGGAAATAACTAATTTATGTCTTCTTTCAACAATAATACTCAGGTGCCTAGAAATTTAGGGCAAAAATCTAAAATTTCCAATTAATTTCCACTATGCAATACCATTAGAAATATACATAACTGACATCACATGCTCAAAAATAGACTTTATTTTAAAGAAAATGCATAAATAATATTTCTGGAGGACTTGAAGCAAATGGCTGTTCATCTAATTTGAGCTGTTAACAGTCTGCCTACTCAGAGTCTTTATTATGTAATCAATTCCCACCTCAAATTCAGTCCCGTATTAACATATTAACAACCATGTCTTTCATGAACAAACATGCAATATCCTCATCTTTCTTTCTTTTTATATTGCTTCCTTGTCATTCCCACATCTTATCTCAGCTTTCCCTGTATTTTCCTACTTGCCACACATGGTCCTAACCTATATTTTCCCAGAGTTTTTAGAAGCTTCTCTTTCCCAACTTGTTCCCATATCTACCACTATTTGTCTTCACCATTGCATAGCCACATTTTCATCTCTTGCCTCATATCTACTTGTTCCCCAGTATCTCTTTTGATATTTGCCAGAACCAAGCATCACTGCTTCTCTTGCCCACATTCCACCCTGACATCTTCAGCACTTCAGTTTTATCTCCTTACATTCCCAAACTCTATAGATCTTTGCATGATTTTACTTAGTGTCCTCCTTATTCACATGTGTTTTGACTACTTTCTATGTTCTATTCAGAAGATGAACATAGTATGATCACGTGTATGGACAGATTATATCCTTCCAAGGCAGGTGGGAAATGGGGACTATTTACATTAATTTTCTTCCACCTGCAAGCATTATGCCACCTATGTTGCCAATGGCTGCAGTGAAAGATCCATAGCATCATATAAAGTGTGATGGGAATACATCTCAAAATATTAGATAGTAGGTTTCCTCCCTGATCACGTTCTTGATTGAGAAACTTCAATGATCCAGGCTCAATGATGGAGAGCTCTCTGGGAAATTTCCTAACAGTAATTCTCTTTGAAGAAAACAGAAGCTTTACCATTATTAGTTTCAAATGGAATGGGATCAAACTAAGATAATGCCAACACTGTTTTTTACTGTACTCCAGAAAAATTGAGGAGGATTGTTAAGAAGAAAAAATATTTCTTACCTTTTCATACATTACAATTGATGGCTTACATGCAACAAAGTGAATTGAATCAAAGCAAAAGTCTACAGTTCAAAAAACGTTGCCTGCTTAAAATTCTAGGATAACTTTTTAATAATGCAGTTGTTGATCTTAATTAGTATTATTGGATTTATAGGTCTGTTTTTCATATTGTTTATGAATTAAGCATTTTGCAAATCAAGGCATTACTTTTACAAGGAAAATTTGTCACTTTTTAGTGCCTTTTATTTCAATTTATCCTTCTATAAATTTCCTTATATTTTATAAGCACTTTCTGCCTCAAGACAGTAGGGAAAAATGGGCCTTTCAGTTAACTGAGACCATTTCAGACCGGAAATTTCTGGAAAGATATTATTTCCCTTTGGAGGTGTTTAAAATTAATCCCTTTCAAACTATGGCAGTGGATTTTAATTAAGCCAGCATTAGTACTCATGTCAAGAGGAAAAAACACTGTAAAGCTCTCTCTCTCTGAAATAATAGTTAACCTCAGTGTAAGCAGGCACTTTAAACAAGACTGGAATTAGGGGATACCAATTGTGTTAAAAACAAGGAAGTGATTGTGTCTGACTTAAGCTTATTTGCCGTAAAACTTGCTTTGTAGCTTGTCAGTCCATCTAAACAAAGTTGTGTGACTAAGCTGAGTCTTTATGAGACTGTCTTTCTTTCCCAGGTTCCAAACCATTGAGTTTGTCAGCTAGTGATTTGCAGTGGGACTGGAAACAAATATGGGGCCTCTAGGGTCAATCTCCTTTATTGTCTTAAGTGTATAATAAGAAAGTTTGAAAATAGTTGAACATGGCTGGTTTTTACCTATTAGCTTTCACACTCACATACAGAATTTACTTTCATGATATGATTCTACCTTCTCATGCCTTTCAGTAGTCACCAGTAAAAAAGGCTTAGTTAACTTCTAGTACGAGATTTTGCATACCAACAGCCCAGCCAGCTTCTTCTTTCATGAAAGCTAGTGGCTTCACTAAAAATATTATTAATTTCTAGAAAGGAAGGACTTAATGTTTGCAAATTACTACATTTTTTTTCCATTCTTATGCTTTGTGCTTAGAAATAATTACTGTAGGCATGTAATATCTGTTATATTTTATCACAAACTAATAGTGCTGTTAGGAGTATATTTTTCTAGATCTCATATTCAGATGTGGTTTCCTCCTTGTAAGATTAACAATCAGTGACAGGGTGTTGTGGTTTAGCCCCAGTCAGCAACCAAGCACCACGCAGCCACTCACTCACTCCCCACTGGTGGGACGGGGAGAGAATCGGAAAAGTAAAAGTGAGGCAACTCATGGTTTGAGATAAAGACAGTTTAATAGGGAAAGCAAAAGCTGCGCACAGAAGCAAAGCAAAACAAGGAATTCATTCACCCCTTCCCACGGGCAGGCAGGTGTTCAGCCATTCCCAGGAAAGCAGGGCTCCATCACGCGTAATGGTGACTTGGGAAGACAAATGCCATCACTCCAAACGTCCCTCCTTCCTTCTTCTTCCCCCAGCTTTATATACTGAGCATGACGTCGTATGGTATGGAATATCCCATTGGTGAGTTTGGGTCAGCTGTTCTGGCTGTGTCCCCTCCCAGTTTCTTGTACACCCGGCAGAGCACGGGGAGCTGAAAAAGTCCTTGACCAGTGTAAGCGCTACTTAGCACATTATCACCACTGTTTCCAGCAAAAATCCAAAACAGAGCCCCATACTAGCTATTATGAAGAAATTTAACTCTACCCCAGCTGAAACCAGGACACAGAGACAGCATTTTCAATACTTCATCTGGAATCTCCAAAATATTTTCACAAGTACATTAAGGTTAGTACATGCATCTTTGGATACACACCTGCTTCCTTACTTATTCTAAGAGATAATTTATACTTTTGCTATTGCTTTATCATGCTGATGGCAACCACAGTTGAAAAACCGTGAAGAACACAGATATCTGTTTGATACCCACTACACCATTCACTTTGCAGCTTTTCTCCATCCTGTGCCATGTAGTATCTTACCTGTCTAGAATGTCATTTTTATAAAATGGCATCTATTTCCTATCATATGCTATTAGAAGCCAGGATCAGCTGATCTTTGATCTTGTTACATCTCCAGATTCCACTATAAATAGGTAATAACAAGTAGTATAACAAAGATATAATAACTGATGTAATAATCAAATATTTGATTATGATATCAGCTATGTAAATGGAAGAATAAAAGAATATTTTAAATGTAAAAACAAATTCTGCATGTGAGGAAAACAATATGCAAAAGTAAATAATCTTCAAATATTTTTAAACTTCCATGTTTTATATGTAAGAGGAGAAAAAGATATTTTTTTATTTAATGTTTTCCCTGGTCTGAAGAACAGAATACTACTCTTTGATTTACTCATCAAGTCGAACCACCAACCCAACACCACCATGCCTCCTAAACCATGTCCAGAAGTGCCACGTCTACATCATTTTTTAACACCTCCAGGGATGGTGACTCCAGGACGTCTCTGGGCAGCCTGTTCCTATGCTTGACCACCCTTTCAGTAAACAAATTTTCCCTAATATCCAGTCTAAACCTCACATGATGCAGCTTGAGGATATTTCCTCTTGTCCTATCCTGAGTAAAATGGGAGAAGAGACCAGCAGCCACCTCACTACAACCTCCTTTCAGGTTGTAGCTGAGATCAATAAGGTCTTCCCTCAGCCTTCTCTTCTCCAGGCTAAACACAGAATCACAGGTTGGAAGGGGCCTCAGGGACCATCTAGTCCAACCTTAAACAACCCCAGTTCCCTCAGATGCTTCTCATAACACTTGTGCCCCAGACCCTTCACCAGCTTCATGCCCTCCTCTGGACACACTCCAGCACCTCGATGTCCTTCTTTTAGTGAGGAGCCCAAAACTAAACACAGTATTTGAGGTGTGGCCTCACCAGTGCTGAGTACAGGGGACGATTACTTCCCTACTCCTGCTGGCCACATGATTCCTGACACAAGCTAGGATGCTGTTGGCCTTCTTGGCCACCTGGGCACACTGCTGGCTCATGTTCAGCCAAATGTCCACCAACACCCCCAGGTCCTTTGCCACCACACAGCTTTCCAGCCACTCTTCCCCAGGCCTGTAGCATTGCATGGGGTTGTTGTGACCCAAGTGCAGGACCCTGGTCATAGAAGGAGATCAGGTTGGTAAGGCAGGACCTGCCTTTCATGAACCCATGCTGGCTGGGCCTGATCCCCTGGTTGTCCTGTCCTTGCCTGGTGAGGTCACTCGAGATGTATCACGCCATAATCTTCCCCAGTACTGAGGTCAGGCTGAGTGACCTGTAGCTACACAGCTCTTCCTTCCAGCCCTTCCTGTAAATGGATGTCACATGAGCAAGCCTCCAGTCATGTGGGACTTTCCCTGTTAATGTTGGAGAGTGGCTTGGCAAGTTCCTCCACGATCTCCCTCAGTACTCTCTGGTGGATCCCATCTGGCCCTATAGACTTGAGTGTCCAGGTGGCTCAGAAGGTCATAAATTGTTTCATCCTGAATTATGCAGATTTGTTCTGCTCCCTGTTCCTGTCTTCCATCTCAGGGTGCTGAAAACCCTGGGGATAACCGGTCTGACTATGAAAGACTGAGGTAAGAATATATTTAGAACCTCATCCTTCTCCTCATCTTCATTGCCAATGTTCCCCTCTGCATCCAATAGAGGATAGAGGTTCTCCTTGGCTCTCTTTTTGTTAATGTATTTGTAAAAACATTGTTCTAATCCCTTACAACAGTGTCCAGACTAAGTTCTATCTGGGATTTTGCTTGCCTAATTTTCTCTCTGCATGACCTAACGAGGTCCCTGTACTTTTCTTAAGTTGCCTGACCCTTCTTCCAAAAGTGATGAACTCTCCTTTTATTCCCGAGTCCCAGCAAAACATCCTTGTTCAGCCAGGCCAGTTGTCTTCCCCGCCAGTTCGTCTTGCAGCACTTGGGGACAGCCGGCTCCTGCACCTTTAAGTCTTCCTTCTTGAAGAAATCCCAGCCTTCCTGGACTCCTTTGCCCTTCAGGGCTTCCACCCAACCAGTGCCCTGAACAGGCCAAAGTGTGTCCTCTGGAATTCCATGGTAGTGGTTTTGCTGACCACCCTTCTTACTTCACCAATAACTGAGGATTCTTCAAAGAATTCCTCATATTCAAAAAACTTAGGGAAAAGAGAGTTCACTCCTTGAAAATTATGTAATTCAGGACTGCCAAAAGGTTCACTCAAAACAAGAAACAAGACTTCAAATATGAATCACTGTATAATGAATAGAGAAACTTGGAACAAAGAAAAGAAACTTCATATCAAGGAAGAATCATTATCACAAGAATACAATCGTCTGGATGAATCCATAAAGATCACTATCATTTTACAAGAAGATGCTACCATGACTCCTAGGTGTCAGTGTGTTACATAAAATCATTTATAAGCAACAATGAAGGCTAATGCTGCTATTGAAAAATATTTTTAATGAGTCTTGAAATACTAGTTTGGGTTGGTTAATCATGTTCTTCACTAACTACAATAAAACAGACTGAAATTTAGTTTTAATTTAGGTTTCATTAATGTTTCTTGTCAATATCATTCCTTTAACAAGCGGGTGAGTTATAGGGTACAATGAGGCTTTAAAAAAAAAGCTACTATTGTGGAATAGTTCCATAAATGCATTAAAACTTGATGTTACTTAGTTCATTTTGCAGGTTACTGAACTTATAAATTGATAGAAAAAATTCTTCAGGGCAAACCAAACACAAAATCGTATACAGTTGCCTGGCAATAAAGCATTTTTATTGCTTATGATAATTAAACAAATTCAGTATATTAATTATGAGCATCATCATCTCACTTCACTTGCCTCTGACTAGGATTTAAATTAATGGTTATTTTATTTGCTTTTTAAAGTGCACATCAGGTTACAGTGTCCAAAAAAAGGAAAATGTATCCTATTACAAAACCAAAACAATAAACAACCCTATATTCCAGAAAATCCTGTATTGTTACCAACAGGCAATGAATAAGCTAGTGAGACCAAATAGTAAATTTCAATGAGATGTTTCAATCAAAAAAAAATGTTTAGCAGAAGTAAATAATCTGATCCTACTGAAGATAGCAATTAAAAGCATTTAGAAAAAATCATTAAAAATATTAAAGGGAATACAGTGGATTTCAATGATCCAATAGCTATAGGAGCAAAAAAATTAGAAGCTTTTTTCTTCCTTTTCTCCCTGCCTCAGTATATCAGACGATAAAAGTCTTCAGAAGAGTTCAAGGTACTGATGGATTAAGAAGCATTAAAAGGGCACTTAAGCCAGTTAGGGGAGATAAACACATTGCCATAGACCTAATGGATTTTTTTTTTTTCTTTTAGTTAATCTCATCAGCTGATAAAATGGGAAAACGCTGAGGGCTCAATTCAGTGCCCAGCCTAGGTATCTCGTGTCTGAGGGTGTTTAGGACAGTCACAAGAGACCTGGAAGGTAGGAATCAGGACTACATGGTGGTACAGTCCTTCCACAGAGGCAGCTGGAGGCCAGGGCAGATGGGCGGGGGTGTGAGCATGGCACAGAAGGTTCTCTTTAGGCAACTGACTCAATGCCACTATATTCCTCCTCTTCTCTGGTGATAAAGTTACTGTGACAGGGTTTAGTGCAAAACTTCGGATGGACCTGTGGTTTACTGATCAACGGTCATGAACCCAGCTCCATTTTGCCAGTGGTTTATTCTGAGAATTTGTAAGGAAGGCCATTTTAGGAATTCTTGCTTTGGATACAAGTAGATCAATGATTTATCATCAAAATGGGAATATATTTCTATCGTACTGGAGGATCAGGTGAACCAGACAGTCCAAAACAAAGTAACTTGGAAATGGGGAATTAATTATTGATCATCTCTGGACAAAATTGAACATCTTTTCTCCCTTCTTTTCTGTTAAGCATTGCAAAATGTGATTAAAAGCTAGAGCACAAAGAGAAGACCAGGGAAGGATTCCAATGTCAAAGACTACATTGACTGAAACATCTTTTCTATTTTATATATTTCAGAATAAAATTACATTTGTTTAAAGTCATCTGACTTTTTGTTCAAATGGACTCCTGCATTAAGTAGAATCCTATTTCCTTCATCCTTACTCATCCTTGCTTACCCATTGGTTACAATTCTTTTTGAATAACAAAATCTGTAAATTAACTGTGTAGTTAAATACTTATTTAAACAGACACTTAAATCCAATTATATTGAGCAAAAACTAGTACTAAAATATATTTTTAAAAAGTAAATATCCCTGGCAAATTTTGTTTCAGAGCTCCTAAAACATAGCCGCAAATAATAAAAAGGTAGACAAGTCTGCTTGTGAAACTAAAATAAACTCTGATAGGTCCTAATGTCATGAAATAAATACAATGGCTAAGTTACATAAAAAAAACCCAACCCTGAAGAGTGTCTATAACTTAATCACATTATGTTAAAATACAGAGTTGATTGCAGAGGAAACGAGAAAGGACAAATAGTGGCAATTCCTATGACTTTTCTAATGCATTATAATGGTGCTCTGACTATAGCTTGGCCTTAAAAACGCAGTTGTGACTGTTTTAAATATTTCATTTAACATTCATTAGGATTAATTCCCTTTTTCTTTTTTTTAAGTATAAGTTTTGTTTTTCGTTGTGGTGTTTGTTTTTATTTTAATGGAAAATGTCACTGGAAGCTTGGGGAAAATATCCGTTGGTAATATTTTATTAATCTTCCCTGGCAATGTTGTTTTTTATCACAGAAGCATGAGAAAATAAGATGAGAAGATATCTTTTATAAGCTTGTGTCCCACAGTCACTTTCTAAGTTATAATCACTAAGTATTTGTCATTAATTTTATTTCTCTTTCATGTTATATCAGTTTCTAAACATAATTCAGAAAAAAAGAAGCCTTAGACACTAACTCTTAGGCTAGTGACCAGTTTAAAATAACATGATGCAGTTGCTATAAAAATGTAATTCAACTTTCAATAGACCACTTGTGCCTGACAACTAATTTTTTTGTTGCTCCCTTGGGTAGTTGCTAGAAACAGTCCCCAGTGTAGATCCATCCTCTGACTGAAGCACAGAAAGGAAAAGCTGAAAAATGAGCAATGGGAACAGCTTGCTGATGAAGTTGAATGAAGAGCTAGTAATGATATTGATGACATTACTAATTACTTAGCAAGCAGAATTCAGAATGAGAATTCATTTATCATCATGATATCATCAATCAGCTTTCTGTTGCCTTGGGTAATAAGTTTGTGCATTCTTGGTGCAGTATAAACTTTGCTATATAACTGATTCTGGTTTGCACATCAGTGCTTCTTAATTTTTACCTTTTACTCTTCTAGGTATTGTACTGTGGCTTTATAAGTGTTCTATTCAAAGGTTTGTGCCAATTTTATGCAAAACCAGATAATGCGTTTAAAGACAGCAAAAGATTTCTGCCCCTCAAAACAAGCAAAAGT
Organism: Phalacrocorax carbo; assembly: GCF_963921805.1. NCBI lineage: Eukaryota > Metazoa > Chordata > Aves > Suliformes > Phalacrocoracidae > Phalacrocorax > Phalacrocorax carbo. The sequence goes on along the minus strand of NC_087513.1, from coordinate 19,835,898 downwards.
TCAACAGATTATCTTAAAAGGATCATAGCCTAAAGTCACATCCATCCCTGATGCAAAAGGAAGCATCTTCAAATTTGATACTTACAAAGATTCAGATAGATTTCTAGACAGATATTTTATTTTAAAAGTTACAGTAAAGATATGCCAGTTCCTCTAATTTGGGGATGCAGGATCAGAAGTCATAGCTCCTGAGTGCTTGAGTAAAAGCAACCTCTTTGGCATTGATTTAAGAAAAGCAGTCTTTTCAAACAATCTAGTATTCCTAATCATTCAGCCTGTGACAGTCCCAAGAGACTGGAGGCTCTACTATCTCTTCCAAACAGCTGAGATTCCTGGCTGACTCATCCAGTTGGAGAGGGACCTGGCCAGACTTCACCAGCTCTGCACTCCAAGATTTTCCTCTGTACTGTCCAGCTTGGCATCTCTTTTTCATCTCTTTTCTGGATCCTTGAATTCCTGCCTTGGCTTTCACAGGGCCACTTTCCAGTTTTTGTAAGCAGATGCCATGATTGTTAGTGCTTTGCTGTGAGGTAAGTAAAGAGTATATCTGCTGAGTCATGAGGGAACTGCTAATTGTCCCCTTGGAATTCCCCAGAGCTGTCAGTGACTCACCCTACCAGCCCTGTATCATGGCAGCGGGGATTAACCCAGGGTCCCGAATGAAAATGCTGTCACTGCAGGGGTCTGCTAACCAACTGTAATCAGCCAAAGAACTACTGACCTGAATCAGCAAGTACGTTGTCTTTTAATATTCTTATATGCAGCTTGGAGATACCCTAGAATTCATTAAACAACCTAATGGATCATCTGACAGTTGGAAAGGTTTTCTGTGTGAGTGAATGTTAAAGAAAACATGTTAAATTGAGGCTATAGTATTATGCCATCTCATTTGCACTGTTTTCTATAATTCTGATTAATGCTTAGATTGTGACTAGCACATAGAAGGAATGAGGGATAACATGCGTAAAACTACAGTCTGTGGATGTACCCTCCTTCTAGTTTGCTCACCGACAGAAAGAAAACACATAAAAATAGAGAGGGAAAACATGTTAGTACTGTTTTTCAGTCTTATAAAATCTATAAGATTATATATTTTTTTATTTTATATATAATTCCTTCTACAAGATGGGAATGCAGGATGTTTCATTTAGTTAAATATCACAATCAAGATAAAATAATTTATATACTTTTTATTACTATTATTTTAACTTTTTCTTTTCTCCTCTGAAAACTCCTTTACACAAAAACTCTACAAATGGCCTTCCCTTTGTGTAATGGGTGATTTGGAGCAAGAAAGATTTCATCCACTGTAGCTCAGGCTGCCAGTCTTGTCAGAGGCCCCCATTGACAGAAGTCTACTAAATAATAAAAATGGAGCAGAAAGAGAGCAATTCTATGACCTTTTTTTGATTTGTTTTCTTTTTAATTTATCAGCATCTTTCAGTCATGGTATTGTGCTGGGAATAACTTATTGCTAAATTTGCTCCTATTTTTTAAACAGTGGTGACTGACTTAACTCTTTGAAAGTATTATTTTGCTTTTCTTCCTGTCCTTTTATTGTCTTATTTTTCTTTTTTCCTGAACACTAGAACTGGTACTCTAAAAGAGCTATAGATGAATCTAATGGCATTTAATGAGATAAATATGTGGAATGGAAAGCAGAAGAAGGAGAGGCCTCTGATCTTTTTAAGTTATTAGACTAAATGACAGTGGAAATTTCTTTCTCAATATATGCAGGCAGGTTGCTTTGGCCTCTTAAGTCTCTAATATTGTCAGTTATTCAAAGACATCTCTGAATCTTTTAACCTCAACTTAATTAAAATATATATTATACCAATTGACTTCCATTATTTCAGCATCAGAGAGTCGTATCATGCTGTCATTATCTTAAGTAAATGGGTTTGTTTTAAATAATGTGCAGTAATTATAGTAGTGTCCATTAAAAACATGTCTCTTCAGTATCTTTTCAAATTATTTTAGCCATAGGTAAGGAGGAAGGTCTTTTTATATATATATATTCCAAGCAACTTTTCCATAACTGAGGATTTTTCCACCTTGAAATCTTATTCATTCTATGTATTTTTTTTTGCTTTCTAAAGTAGAATATATGATAGCTATTAATGAAATACTGTAATTTCTTTCATTAGTATTCTTTCCTGGAAAGCAGAAACATTTCAAAATGGAAGTCAATATGAAAAAAACTCTGAAAGAAGTGGTTTGTACCAAGAAATTCTCAATAGATTTTATCAATAAATTTGTAATTATTAGGTGTCATCTAACGGGTTAATTGTAATAGATCTTTTTCTTTTCTTATCTTTTCTACATTACGGGTATTTATTTGGGTGTACCCTTCTTTGCAAATAATTTCTTTTCCCCCTGTACAAAGCTATTGTTTAATCTCTTGAAAGATTCTTTAAAGTTTTAAATTTTAATTTCTTCCCATGTTTCAATTATACCTCCTTTTTTTCCCCCATTTCCTTTCTTCACATTCAAAGCCTTCTAGCTTACTGAAGTTTTCCTACTCACTAGTAAAAAAATATCTTACATCTCCAACAAGATTGTGAGTCTAGCCATCTTTACCCATTGGTTTGATTTTCAAAAAGCATCTCTGAGCACCTGTACTGCTTCTCTGGTTTGGGATGATTCTTCTGCAAAAAATACCCCATTTGAATCTTCTTCAGTTTCATCTTTGCAATTATTTCCATGGAAAATTTGACAGCAGGTTGTTTGACAATGTGTTCTTGCCTTTGTCTGTTGATACAACTGTTGATCATTATAATCTTGTCATTTCGTCAGGGATGTACAGATATATTGAGGAATACTTCTCTTGGCTTCACCTTTTGCCTAGATTGTAAACTATTTCCCTAAGGGACCATCTTTTTGTTCAGTATTTTAACACTGCCCGGCATAATGGAGTCTTTATTTTCTGTGTTATTCTCTTCCTGCAATGGCAGTACAGGGTAACATAATGACTATATTAACAAAAACCAAACAAAACAATAAAAACTTGATACAGCTTGGCAGTAATATTAAAAAATAGTATGAAAAGAAGATTTTTCTTCTGCAGTTTTGCTTTCTCTTATTAATAACCATTCTGACTGCAGATTGAGAGGCTGTACCACGGTGGTACATATTCACAAGTAAATTATATTTGTAATACAAAATGTCTTCTACACACTATGTTCTCCTGTAAATTAGTGTTGTGTATGTACTGCATTTTTGACTGTATTAAACTGAACCTCATTATATTGACCAGAAAATAAATATATCCACTTCAGCATTCAAATTAGCAAAAGTATTAAAAATGAAGGCAACACACTGAATATTTTTCAAAATGTTTGACACTCAGCCTGTGTGTTGTATTTCCTTATATTTTTCCAATCTCACACATGACCTTTTGTACCTGCTTCAATGGTGTTCTTTGAAAAAAAAAACAACAAAAACCAAACTAAACTTACTCAGTTACTCTGAATTTCACAGATGTTCTCACAGTTCCCCCACTGTCACATTGAGTAGGGGGCTTCAGGAGCTCCTTCCTACAAATTATATGGAAACCCTTGAAGTTCTGGCTCTTCCTCATTGCCCTGTTTCAAGCCAATGATAATTTAACTGATGTTCATCACAAGAAAATATTTTTAAGGAAACTACCTAACTAACTAGGTGAGCAGCACCTTGATAATTCTTGAATATAATTCCTGTTGCATAGGCCAATGCAAACTGGAGACAGTGGATTATTTGTTTCACTACTCTTGCCTTGGAAATAAAATAATTGCAGTTTGCCAGATTCTCTTCAGAGAATCATTTAACACCAGACAAACTTCAAGATAAAATCATGCATAACAATACAACGATTAATAAAACATTTGCTAGGTTTTCAGAAAGCTTTATGGAAATAAAACCAAACTGGGCTTAAAATGACCTGCACTTAATTCTACTCCACAACATTTTTAATCCTGTTTAAAGTGGCAGGATGCTGACACAGCATTTACATAACTGGAGTCCAATCCACAGCTCAGACTATGATCGACTACGATCCCAGGTTTTTGGTTTGATCAAATGAGTCCTTCATGTCAGGATAAGACTATCCTTATGTAGCCATTTTCTGAACACTTTTAGGCATAAATCACTCCTAAATGCTACTTATTAGCACAATATGTTATCAGTACTTTTCAGTCAGCAATCTCACTTCTGGAAGAATTTATGCTGTTATGCAGCTCTAAACACACTTATATCCTAGTCTAGGGGTGTTGTTCAGTAAAGCCCGATGAGACAACTCTAATAACTAAATTAATCAGTATTTACTTAGTATGTCAATCAATTGGTTTACCAATTCACTCAGATAACCAAACGGTTAATGAAGATGCCCTCTGAAGACCTGTGAAGCAGACTTCAGTCCCTGTATATAATTTCTTACACTCTGAAAATCATATTTCATATAATTAAATCTGTAAGTAAGCAGCTATACAAACACAACAAAGAACACTGACTGAACTAAAGATGAGGATAATACCCAGTCTTTGGAGTGAATTACCCATTACATGAATTATATATCAATTTTGTTTGTTCACCATGTACTATGTGTAATGCTCCTTTACAGTCTTGCAGCTGTGCAGCAGGGGTAAAAGGACTGCCTCTTTGCCTTGTCATGACAGGGAGCTGCTGGAGGTAGAGACAGGTTGCTCTTCCATTGGAAGTGACAAAGCAAGCCAGGGAGACGGTAAGGAAAGGAGGGAGAGAAACTTCTGGAGCACGGTTTGGGGCAGGGAGTCAGAGCCAGACACACAGTGGGGGAAAGGCTGTAACACAGAAGTTTAAGAGACTTCTGAGAGTAGGAAGTGGACAGTCAGGTCTGATAGGTAATGTAAGAGGAAGAAAAAAACAGTCTTTTTAGGGATCTACTGGGGATTGTGTGGAACATGCCGCACATGTTTTGCAATCCCAAGCACTGCACACCTGAACTACTTCTCAAACACTACTGCTTTTTTGGGAATTAAGTAGCTGCAGTTTGCCAGACGCCATGGAATTCATTTAACATTAAGAAAAACAAATGTCTCGATTTTTGCAGCCCAGAAGGATACTAAAATTTGCTTGTTTGAGTAAAACCCTGTTAGGAACTGTCTATTCTATGATGACACTGTGGCCAGGATGTTGCTTACAGACTTCTTCCAGTCCATTATGGTTTACCCAGCAGAACTGAGTTGTCTTTATTGGTTTTGTTCTGATGATAATTAAAGATATCTTTAGAGAATAAAAGTCCTTTTCTATTCTTAAAAAGCCTATTTTAAGGAAAAGATGTAGGAAGATCTACCTAAAACCTCTAGCTAAGGTTTCACTGACCTGTGAGGGCCCTGCTCAGGGCTAGAGGGACCTTGGATACCCCGCCTTAGAAACCAACCTGCATTAGAAAGTTCTTGTAACAGCCTCCATTTGCAAATTGCTGGCACTCACAAACAATATCCACTAGTCATATCTTTTTTATTATTTTCAAAGACTAAAGAAGAAATTCATTACTCTGGACTTCATTCTAAGTATTGACTTTCTTAATGTTGACAACACTGATATTTGTAGAATATTAAGACACCTAAATAAGTACTGGGATATTTTGAAGCAGAGTTGAGGATGTTGCTATATGATTCCTATCAGCTCTAGGGGGAAATATTTCATTATTAAATCTGCTGCTCTGCTTTGAAAAAGCTCAGCAAGTATGTTTTAAAACCTGCCTTTTCTAGCATTCCATACTCATTTTGTTGGAATGGGATATGCCCAAAAGAGAGTTTTCTAGTTGCTCCCAGATCTCTTTGGTAGGAGAAATCCACTTCTCATTAGTTCTAATAGTGTGTGCCTGTGCCGCAGTCCCACACTGGTTTATCTCTTTCATTCCTTCCTGTCTCTCTGTGGGCATTAAAGTAATTCTAGCTTCCTTACAGAGCCCTTATGACTTTTTACCAGTCTCACCTATGACAAATATGTGATCTTGTGGTGAAATATCTTCTTTGATATGTGAGATAGGGCAAAGAGGGCAATAAAGAGTGCGAAGTGACAGCTTTTCTTGTCCTGTTCTCAGCGTTTATTTCAAAGGGAATATAAATCACTCTCTCACATAGAGATCACAAGAAACATTGATTATTTCAGTAGCTCAGCCTGTCATCAAGAAGATATAGCTACAATAACCTGGATCCCAGACTATCGTAAGAGTTTTGTCCATTCTTGAATTTTAAAATATGCCACAGCACATAGACAGTTCCTGTAACCACTTACTTCTGGAAATTGTTGTGCTTCATTGTTAAAAAAAGGTACTTAACTACACAGTCGATTTAAACTCAAGACACTAATTAAAGATTTTAAATTTAGTTCATGTAACCAAAAATACACTTCTACCAAAATAGTCAATGTTTTCAGCTTATGTGCAAGTTATAAACAACCTGAAAACAGCTCATAGATACATTTCCCAAAGCATGCTCATTTCACCACTGGCTGAGTACAGTGCTGCCCTCTCTCTCCATGTTCAGAAGAACCTGTTCCATCCTTGTAATTGTCAACTCTCTTCAGTTTATGGACCCAAAACTATTTCCAGTCTAGGTGGAGACCCTTGATTAGTAAACAGAAGCCTGATGACAAGCTTGTTTTCTATCATTATCTTTCAACACTTCTCAACAGTAGTCCGCTACTGTGCTACCAGGGAATGAACCAGGCTAGTGAATATTCCTTGGTATTGGACCTCTGTCAGCAATATTAAATATTTCCTATTTGTGCCAGCTAATGGTTTCCCAAAAAATCCCTGGACAAGGTTTAGGAGCCTGAATATCCCAGGAACTATCCTTAACAAGCAATTTGCATGTGATCTCCTTGTTCTGGAGATTAAGAGAGTTTATTAGCATAGGCATGTCATGCTGTGCCAGTTGGCCTCGGTGCTCAGAAATATTCCCAGGCATATTTAATCTACTTGCATATGTTAAAAATCTGAAGGCCTTATATTAAAATACTTTATTGTAATATAGCTAACTTGTTAGGTTATTTTCCCTTTCTTTTTTTCTGTTTTTGGTTGTATGAGAAAAAGTTTTTTTAGCTGTTTAATTCTTTGATCTCTTATTGCAGTTATCTTGATTTCTGTTTTCATCTCATTTTTGTTACTGTGAATTCAAACTTCAAATATATTGATCTATTCAGACCCATATGTAATTTGTAATTGTTACAGCCTAATATAAGGAAATATGAGGCCCCTCAAGGCATGTAATAAATAATTTTATCTTGAATATCTGAACTGCTAACTTAAAATATTTATCAGGCATCCAGCTTAAGAAACAGTGATAAATTATTTGCACATATTTCACTCTCAAAAAGTGAGAGGCCTTTAGAGAGAGCTGCATTTATTTTCCTTGTGCTGAATGAAACAAGTGTTCCCTTGTTATGCAGTAGCAACTATCAGGAATGTTCTGAATTGTGTCGGTTTGATTAAAGTGGGCATTTCTGAGCCTTTCTACAGCACCAGTTGTACTTGTGACAATAGCAGAACAAACACCCAATTTCAAATGCAGTAAATCTATTCCAATGCTTCTTTGAATAGTAAAAAGTAGAAAATATATTTCTACTTAATATCTGCTAGCTTAAATGCTCCCTGCATGTGAGGCACAACTGACTTCACCCATAACCAAAATGAACAGTAGTCCATATCTGATAAAACAATAGTAAAGGTTCACTATCTCTCTTGGGATTTATTTTTTTAATAGGTATGAAGCAGGCCTGATTACATAAAGCCTACTGAAGTAGTCAAGGTACCTGGTAAAATTTCAGAATTTTAATTTAAGAATCTGTGCTTATATAAGCAATATGTTTATTTTGTTCTCTCATTAAGAGAACACCATTAGATTCTCCTGAATTACTTGAAAGATTACTTGTACCTTTTTCAAAGGTATTTCTGAATCTGTTTGGTGTCTAGTTAAAACTAGAGTACATAAAAAGAAATCTTAACTACTAATGCTTGGATATAGATGGGTGAGAGACATGGGGAAGTGGGGAAGAACAAAGGTATGTGTAAGTCAGATACATTCCATTTATCTGCTGGATGATGACTTCATTTTATTAAACTGCATTTCTAACACATACACATAACACAGCTTTCTTTTTCTATGGAATTACTGTTGACTTACAGTACTCAAGAAAAAGGCTTTTTCTACTAAGAACTACTAATTTAAACAACTCAAGATAAATAGTAATGTCCTATAACTCTATCACCCAGGATAAACAATATTTTTACAATTAAAGACTCTCTTCATAATTGCTACAACATTTCTGGTCATAAGAATAAATGAACCAAGATCTTTTCAATGTAATAGAATGACTTGCTTTTAAAAATTAAAATTTATTAATGTTAAAGGATGAAGGAATAGTTTTGTCCTCTAAAATGGAAGATTTCTGAAATGGAATTCCTGGTGAAGAAGGTTAGATATTACCACTTCAAAAAGCCAACTTTGCAACTAGATTTTTATTTATATCACCACTCCCTATGTGTCAATATTCAATTTCCTGTTCTGTGGGAAGACGATCACAACTTTGAGGCTGGATTTTTCCAAGGCAGGACTCTCTCAGTCTGTCTTGTGGTTCCATTTCACTTCAGCATCTCTGAGCAAGGACTCCAATTTCCAACCTGTGTTGTACATACCTTCTACACTCTGGACTAAAAATTTATGCAGAATAATACAATTATCATGTAACACACATAGTATTCTACTCCTAGAATACTCCATCGCTTCTTAGTTAAATCATTAATTTAGAATAAAAGAAAAGCAGAATTACAAGAACTATGCTTTGATCTTGCTCCCTCACATCTAGGTTGATTGCATTGCTTACCTGCCTGTTGGTCCTTTTCATATATATTGTTACTGGGTTTGTTTTCATTTTAAAGACAATTTCATTTTACATATCTTTATGAGCATCATCTAGAAGTTACGGTGTAATTCTCAAAGAAAGGAGGACAAGAAAAAGACAAGGCAAACAGATGAACAACATTCTGTTTGACTATGAAAATCACTATGAAATATAAAGAACTTATACTTCTTGCATAGGAATTTTTGTTATTATAACATGACATGTTATCATGTTAACATAAAATATGGAGAGCTTTAACTACAGCTCAGAAAAACATTTCACTATGAAGGTTCAGTGCATCAACAGTTCCTCTGCTGGGAGAAAAAAATCTGTAATGAAAAAAAGAAAAAGAAAAGAAAGAAAAAGAAAGCAAAGCAGGAAAAGGAAAAGGAAAAAGAGGAAAAGGATATGGAGAAGAAAAAGAGGAAAAGAGAAAGAAAGAGAAAAGGTTTTGTTACTTTAAGCACTTCTGCCACATCCTGCCAGGGAAGGAGGGAGAGGTGACTCAAATTCACTGATCCTCTTGGTGTGAATTAAGGTGAAACAACAGAAGGTACATACACAAACATTACTTTTACTATGTATAATTGCAATAACATTGACAGGGGCCCAACAACATTGTGAAAGTTACTTCTTAGCTTAAATCTTGAGTTTCCTAATTAGTTCAAGACTTGAATTACTTATTTGTCCCAAGCCTTGCATTACTTATTTAGAAAGGGTGAAAGAATGAAAGAAGGACAGGAGGGAGGGAAGAGGGGGAAAGAGAAATCATGGGTCTGGGTTCCAGTGTTGGTCCAGCCAACAGAGGGTGTCTAGTTGGCCAGCGTGCTCATTCAAAAAAGCCCCCACAATGGCACTTGCCTTCCCTCTTTTATGTTCACCAGTCAGGGTTTTTGCATCTTGCGAGTTTGAGACATTCCTCTGAAAGGCTCAAGGGACCCCACTCCTGTCTCCTTATGAAGTTTCACGTTGTGCCAATTGGTTAGCTATTGTTACTAGCTGCGTAAATTATCACCCATGTTCCTTACAAGAGTTGAGGGGCAAGTTTTCTCAGTCCTGAATTAAGTCAGTGGTCGTGATCTCCCCCTGCCACCTTTACCTTTCCCCTAGTTACCACAGGTTTGGACTGACTTCACACTTTATCACCTGGCTGGGGCGGGAGGTTCCCATTTATGTGTCTCTCAGTCCTTCTCCAAGGATACACTCATAAAACAAATGCCTCCTTACCTCTCAGCTCCCTCCTCTGCCAAATCCTGTTTTGCAGAGCTCACACGGTTCAAACAGTTCTTTGTTCCAGGTGGTTACAAGTCAGCCTAGGTGTTAAATTTTTTGTTCTTCCAGTTGGTCTCCTGAAACCCCTTTTGGGACAACCACAGACTCTGGCAGAGTAGTATATTTTCTGATTGATGATATCTGTAAAATAGCTGTTTGAACCACTCTTCTTACATTTATGTTCCATTATCTAGAAGGTATTTCTGGTCTATTCAGCAATTCTTTTTGAAAGCATAATTAAGGTACCCTATCTCGTCTTGGCCCAGCTCTGGCATTTCTACTAAATGGAGGAATAAAACATCAAATGTATCTCTACAGCCATCTCACTCGCTGCTGTGGTCTGCATTCTACCTAGCAACTGCAAAGAGAGGTAAGAGAGGGAGCGTCCCCCATGCCTTCAACCAGTCTGGAAAATGACCAAAAAATTACAAAAAAGGTCTGATTAGTTAATTGAGTTCCTGCTTACCTGAACTTTGCAGCACAGGGAACTTTCCAACACTGTTGCAGAGACACAATGATGAGAGAGAACCTCATTGCATCCCTTTTTCCATCCTCACGCTGAGCAGCAGGGCAAGCCAGCCATGAAATATGCAGCAATTTACAATGTTCCTGGAGGCGCTAAACTGCACAGCCCTCTTCAAGACTCCAAAAGGAATTTTTGCAGGACTGCCACAGGGCTCCAGATATAAATCCCTTTCTGTATCTGACAACAAAAACCACGTTCCTGCCTTTATTAAAATCATACCGTTTTATTGATTTTACTCCTTTCCAAATACCCAAAGAGACTAAACATTGATACCATCTATTTATGGTCTTATCTGGAATTTGAACATGAATAAGAATATGAATATGCAGGAAATGATAATGAATAGGAATCAACAGACAAGCAGACAGATGGACTCAGGCCCAGGGTACACAAAGAATTGAAAGTTGAGACAACCTAGAGAAGGTCAGGAAGTTTCAAGGCATTTGGGAAAGAGTTGAAGAGATGAAGAAAAATAGATCTTTACAATGAAAAAAAGTTGTTTATTCTAAAGACTTCTACTAGAGATCATAGCCCTAAGGACACCAATAACTTTATTAAACATTTTTACTTATTTTTATAGAAAAATATTTCCACAATTTCTTTTTACATATAGGTTTAGCTTAGGGAACAGAATCTAATGACATTTGTATATTTGATATAATACTTTATATCATATACATATATATACATACATATAATTCAATGTACAGATTTATGAAAGCAGAAGAAAATTGGTAAGATTGGTACTTTCAAGAAAGCAACACGTATAAACACATGAGTTAAAATTTTGTATGCTGTAGTATACTTTTAGTCTCAATTTACTCATTTAATTGTCCTGAGTGAGTTGATCTGACTTAATTAAATCAGTTGAGTCTCTAAGGTGTATCAAAAGGCCATATAAAGGAATATGATTGATCTAGCCATATAGAGGAATATGATTGATCTAGCCTTCACACTGTGCTGAAATTACCATATTTTGTGTAGATCTCCAAAATAAATATTTATCAGGAAAAACAGTAAGTTTTTTAAATATAGTTATAATTAGTTGGAATAAAGGAAACCACAAATATAAAGAATATTTGCTATATTTGGGTTTACCATCCTTATTCTGGAAGCAGTGGGACAAATTCTGCAATCTATCTCATGTTGGCTAGGTTCTTTAATGTTACCTAACACATAAATCTGACCCTAGTATTATTACTTTTTTTAAAAAACTTTTTTTTTCTTCCCCTGAATGACAGCATTTAGCTTCAAGGGAAAGCAAACATCCCACCCTGCTATACACAAAAGCAATAGCTCTTGTCAGTACTAGGTCATCTCTAAGCTCACTTTTTCTCCTGCTGTTGATGCTAAATAAGTTCAAGGGCTCTGAGATGGATTGGTGATATTGCTGCTAGCAATTGCAACCAAACCCTTCTGGGTGCGAATTTATGGCAGCAGCCCCTGGCCTTCCTGAGCAGATGCATTTGCAAATGTTTCCACCTTGACCAAACACATCAAACTCAGAATATCAGCATGTTTCTTGCTGGTGGGGTGCAATGTCTAGCTACCAGGAGTGGCAATTGTCTCCATTTCAGACCTTTCTTGTTTTACCAGCTTTCACATCTGCCACTTCTATTGTATCACATACCAGGTATGACATAAGAACTAGGGCAAAAATCCTGGGACAACTGCTTCTAAGGAAGTTTCTTGGACATTATGATGAAAAAGAAAGTAAGCAAAGTGAAAAGTCAACTTGCAAACTGTGTGCAATTTTTACTATATAGATTTTAATGAACAGGGTACAAAGGAAAGAACAATTCACAAGACGGAAGTGCAGGTAACTGTGTAGGAAGGCTGGACTCACACTGACTTTACAGTGGAATCTGGGTGTTCAACTCCCAGTGGGGCTTGTGAAATGTCATTCTTAATTGACATGGAAGAAAATTTACATTATTCTGTGTTAAAATTGTGGTGATTTCATAGGATTGTAATAGAAAATTATTGGAATTACACAGTGAAGCATGTTAATTTTTCCATATCACCACCCAATAAATTCTGCAATTAACCCATTTCATTGCTCTAATATCATGTACTTTGGGGAAATCTTTTCAATTAGAAACTCAGCAGTAGGAGCGGAGAATTTGATAGGATGCCTAAAATTGGATTTACATTACTCATTTTCCCTTAAGGTTAAAATAGGTTTTTAAAAAATAGCAGTTTTTCTTTACATCTTATCAGCTTTTTCTCTCCTTCCAATGGAATTAAAGCATGATATAAAGTCAGAAAGCACAGGGATAAAAGTCAAAGAAGACTTATGCATTTATTAAAAGAAAATATGTCATTTAGAATAGTCACAAATGAATGGTAGCTGGTTTAACCATCATCAAAAAATGAACACAGATATTTTTTCTAGCCCATTTAATTCTTGGCAAGGACCTCAAAGTGAATAATTTTCACTGAAAATTTAGAAAAAAACCCCATCACAACAATAACCAAAGAATATTTGATCTCTAAAAATGTATGTTATTTGCCATTTTTAAATAAACACAATTAAATGCAAGGTGCTTATCATAACTAAGCTGTCTATTGAACTGTCTCTATTGAGAGAGAAATGGGATATATTTTCTATTCCAAAGAGATCAGCAAGTGAGAGGACAAATGCGGACATACTTATGGAGTTTTGCCAGAAGGACAGTTAGGTGTTTATGTCTCTAGTTTCTTTGCTTTGGTATGGTTTTGTTGGGAGTTCTTCCTTTGTTGTTTTTTCTTCACCTGTGTTTTGCTTTTACAGCTGTTTTTACAGTGTTGTTGGCACTGATCAAGAAACTATTGCTCAAAGCCCGTATTTCGCATTAATGTGTTTCCTGACCTTAGCCTGGGGTTCGTTTTATACAAAATCAGAACTGAGGTTCTCACTATGCTTTTATAGTCTCGGTACATTTTTTCCTTTCACACTCTATTTTCATGTTCTCATGCTGAAAGATACAAGGAGATCTCATTGATTGCAAAGACTAAAACATATGCCCTAGGTTTGGAAAACATGGCTCTAGAAATTTTGTAAGGTAGCTCTAGAGGGATTGTGACAGCTTCATTCAGACACACTGTTAGAACAGCAATTAATGTGAGCCTCTACAATTGTGTACCAATGCAAAGGAGCTATGAATTTTATAATATTCCTTTGCAAGAACTCACAGAATTGTGACTGTTCTTGATGTAAGGAATTCCCGGGACACAATTCACCAGAAGTACAGTAATCTTCATTACTCTTCAATACACTTATAATGCTGGCTATTATAGGTTTAATTAGACTTTATAGAGACTATTCTACCCATTAAAATAATGAATGAATTCTGGCATTAAACTTGGACAATAATCATTACTGTTCTGAAACAGAAAGATATTTCCTTGCCAAATGAGATGAGAACCTCCCTTTGAAAAAAACCTCAATATCTAGTTCATCTTGAATACAAGATTTCTCATTAGTCAGGAAAACAGGTCAGTTTGCAGGAAAAGCTCCTATTTCACAAAAAATTTAACATGAAGTCCAGTTTCTTTATTCTTTTGAGTAACTCTAATATGGCAAAGTGAACTCTATAGAATAAGAGTATCAAATAGAGAGATTTCTCTCAGAAAAAGCCAGCAATTAATTTACAGTCATGTTGATCAGCAGATTTTGTATACGTAGGGGGCACATGACTGCTGAATTCCTTCCAGAGCCTGCATAAAGTCCCTCCTAGAACCTCCATGGAGTCATTAGTTACTGCGGTCAGTAAAGACCATATTTAGAGTAAAAAATAGAGAAATATACTAAGACATTATTTTGAAGGGTCAAGCATTGCTTAAGCAAAGGGATTTTTAATAGTACTTTTCTCACTTCATTCATGTCACTTTTAGATTGCATATAATATTAATCTCATATGCTACTAGTAATTAAAGATTTAGATCCACAGAAGGACAACTTTTGAGAGGTACCAAAACACTTAGGCACTTAAGCATTAAATTTAGATTCTTCAGAATATCACTCAAATGACTTAATGCCCCTTGGTGTTTTCCCCCATGGTAAAGGTGTTGGAGTCTCTTCCCTTAAGGTCGGTTGGGTTTGCCATATATGGGTTTATTTTCCACTTAGATCAACAAGTTAGTCATTCCTCAGTCCTATGCAAACCACGCTGGGATATGCTTTCACAGTATCTTACCCAGATGTCCACTGATGAAACACAAAAACTGAAAGAAGAAATTTCCTTCGTTCTAGCTCAAAAGGTTATTTATTAATTTGTTTTCATAGCATGTGTGATACAGGAGTTAGAATCTATGACCTTCGTCCAGTGCCTGAATTCCTGCTTTTTTCTTTATCAGTTAAGCATACTAAGAACTAGTTTTTGAAGACTCAAAATCTAGCCTTATGTTTCAAGGACAATCGTCCTCTCATGCGCTTTCTGTTGTCTCAGACAACAGTTTTGTTGACTGTTAGAGATTCTGAGAGCAATTAAAAATCTCTTCGCTCATTGGGTACAAAGCAAGGTGTCTAATTCAGCACCGAACATGCCTTGATGACAAGAGATGTAAGAGTTTCAAGTTATGAGCCTTGCAATACCAGTGACTCAGGTACCTATAATGTGTTTAATTTATAGAAAAACTATTATCTTTTCTGTAGAGGTCATCCTGGAACTTGCATGCTAACTTGAATTGTGTGGATATTTATTTCTCTGGATTCAGAGATACTTCACAGAAAAATAAATCTGAAGGAAGAATATGTGATGTTAACTCTAGATTGAGAAACATTCTAACAGTAGGAAGTCAGTGTCTTTCATCTGAGATACTGTTAACAGATTTCAGTAGGTCATGAAGACAAAAAATGCCACATAATGTCACCTCCAAGTTACCTGGAATGGTGAGATACTAATTTTTAACAAAATTGTCACAGATTAAGAAGTTATGAGTGCCAACTTGTATAAATGCTTAACAACAGCTAGGGATAGTTTCCAGTTGTTTAAAAAATATAAGAATATAAAATAAAAATCTAAACTCTAGAAAATATTTTAAAATGGGTTTTCCTTTTATTGAAAATGTTGCAAATAATTATCTCTTCATTAATCAAATCCAAAATGACATTACCGTTTTTGCTTCCTGGGAAATGAAAAATATATGTCATTACTATATTATTGTTCAGTGCAGACTTTAATTGCTTTGACTTCTTACTCTTTGCATTGCTATGAAAAATCCAATGGCCTTTATGTTACATTAAAATATCAGAAAAAAATAGAGATACATTTCTATCTTGAGATGAAAATAGTATTTGTTTTTCATGTTCCAGTCCAGTGTTGGGTCTTAAATCCTCTATGGGTGTATTTTAAACTAAGACCCCAAAAGGAGATATGCTTATTTCTTCTCTTTCTAAAGAGATGCAAATAAGAGTCAGACAAACTGGTATTCATGATCATGCATAAAAAGATCCTCCTCCTTTTTCGTCCCTTGAAATTTTAGACCATCACATCCTAAATCATTTTATTAGCACATTCTTAGGAACATACAAATATTTCAATTTTAAATTACATATTGTATTTGTTTCTCCTTTTTATTTTGTGTTTTGTATTAAATTATCTATTCATTGGTATGCTAGCAGTAAGAAACAGGATTTTTTTCCAAAGTTTTTTGTTAAATTATTATTATAAATTTGTTATGGAGAGGATCATCTCTACAGCCCAACCCTTCCTTATAAATAAAGACTGGGCTGTTGTATAGCCCAGTGTTGAGTTTTGCAATATGGGAGCTGGCATAGAAAATGTAGTGAGAAGTCGCTCAGGAGTCTGATATTAAAATGTGTTCCATATAAAAATCCTGATTTCTGCTAAACATCAGGTGCTTTAAAAGGCCTTTCATGCTGAAGTTATTATCAGTGAGTTTAGCTTACATATCTGGGTTTTTGAGCCTTTCCCAGTGCACAGCTAGATTCTCCCCTGCAGTATGTAGGAGGCTATCTGAATTAATGCTTCTGCAGTTTACAAAACCCCTTGTGCTACATAATTTTGCTGGATGGAAAAAGATGGAATTAGATCTCTGTTGGCAGACTCAGTGCAACCACTCACATATGAGCTGTCCTGCTGTTCCCTCTCTGAAAAGCCATTGTCTCTCTATCATTGTAGACTTCCATCTTGGCAAAATTGCATTGCCACAGTGTGATTTCCATGGGCTTTATTTTAAACAGAATTATTTATGCTATTCTTACAAAATCTAAATCACCATGAGAGCCTCTAGAGTGAAGGTTAATTCTGTTGCCAGCAGCTGTATCTTTGCCGTCCGAAGCTGAAGCTTGAGGTGGCAGCAATTACTGGCCATCCCTGTTCTGATAAATTTGTGTTTTCCCTTTGATCAAAAATGTCAAGCTTTTAATTCTGCATAATCATTGATCGCACGAAGCATCAGACCATCTTGTTTTAGCATAATTCACATCTTCTGCTATTTTCTAGTCACACAGGTAAAATGCATTGACCTAGAACATGTTACTTTAACCTCAGCACCCTTATGTGGCAGAATGCCAGCTGCTTCTGAAATACTATTACCAACTACCTGAAATCCCAAGAGATGGCACATTAGCTGAAATTATTAAAAACAAAGCAAAAAACAAAGCCCCCAAAATTACAAAAACTAAGAAAAAAAATCAACCACCATCCTTCCTGGCATCACATGCTTGCTACATTTGCAATGCTAAGTACCGCATTGCAGTACAATACTAAGTACCTTTTAGTTTTATCACTGTGGTCAGGAAGAAAGAGTAGTGAAAAATAAATAACTAACAAACTGCAGTCTTTATGTAATACCTTTTTTCCACTAGATATTGAGGAAACCTAGTATGACTGCATTCGTCTTTGGATACACAGAAGTGTAACAGGAGAGCACAGGATCCAGGGTACCTAAAATGCCAATAAAGGTCCCAAAATCAAAGTGCCAGAAACTAAAATGAGGTGGAGGAATGGTATCACAAGGGGGACCATAAGGCCTTTGATCTTTAAGAATCCTGTAAGTCATGCAGAATACCTATTAAATTTATGTTACACACTAGAGACCTTCCAGAATAACTGGAGCATGCTACTCTAATGATGGGTAAAAAGCGATATGTCCAGACTGCAAAAACTTTTTTAAAATTTATTTTATACCAATTTGGGGCAGAAAGTCAAAACATTAAAAATTATGTGTGACAATAATTACTGTGTATTTTTTAAAAATGCAGTGCCTTACTTATCAGTTTCAGCTTTTTATGCTGCTTTGACCTCCAAATTATGTATTTTCAGCTCAGATTTCTAAACATAAAACCAATTGGTAAGCAAACCGAACTTTTCATTTTGAAAAATGCATAAATGGGACTATTTCAGAACTCTTTATTCTTGCTTTTTTCCTCATAGTGAATAAATTCACATAACAAGAACATTTCCTCCAAACTTTCTGTTTCAGTAGAATTGCACTTTCTGATACTTTCAAGAAATTTTATATTGCAGTAAAAACAATAGCCAAGTAGCATCATGTAATGCTCTGATAAACCCAATGGAACCATTTACTATCTGTTATCTCCCTATGTACATGAGTTTTAAACATATGCTAATGGGAAACTCCTGTAACAGGAACATCCTTCCACCACTTAGATAAAACCTGTAATCTTAGAGCTCTGAACATTTTGTATTCTTAGTATGCTGTGACACTCTTTCAATTTCTTAAGCCAAAAGCGCTAAGACTAGGTAGGGTTATATGAGGGGTTTACGTTTGTTCTGAATTGTATCAATTCATTTTTTACATTATTCACCATCACAGTTTTGCACTTTGTAACTTAGAAGCACAATTTTTAGAGTTGAAGCAGCAAACTTACGTTCAGATGGGAGGGTCTACATGTCATATTTTCATATAAGGAAAATTGCTCGGGTCTACACCGAGCAGGTTGGTATACCTCTTTTGACCACATCCAGTAATGCTCACTCCATTTTATAGTGACTTCTAAGACTGTTGTATGAATTTAGCTGTAGACTTGTTCTTTAACAAGGATTATTTACTGTACATGAGAAGTTTAGAAGTTCAGCCATTTTTCAACAGTCTGAATGATAAAACGTGGTATTGTTGAGATGAAAGTTCATCAATGCAAAAGTTCTAACACAAAAAGACCTTTTTTAAAAAATGACAACAAGAGAAAGAACAAAAAAAATACATTTACAACTGGATAGAAATTATCAAAGAATGTTTCCAAACAGGTTTTAAACATCAAAATATTTTAATACATTTGAAAGTATTTGAAAAACAGTTTGGTCATTTGGTTTGGTCTTTTGTTTTGTTTTCATTTTTTTTTTTGTCACTTTGGCCAACCCTTATTCACACTTTCACACTAGTTTTTATATGCTCCAGTAGAACAAGGGTACTTGAATTCCCTCCCTGTTATCACACTGCATAAAAGGAATAAATTTAATTAAAGCAGCAGTGCAAAGCAGAAAAGATTTAGCAATGACAATACACATTTAGACTAAGCTCACTTAGATAAACATTCTTCATGTTTTTTAATAATGTCCTTTCTTTTGGTCTGAACGACTTTTGGGTAACCCCTGCTTTTCAGAGTTTAATTCCTCAATGACTGAAGGAATGTGACATATGATATTTAGCCATTCCAAATGCCATCCTATCTGGGGAGCACTTAATTATTTTAATTGCTGGCAGGAGCTGACTAGCTTTTCACTGGGTGCTGTAAATACTTTCCAACACATTTTGAACCCTCCCGTATCTACCCAGAAGGGGTCATAACAACACTTTGAAAATGCATATATGTGCCATACTGTGACTATACACCATTCACAATATACCATACATGACTCAGGGCATGGAGGTCAAAACCACAATGTGCGTTTTTATGAAGGGTTACAAACATAAAACTTCAGTTTCCTCTGTGTGGATATGGACGTCTGTAAGTAAACAGCTCTATCGCAGGTGTTAGACAGAAGTCCTTTTTACATGCAATGGAAAGGAACAGACATGCATAGGCATCATTCACTTCACCTTAAGGTAGGCATAAAAAAATGCCAGAGGAATCATATCCTAAGAGTACTTCTCAATCCACTTAAAAATGGAGCTCAGCTGTAGATGTCTAAATCGTAGACACCAACATTAGCCAAGACAATTTCCACCCTAAATGTCTTTCTCATTTTGGTACACAGATGGAGCTATCCTAAGGCAGGCCAATCTTTCAAAGGTATTTTACTCTCTGAAAACAGGGGGAGTTCCCTGTCATTCCAGGTAAACCTGAATTACCAAATGGATTAGAGATTAAGCCCATATAAAGATTTCATTATCAGATATTAAAGATAGTGTGTGCTGGTTTGAAAGTCTTTGGAAGCTTATAGATACAGTATTCAGGCTTTGGGCTTTTCTGCTTGCTTGCTTGTTTTTACTGTTGTAAATCCACAAATTAACAGATACTTAACTTTTTTATTTCAAATAAAATAATTTGCATTTATATTGCTCAGGCTTATCAAGTAATTTGGTACTTCCATCATTAACAGAAATTATTAAAATACTTAATATGTAATTAATGTTTTCTCTGACAAATTTCATCCATAAAAAGGCATTATATGTATATTTTTAAATCTAACAAACAGACATTGCTGCTGCCTATGAGTTCTAGGACTAAAGCTGTATTTTTATTTAAGAATGAGAGGATGCTACTTATGAAAAATACTAAAAAGTATTTTTATAAGCACCCATTTTCCTTCACAAACACCTATCTCCTTTTATATAAACATAAACTTTCAGTGCAATAACTGTTCAGCACATTTTAGTTACAATGTTGTTATTTGGGGAATTTAAACTATTAGTAAATTATAAATGATAACATTACCTCAATGCACTAGTTACAAAACCACATATAACACTGCAATGAGCGTCATTAAGAAGATGCCTACAGTTTTTTGCTTAAGCTTTCATTAGCTTTAACAGCACATGACAGTAGATGCATATAAACTTCTTGTGTACTTAGTTATTTGTTCAGCTGAATCAGGGAGAAATACTACAATTATAACAATATCTTCTCGATTCATATATTTAAAAATATAAACAGACAAGCCTTTCCCTTTCATTCTTATTTTCAAAGGTCTCTTTAAACATTGGATGAAACTTCAGCTATGGAAAAACAAGGAAGTGCAGCAAATTCAAGAGCCAGAGATGATCTAGGCTATGTTATCCTACTGTCATTTCACTTCTGCCGAGGAGAGATTGCCACTACAAAATGAAAAGAGTGTGCTTTACCCACTAAGTGTACAGGGTTTTCTCACAGAATTTTTTCAAGAAATGGATCTGCATATCAGGAGATCAGATGCACTCTCATGTGCAGCCTGAGGGTTCAGTTGTGCTGCAGAGCTTGTCTACATGAGGCACATAGTCCAAAACGAAGCAGGCTATAAGCTTTACAGCTAATTCCTCATGTGTACAAAAAGAAGGCTTTCCTGGGGGTAACGTTCTCAACTTCAAAGAAGGAAATTATTACACTTCAAATGGCTGCACACAGACATACTATCAGCAAGTTAGGATGCCAAAAATTCAGATCTAGTCCAGCTGTGCCCTCTGCACAGTACACTAAACCACAAGGAGGAGTGAAAATTTCGTTTTGTCATTATTACTCAAAAGATCCAAGATCCTCAAAAGGAGAAGAAACTATTTTTACAGCTGCTTCCTAGAAAAAGTGGATTGTAAAGAGGGCCCAAGACAAGAGCCAATGTGCAGACTACACTAATTTGTCACCAGCAGAGGCCAGCAGCAGCAAACTACTGTCCTATGCAAGAGCAAGGCATAAACACGAAAAGAACTGTGGCTGCTATAGATACCCCTTGGAGGAAGTGATTACCAAAAGGAGAATTGCAGGGCAGTGAGGTAACCATGGAGGGACATCAGTAGTTTCCAAGGCACTACACAAGCCAAGGGACAGTGCATACATACAAGACAAAGATACCAAAAGCTCACAAGCACTTGGCTGCTGCTTCTTTGGAAGAAGTACTAGTGATTTAAAGGGTATGTGTACAGCAAAGAACACAAAAGGCTTTGACTGCTTCAGCTGAAACCATTGCAGCTTCCCTGTCAGAACCTTAAGCATTAACCCATAATGTACAGCAGTACGAAATGCAACGTAATTCTTTCTGAAGGTATTGCTATTCACAAGAACTGATATTGTAGCAGCAATAATAAACTATCAGCTACGATCCTAGTGAAAACTACATCATCTTTCATAATAGTCTATTAGTGCAAGTCATCTGATTAATCTAGAAAAACCTTTCACTTGTAATAGCAAGAAGTCACATTCATCAGGCTAAAGTTCCTGTTTAAAAACTTAATGAATGATAAATACAATTAAGGTTACCAGTGGGATTTTCTGCAATGCCAGGATATTGAATATCAGTGGACTAAAATTTTTGAAAAAAATCAAACAGAAATTGAACAGGCTTCTATAACATAACACTTCTTCCTCTTTCTCAAAACTCCATATATTCAAAAAAAGACATACCCTTCTTCTACTTTTAAAGGTCATTGACAATGGACTACCATATCTGCCTGATTCCAATACTTTATTTCATTACAAAAGCATCATATTTTCTTAATGTTATTGTTGTTGAACTAGCACTGAGAAATACGTACAGTGAGACTTAAAAAAGTGAGCTCAGCTAAAAAAATGTATGTGGGTTTTTTTATCTTTCAGGTGGTCATGTCAATTACAGTTCTGATACAGATCTTTTTGATATGCAAGTCTGGATGACATTATGTTTTAATTGTGGGGAAATATTCCACTGTAAGATAAAGACAGCAATAGAGAAATATTTATTCTAATTCCATAGACTGGATTCCATGAGCTCCATTACAAAAAATGAACTTTCTGCTAGATCTAAATAGGAATAAGCTACAAAGAGTTCAAACTTTCTGGGGCAGGGGGTCGGTGGAGGGAAGTTACTATTGATGTTATTGTAATTTTTTTTTCCTCCAGCTGCAAATGTAACCTTTCAACTTGCATGTGTTTTAGCCTAGCTCTGATTTTACACCGATGGATAACTCTAGACATCCCAGTTATAGGTGAATATTTGATCTTTCAAGCAATTAAATGTGATAGCAGAGACATTCTTTCCCATTTGTGAAATCCAGTTACAACCGTCTTGCTGTGTAGGTTTAGATGTAGACAGTTTCCTACTTCTTTACCCATGTCTAATCAAGATAAAAACAAAACAAAGCAAAACAAAAAAGACAATTGAACAGATTACAAAACAGATGAAAAGTTCCTGCTGGATGAAAAAAGATGTCTGAGGGCCCATCTAGATTTACCCAGGGGTGACAAAAATATATCAAGTAGGTTAGCTTTAGAAAGTCAATTTACAGAGAAGTACCAAAGACATTGCATGAAAATGCACCTTAAAGGCAGGACAACACCTTGTTTGGCAGCTGCTTTTCTGTCAACGTACATATTGGAATCTATCTGTAATTGTAAAATTTTCCACACCACACCACACCACATAGTTATACGGTTATCTGATGAAAAGTTAAATTAATAAGTCTATTGTTTGTGTATGTTATATATTTTTAAATGTAATCAGAAGGCCTTTGTTCTATAAAAGAAGGTAAAATGATAAAACTAACATCCCAGTGGTGAAAATTGACTAGTAAAACTACTGAGAGCTTATCTGATTGCAGAAAATGTCTCATTTTGAGTTCAGTACAGAACTGACTAAACTGATGGATCTCAAATTTCCTTATGCCTCTTATACACTGAAAAACATAAGATAATCCCATCTTTGGAGAGGAAAATGTTTAATTGCTACCCTTTTCAATCACCATGGAGGTGGAGTTAGCTATTCCTTATTAGCCAGTCATCAGAACAGACCAGGACTTTATTTCACCCATTTGCTTGGCTGCAGAAGAAAAGCATCCAATCCCTAGCTTCTGCTGCAGCTTGTTCAGCAGCTGTCACTGTGCTCCAGATGCAGAGGTGGGGTTAAGAATCAAGACCCCCTAGGCACAGTCAGTTTCCAATTTTTTTGGATGCAAGCTGAAGAATCATTTCCCCACAGCTAGATAAAATTATTCCAAGGATTGACTCCCTGTAATTACCATGTGAAAAATAGTAAGTTATGTTAGAAGCCATAAGGAAAACAGGCACCTATTTCGACCCCAAATCCTTTAATATATAGTCACAATGCTATCGTATTCTATTCTATTCATATTCACTATTCTATTTTAATTACTATTCCACTTCTAACAGTGGCCAGTTGTTGGGAATAGGAAGTTGTACTAAATATGGTTGAAAATTTCATGGAAGCAATATATATACCACAAAAATACATAACATAAATTTAGTAGAGTAATAGTAACACTTTTCTACACTAGAACTACTCTAGGACTTCAAGGGACAAAGTAATTTACTTTAGTAAAATTTGAATTATATACAATGCAATTACAGCGTTATTTAAATACGGATATTACTCTTAATTACAAGATATGTTCACTGGCATGTAAAATATTTTATTCCAAGTAATTAAAACAGCTTCTTAAAATGTTCTGTAACAAATAGTGACACACTAACGCTGCACAGTTAAAATAGATTATTTGAAAATTGAATCTAAATGTACTGTAATTCACATTCATTAAAAGGTAGACATTTTTCAAGTGAATGAAACTGTTCTATAAAAATCAATTCACTATACAACAGTAACATATGACAAACCTGCAGTTAAAATGCAGTTATTTAAATGGGAGGAACACTAATCCAGCCATAACAACTCCATTAACTCAACACTTATTCGTATTTTAAAAAATAAAATACCCACCCTGCATCTGTGAGACAGTGTAGGGTATCTCTAGACTCAGTAATTGTTGGCTAGTCATGAAAAGACAGATTATTATACAGAACAAGTTTAAAACATACATTTAGAACTGGAAAACGGAAATAACTTGCAGAAACAATTTGTCTTCCATCTATAGCTCTTAGTTCCAGTATTGGATATTTGACCTAAAATTAATGGTGTTGTTTCAGTTTATTGTCTTAATGCAAACTATCTGATGATTTGTAAGATATATTGGGATGTAAGTCTATAATTAACATATTTTTACTGAAAACATAATCTGACATAGGCTATTTAGAGATTTTCAGTTTAGGTTTCTTCAGGTCTTTTTGATTTACTGAGGGGAGTTGCAGAAGTGATTTTTGTTTACTTTTCTAATAATAAACATTAAGCATCAGAAGGCAGAAATTAGAAAATTGGCAAATTATTATCTTAAGAAGCTGAATTCTACCTTTAATTAAGAATAACCAAGGCTTCCACTGTGAAGCCTGCTTTCAGCTCCATGTGTCAGTGTGGAACTTCAGACATCTCCCATTCCAGATGTGGTGATTATGATCATGATTTTTTAGTTTCAGTGGCTTATCTCTTCCTTCTCAAAAAGTCAAAATAGACTGTTTGGACCAAATTAAACATTTTAAACCTTTTGTTGCAACAGACTAACATTCCTTTTTCCGGTTTTCATGTATACAATACAAAAATTTGGCAGGGGAGTGACAGTTGTACAAGAGATATGTCCACCTCCACCCATAAATAAACCTACCCCATTTCAGCCCTGTTACAAGGCTTTTAAAAGTTGCAGATACCACAAGTAAGAACACTTGCCCTTTAAATCCATGCTGGAATCTGACACACTTCAATCCTTCTATCCGAACCAGTGTTAGCTAGAGTAATGATTGAAAGCCACACATAGAAGTAGTTGTAGAAGCCCACAATGTCAAGATATTTTGTACTTTTGGCTTGCAAGACTGTGCATCAACAAGTTATGCTGCCTAAGGCAGCAGAAATGTCCCAGCATTTGTTACATGTGACGGATTTTTCTATTTTAAGTGTGTGCTATATAAACTTGCTTCAGCATCAAGTGTTTTTTGAACAAATGTTGTCCATAATTCTCAGTAACAATCATCAAGTCTAGTTTCATCTGGATATTACTGCATCTCAAAAGATTCCTGACGCATACTCCATTCTGCAGTATGACAACACTGAAAGGCTGAAATTTAACTTTGCCAAATGTTGCTTCAGGCAGACAGCTGACTTTCTTAGGGCCATTATTTCTCAGGAGAAACTGATCTTTGTTACCATGGCTGCATCCCACCACAGATAATAAACACTAAATTCTCTTACATTTTGGTATTCTAGTGAAGTTGTTTCCTACCTATGTTATAATAAGCTTAGCTGTTGAGATAATTATTTCAAGAAAACCTCAACCTGCCTTTGGGTAGATAAGACGCAGACAAGCTTCCTATGATTAAAGACTCCACTGTGAATAAACAAGCACAGTTTGATTCCATGTTACCTGCATTTATGACAATGGATGACAAGACAACAGACTTAGCTTCACACCTACTCAGACCCATGAAGAAAAACCAAGAACATTTATGTCTTAAGGAGAAGCAGCTCACAAAATCTATCCCACTTGTGAAAAAGAATCACTGTGTTGTTTGTAGGCTTTTGAAAACTGAAGAAACTATCTTTGGGTATATAGATTAAAACTACATATACTGTTAGCAATAAAAGGATTCAGATGAGCAGGAATGCATATTGCCTGATGATCAGTGAGAATATTTCTCTTTATGTATGACATGGAGTATGGACCAGAAACGAAAAATATGATGGCTGACTCCTTATTTCACCTGCCCTTATCTCTACCAGGTGCCCTGTTGAATGATATAGAGTACTTGCACAGATTACAAGCATACTTACTACAGTGCAAGAGAACAGTATAGAACTACAGTTTTACATATCTCATTCATCAGAAAATTATGTGATTTCCTGATAAAAAGGTGGCCTAACAATCCCAAATATCTTGATTCATTTATACATGCTGTAGAATTCTATATTGCAAAATGAACTTTTCTTACAAGATATCCATGACAGGCTTGTTCACTCTTTTTCTTCCAGTGGATACAGCTGTTTCATGACAAGCATCAATAACTGTCAGAGCAAAATGGTAACTATAAGAACTCTGCTGGTAGCCAGAATCGGCCTAAACTTGAAGCTAGTTGTATGATACAAATGCATTAATTTCTATGCTTTCATCATAATCTATTCCTACACTTTAGGCATTACCAGAATGTTTTTTATTTGATACTTAAGGCCCATTTGGTCGCACACTAACATACTTGTTATTCTACTGACTTGGAACATTACCTGAAAAAATGTTTATAAACTGAATTTGAGTCATATCTACTGTTAAAATCAACTCCCCACCTATTATTTTCAGCATACAGCAAACAATCTTTTTTTTTTTTCCCGAATAGCTTCAAAATCTTTTTTCTCAGAAGGAAAGACTTTATGTACAGGCAATGAAGAACATTCTGCCTTTAACAACAGAGACTGAATGCCTCAATAAACTTTGAAAAAGATTGTTAACCTGGAAGGAAAAGCTTGAAAATTCTTCACTACAGACTTCCTGCAAATTTACAAGGTTACATGTCGTAGAGCAATTCAAAGAACACCTGCTGATTTACTGTGTGGATAGAAAATGCATACAAAGCAAAATGTTAGATGTTAATGACTTACCATTATCTTAAACTGAAAGATGACAATCAGATACAAGGCAGAGCCTAAAAGAAACAGCAAAAACTTGAAATACACACAAATTGGGAGCAAATATATTGAAATATACATTTGTGAAAGTATGACAACCCAGAAGGACTCTGGAAATAGGATCTCACAGGGTATTCTTCTAGTGTCAGTTTGCTCCTTGTTTCATCCCACTGTAACAGGAAATAAGGATGGGGAAACACTAAATCTTGCTCCCTCCCTCTTCCTGGTTCAGATCTCCAAAAGTATTCTTGCTGGCTTTCTGCTCTCAAACACATGCATGTCACAGCTTTTGCCATGCAGAGCATGCTCTTCACACTATTCTATGACAGCCTGTGAAGCAGTCTTTATTTTGTCTGTGTTGTAAAGAAAAATTAGTTCTTAAATGTAATAATTAACATCGGGGAGGGGGGGGTGTTGTGGTTTGAGTCACATGGGAGCTGGGAAGAGGAGCGATAGTGGGAGACCATTTGTGGCTGCAAGAACATAGAGGAATATGGAATTATGACTTTATATTCTGGGACTCAAGAGCAATTCCAGACAGGGTCATTCAAGCACAATCATAAGCTTAAAACCAAATTATTTTGACATTCATCAGGAGAATATTTTCACATGTCTGCAGCCATTCTGTAGGTGGAAGTAGGTAGGGCAAAACAGGACTCAGTGCCCTGGAGCAGATCACAAAAAAATATAGGCCTAGGCCCTGCCCCTCACAGTACCTAACATAAAAGAACTTAAAGATCCAGGCTCTGTCTTAAATAGATGTGGAAGGTTGTTCATCTCTTAACAGAGAGAGTGCAGTGCTTTTACTCACTAGCTGTCTTCAGTAGATTGCTCTCTGCTATTCACTGCTTCGCACTGAGTGTGACAGGAACCTGACTCTAATCGGCATCCTCCCAGATACAGACTATGGAGATGAGGTACGTATACACTGAAGGAGAGTTAGCCATTATTCTTAATGTTTATTCTCAAATTATAAGTCATTGTATTATTTGGCTGTATGAGTTGGCTAGCTATTTACTGATTTTATAATTACTGAATATTATAATAAGACAAATTCTTGAATAATTTCTGTACCTTAAGGCCATCCAAGAGAAATGTGAAGTTGTTGCACTGGTGCTTCTGAGTAGTGAATATTAGGTGAAAAGAGAAGCAGAAAACTTAAGCTGTGATATGGACTATTTGTAATTGTTTTTCACATGATTTGTAATTGATAGTCATATACACTGGTAGAATAGACTACTTAAAACCTATACATACCCTTTCAATTTATATATGCAATAAGTGTTTACTTAGAGATATCATGCAGCCAGAAAGACTAGACATGATTCTTAGTTTATGTATCTGTTTAGAAACCTTTTAACATGTCTGCATTGGACTACAGATGCATCTTACCTGACCACTTATCTAGACTGTAACGCATCAGTTTCTCTAGGAGAAGACTGTGGGAAACCATATCAAAAACCTTGGAGAAATCCAGGTAGACAATGTCCTCCGCTTGCCCCACATCAGCTGAGCAGGTTACTTTGTCATAGAAGGTGATCAGGTTTGTGAAGCACGATTTGCTTTTGGTGAATCCATGCTGGCTTTTCCCCATCACATGCTTCTTTTCACTTGTGGTAGTACTCAGGGGGATTTCTTCCATAACTTTCCCAGGGACTGAAGCAAGACTGATGGGCCTATAATTTCCTGGATCCTCCTTTAAGCCCTTCTTGTAGATGTGAGTGACATTAGCCTTCTTCCAGTCTGCTGGGACATCCCCTGATCTCCACAACTTCTTAAAGATTATGGAGAGCAGCCTCGCAATGATATCAGCCAGCTCTTTTAACTGCCTCAGGTGGATGTCAGGGCCCATCAATTTGTAGGGGTCAAGCTCCTGTACTAGTTCACATACCAACTCTTCCTTCACTGATGGTGAGTCTGTGTTTGCATCAACCTGGAGTTTCATTCCCAAGGCGTGGGGCCCAACAGTGCTGGTAAAGGCAGAGGTGAAGAAAGTTTTGACAACCTCTGCCTTTTCAGCGTTGGTGACTAATTCACCTCTCCTGTTTAACAGCTGGCCAATATTTTCCTTCTGTTTCTGCTTGTTGTTTACATACCTGAAGAACCCTTTCTTGTAGTTTTTGACATCTCTGGCCAATTTCAATTTGAGCTGAGCTTTTGCTTTTCTAGCTGCACCTCTGCATACCCTGGCAGTGCTCTTGTAGTTCCCAATAGGTACTAGTCTACTTTTCCATCTCTGGTCTGCTTCTCTTTTGGTTTTGAGCAGGCTCAGAAGCTCACAGTTAAGCCAAGAGTGTCTCTTACTCCACCTACTTCCCTTACCTTTAAAGGGCATGAACTGTTTTCCTGCTTCAAGGAGGGCATTCTTGAAAAACTCAGTGCTTGCTGGCTCTTTTATCTTCCATGGAATCTTCCCATGGAATCCCTCCCAGCTGAGCTCTCAGCGAGCTAATGCTTGCTTTTCTAAAATCTAAAACATTTGCCTTAGTACTAACCTTCGGTGTGCTCAGCAGGGTCCCAAACTCTACAATATTATGATCACTGCAGCCAAGGCTACCACAAACTGAGAAATTACAAAGCATGTTTTCTTGGTTTGTGAGTAGCAACTCCAGCAATGCCTCATTCCTGGTTGGCACATCTAACATTTGTACGAGGAAACAGACCTCTACGCATTCCAGGAACTCTGTGGATGGTATAGGAGCTGCTGTACTGTTCTTCTAACAAATGTCTGGGAAGTTGAAGTCGCCCATAAGAACCAGGTTCTGTTGAACTGAATCTTGCTTAAGAGACCCAAAAATTGCTTTGTTGGCCTTATTGTCTTGGTTTGGAGGCTGGAAGCAAATGCCTACTATAAGATTCCCCTTGGAGATTAACCTTTCTGATCTTGACCCAGAGGCATTTGATAGGGCTTCCACAATCACTGTAGTTGACTTCTATATATTCAAGGTTCTCCTTAACACAAAGCATGATGACTCCTCCTCTTCTTCCCTGCCTGTCTTTACGAAACAGCCTATAGCTATCCATTGTGATCCTCCAGTCATGTGAGCTGTCCCATTATGTTTCACTTATTCCTATATCATAAATTTCTGACTGGTCACGGAGCTCCTGTTGCTCCTGTTTTTTCCCCAGGCTGCATGCATTGGTATACACACACTTGAGGTGGCTGGTCTTCTGGTTCTCATCTTGGGAGGCAGCTAAGGAACATTGGTCTCTGCTCTGGTTTGCCTGGCTTATTCCCCAGTTGGTTGCAAAGGCATGAGCCACTTTGGACCCTGCCCTCATAGTCCTTCAGATCCTACCTTTCCATTTTTTAAAACAAACATACAAAACAGAGGAAAAGAGTAATGGCTAAATTGGAAAAGAACTAGAGATTCTTAGCCTTCCTTTTAGTCAGTGGCATCAAAATCAGAATATCAACAAGATCTATGGTACTTCTGTTAGAAAGAAATACTCTACTGTGGTAATATGATCTTTTTAGGCTATTAAAGAACATTTTGTGAAGTATAATCAGAGTAATTACAACA
The DNA here is from genome assembly GCF_963921805.1 of Phalacrocorax carbo. Taxonomy (NCBI): domain Eukaryota; kingdom Metazoa; phylum Chordata; class Aves; order Suliformes; family Phalacrocoracidae; genus Phalacrocorax; species Phalacrocorax carbo. Next base: position 19,805,122 of record NC_087513.1, on the reverse strand, counting down.
TAAAGCTTATTAATCTACAGTGGTTTTCATCTTCAAAGCATTATAAACACAACAAATTTTTAAGTATTTCCCAAAGCATGGAGTGTGCCCCATGAGAGGCCTGATGAAGGAGTTAGAGGCAGCAGGCACAGAACGACCTCAAAATCACTCTAGAGTCTCAGCTGTCATTAGTAGCAACAGAGTGTAGGTAATGTTTACAAAAATATCTATGTTATTTAGAAGCTGCCAGGCTGGTAGATAAGATATGGGAAAATTGCTTTAGTATCCAAAGATGGTAATACCACACAGTGATCTGTTTTCTACCTCAGTTCAGACTTAATGCCTCTAAAACAACCTCAGCTGTTTTCTTCTGTTCTCATGAATCAAAACCATATTTTCTAAAAGTTTTTTAGGTGCAGGAATATATATGCATGTCCTCAAAGTGCCCTTGTACATTATGTGACTAAGTCTTGTTGCCTCCCATTCAGTCCTAAGTTCTCAAAGGTGTTTTGATGCTGAACTGCTTACCTTCAGAAAAAGAGAAAATAAAACAAAACAAACAAACAAACAAACAAAAAAACACACACACACCAAAAAAAACATCAAAAAAACCCACAACAAACCCTCACAGTGTCAAGGAATTAGATACCCGGGGGAAATGGCATATTTAAAGGGTTTCCCAAAATGAATATGTTTTCTAGAATACTAGAAGCTGCCAAATAAAAATTTTCAGGATGAACAGGGATCTTGGAGGCTGTACCATGGTAAAGTCCAAAATTGTGAATTGTCCTAAAGCCTGAAAAGAACACCAGGATTTGCAAAATCTCTGGCTCTCTGGTTCTTAGAACCTGAGGAACAAGTACAAGGTCTTGTCCCTCTACCTCTTCAAGTGGGATTGGGGTATTTCACTGATCATTTGATTAAAAAGAAAGCAATTTTAGGATCAGGAGCTAAAGTGATGCTTTCTTTGTGCTCCTTTTGATCCCTGCATTACTCATTATACTTTGTTCCAAAGTCAAGGTGTTCTGGTTTCAGCTGGGATAGAGTTAAATTTCTTCATAGTAGCTAGTATGGGGCTCTGTTTTGGATTTTTGCTGGAAACAGTGGTGATAATGTGGAGATGGTTTAGTTGTTGCTAAGTAGCACTTACACTGGTCAAGGACTTTTTCAGCTCCCCGTGCTCTGCCGGGTGTACAAGAAACTGGGAGGGGACACAGCCAGGACAGCTGACCCAAACTCACCCATGGGATATCCCACACCATATGACATCATGCTCAGCATATAAAGCTGTGGGAAGAAGAAGGAAGAGGGGGACGTTTGGAGTGATGGCGTTTGTCTTCCCAAGTAACCGTTACGCGTGATGGAGCCCTGCTTTCCTGGAGATGGCTGAACACCTGCCTGCCCATGGGAAGGGGTGAATGAATTCCTTGTTTTGCTTTGCTTCCACGCGCAGCTTTTGCTTTCCCTATTAAACTATCTTTATCTCAGCCCGTGAGTTGCCTCACTTTTACTCTTCCGATTCTCTCCCCCATCCCTCCAGTGGGGAGTGAGCGAGTGGCTGCGTGGTGCTTGGTTGCTGGCTGGGGCTAAACCACGACACAAGGCCAAGCCTAGTAGGAGGGAGCTATCAGTTCAAACATCCCAACCCTGAAAGAGAGGACACTTCTTTCCTGATACAGTCCTGTAACAGCTGAGAGTTCAATGGCAGAAGTACATAATTCCTGATACGTGCCAAGTGTGTTTAGATTTCTCTCAGCGCTTAGGTGGTATTTTAGATACAGATTAAAAACAATATACTCCTATATCTGTGTTGTCGTATTTTGCACAATGTATAATTTTAGATGCCTCTGAAACTCTCACAATACCAGCAGACTCATGGAGTGTAATATAGTGCTAGACTTCTTGTGCCTGTGTTTGTCTTAAGTTCCAATTTAACTGTCTAACCTCTCCTAAAGTTTTTAATAATATGGTCATTAAGAAAGCATTAAAAAAATGTTACCAGGTGGTTTTTTCTGTCTATGTTTCCAAATATGAAACAACAGCAATATAATAATTCACCCCTTCTTTTTAGAACGTAGAAGCAAGACAGGATGAGGGCCCGGAGGTTTGCTGAATTGAATCAAGGGGGCACTATTTTCCTGATAGAAATTTAGCATTCAAAAGTTTTCTTAATAAAGTTTGAGCTCCTGACAGGGTTCTGACACTGTTGACAGTGTTGCTTTCTTGCAAAAAATGGGGAACATAAATGACAAACCTCTAAGGATACACCATAAATAGAAGCCCAATGATGAAATCTTTACATTAAGGTTCTGGTTCAACTCCCTGTGTTACAAATACCTCATTGCAAAACAGAAGAGATGGAAAAGTATGCATAAATGATAATCTCAGCTGCTCAGCAGTTCAAAAAAGATCTGATAAAAAGGCAACTGGATTGAAATACCCGCAGATTTATTAAATTTTTAAGCCATACTTACTACAGACTTTGTTTTCCAACGTTTGGACATATATTATATAGAATCATAGATAGTCCTGAGTTGGAAGGGACCCAGAAGGATCATCAAGCCTGACTGCTGTCCCTGCACAGGACAACACCAAATTCACACCATATCTCTGAAAGTGTTGTCCAAATATGTCTTGAACAGCATCAGGCTTGGCACCATGACTGCCTCCCTGGGGAGCCTGTTCCTGTGCTCCAGCACCCTCTGGCTGAAGAACCTTTTCCTAATACCCAGCCTAAACCTCCCCTGGCACATCCTCCTGCCATACCCTCGGGACCTAACACTGGTCACCAGAGAGAAGAGATCAGTGCCTGCCCCTCCTCTTCCCCTTGTGAGGAAGCTGTAGACCGCGATGAGGTCTGCCCTCAGTCTCCTCTTCTCCAGGCTGAATAAACAAAGTGATTTTAGCTGCTCCTCATACAGTTTCTCCTCTAAACCCTTCACCAACTCTGTGGCCCTCCTCTGGACACTCTCTAGTAGCTTTATATCCTTAGTGTACTGTGGTGCCCAAAACTCTATACAGTACTGGAGGTGAGGCTGCACCAGCGCAGAGCAGAGTGGGACAATCGCCTCCCTTGACCGGCTGCAACACAGTTGTTGATACACCCCAGGACACGGTTGGCCCTCTTGGCTGCCAGGGCACACTGTTGGCTCATGTTCAACTTGCTGTCAACCAGAAGCCCCAGGTCCCTGTCTGCAGAGCTGCACTCCAGCCTCTCATTCCCCAGTCTGTATGTACATCCATAAATTAAAGCTGAGAGTCTAATGAAATATATAATGTTGGAATCCACAGCTTCAGGAAAACCACCAATTATCATGAGCATAAAAATAAAATTATCAGCATAGACAACACTGCTTTTGCACAATTACTTTTGTTACTCTTATAAAGTTCACTATATGAAATAAATCATCTAATGCATATTAAATTACAGAAATTTTCAAACATTTTATGAACACTTGCTTTGGTCAAGTGCTTCACTGCAAATTTATCCTGTAGTGTGTTTCTCTGGTTTCTTTCCTATTACCTGAGACTGCATTTTGGGTTTGCTGGGTTTTTTGTGTCTACATTGAAAAGATGTTTTTTCTTTCCTCTTCAAAACTTAACCAGCTTCTGCTTTTCAAAATGCTTAGTAGCAGGAATGGGTAGAAAATACCTATGTGTGTAGGGATTTTTAACCCCTCTCTAAGGATAGATATACAAATACAAGCAAGTCGTGAACTGTCGTGGTTCAGCCTCAGTTGGCAACTAAACACCACCCAGTCACTCGCTCATTTCCCCCCACCCCTGTGGGATGGGGGAGAGAATCAGAAGAGCAAAAGAACTTGTGTGTTGAGATAATCACAGTTTAATAATAACAATTAAAAAATTATTATAATGATGATTATTATAATAATGAAAATAATGATAATATAATAAAATGGAAAAGGAAAAAAAAAAACAGATACACAAATGATACAACCGCTCACCACCCGCTGACGAACGCTGCCTGTCCCCGAGCCACAATTGTTTCCCTCCTCCTCCCCCAGCCAGCACCTCCCAGGTAACATACTGGGCATGATGTTACATGACATGGAATATCCCTTTGGTCAGTTTGGATCAGCTCTCTTAGCTGTGCCCCCTCCCCTCCTGGCTTCTTGTGCACCCGGCAGAGCATGGGAAGCTGGAAAAGCCCTTGACTAGTGCAAGCACTACCCAGCAACAACTAAAACATCTGTGTGTTATCAACATTGTTCTCATGCTAAGTTCAAAGCACAGCACTATGCCAGATGCAGTGAAGAAATTAACTCTATCCCAGCTAAAACCATGACATGAACTAAGACATTTTCCCTTGCTCTTATATTTTATGAATCAAGAGACTTTCTGTACTTGATTCTGGATATAGATATGCTTGAAGAATGACTAAACATCCTGAAAACTCTGAGAACACGCCCGTCCTATCAACCCACAAATACAGGCACAGCACATATGAAGAACTGGGACTTATCTATATGTAAATCTATAAAATACTCTGCAGGAAGAGAGAAGGAATTCAATCCTTACACTTAGGGCACCCTCCTGTGTTTTATGCGCAACTTCTCAGCATTATTTATAAGCTCAAGACCGTGCTAACTATGGTAACACGGCTTCTGGTTTGGAAATGACTGTAGCACACTTATTTCCACCTGTAATGAACTGTGCAGGTATACCTTACATCTGAGATATGGGGTACTGGCACAAAATGGAATACTGTATTCCCTGGTTTGTCAGCAGCAGCTGTTTGCCTCACAGCAATTGCAAGAAATCTAAAAGTTACTGTCAGTTTTCTCTCTGATTCTGTGTATCCTCTGGGATTTTGAGTGCTCAAGAAAATAGGGCTCCCTTTAGCCTTGCTGCTCTTTAGTTCTACTACATTCATAGCTCAACTTGAAAGGACCCTTTGTTCCTGGGGCTGTTGTGGCCATGGTATGGGCCGTATGCATGTCTCCAATGCTGATGTTAATCCCTGAAGCCTTTTAGCCAGTGTCATAACACCAGCCTGAGGTATCAGGCTTGTCTGAGTCAGGGTTTTTCAATTTGCATTAAAAAGAAGTAGAAAAAAAATAATGGATTATGAAGTGAGTTATATATAATATAAACAACAACCATAATGAACTCACAATTAAAAAAAAAAAGCAGCTACAGGGTGATAGGACAATCATAAATTAGTAACATCTAAAAAATCCATAATGTAAACTCTATTCCATTAAAAAAATATGGTTTAAAATCTTGGCCAAAACTCTAATAATGTCCACTTGAAGTGGTCAGATGCTACATTCAGCAGTACTTACAGAAAATATCTTAGAAGGATAGATGGTGAATGTGTCGGTGTGCTGACTACACTTAATGGCCCTGACCAACCTCACCAGGGACTGCCATCCATACCCATGGGCCCAGGAGCTCTGTGTAAGCCCAGCCCTGAGGATCTTTTCCTTCCCTAAGTTATGCTAGGGGAGTGCTGGTCTTTTGCTCAGCTGTGCCTGGTTACGGGGACCCGGGGTCTGGAGTCTGACCTGTGAGCTGGCTTGAATTTCATTCTGCCTGGCAGGTCCAATGCACATGATTTTAACTGTGATTTATGGACTGACTTCATGGCTTGACCTCAGACTTGCCTTATCACTGTGATATTGCCTTTTAATCTGGACTCTTACTTAGGCTTGGCCACCATCTCAGGGTTTGTCTTCCTTGGGTACTGGGAGATGAAGCCCTGACTTGTGAGACCCTGCTGGCTATGTTATCCTCCTTGGCTCCCCAGCCCTTAGGGAGCAGCTGGCTCTTGCTGTTCCCCGGGAGGATAGGTGTCCAGGTACTGAATGGTATGTCACAAACTTAATTTGTCTGACTTTCTCTCTTATATTCACTGATTTGTTTTTATACCGGAATTAACTGCTGTAAGGTAAGTCACTAAGAGGTATTTTCTAACAAACTGGAAAGCTGAGTGCCTGAGAGTTTGGTCTGTAGTAGTAGGGGTGAAAGTTATGTTTCTAATACACCACAGAACCATGTCAATGATGAACTTGGTCATACTTCTGCTGCTACTCTGCAGGAAGTGTCTCTGGTATGTACTGTAAATATTTAATGTTACACTACAAAATTCACTGCACTCTTTACTTCAGCCAAGTTGAGATGCTAAAGTGGAAAACACTCAGGGTTTGAACTGCTTCTTTGCCATTTGTCAACATTCTTGAAGGTAAAGTGAAAACTAAAATGCCTAAATCTATATAAGTCATATGAGTGATCCCAAAGCAAGGTTCTAGAAATGTCTGTAGGTATCATGAAACATGAGTAGCAGCTATTTGGTTCAGGGAGGCTCCCAGATTACTTCTGTATCTGCTAGAAAAGCCAGTAGATGCTTGAATTCCCAGTTCCAAATGTATGCTCACACAAGAAAGTCTTGGTAACTCTCAAAGGGCTTTAATAGCTTGTAATATTTTTTTTTTTCTTTCTTCCAAGATCACAGAGTAATCCTGTTGTAAGATAGAAGAATAATACTACTAGATTAGTATATGCAACCTGGTGTCAAAGAAGATAAGAAATCCAAACTTGTAACTGTTTTCTCTACCTCAAAGAACTGAATGTCAGTTTTCCACCTACATTCAGGAATTTTCTCTGGCTTTTGAACATGAAGAAGTCCCTTTTTGTTGTTTTTTAACTTTATTCTTTGTTCATTCATATAACAAGGTCAAACTCTTTCAGTTTGGGGAGGCAAAGGTTTGTTGCCATTTTTGAGACTGATAGCTACGAAACTAGTGAAGATGAGATATGCTCTTTCTTGAAACTGATGCCTAACTTCTAATGAGCATAGGAACTTATCCTTTCATAAGTATTGCTTAAGAACTACCTTAGACACATTCAAGATTAATGTAAAAGATTTGGGGAATTTATTCTTTTGTTGCATCTTTCCATCCTTTGCATAGGAAGCCTGGCTGCCTGAACCAAGAACAATAGTAGGAAACAGAAGATTGGGGGGGGGGCTTTACAGTGACTGAGAACCTAAAGATCTCTAATGAAAACTGAACAACAAATCAGAACTGCAATATATTTTTCAGACTTTCTATTGTATCTTGAATTTCTAAGACCTATCCCATTGTCTTAGTGGCTTGGATAATTTTTTTTCTTTTTTTTTAGATCTAGGGGCTGGAAAAATTTTTATGAGTAAATCTTTGTGCTTTGGATTCTGTTGTTTAAAAATACAGGTCTGAATTAAAAAAAAATTCAATGGCAAATGTACAAAGAAACTATTTTCCCAGGGCCATATAAGAGAGTCCTGACATTTTAAAATTTGAAGATAGAGATATTAAGCTATTTAATAAAATTTTTGCTAAATATTTATACTTGCAGCTTTGCAGTATCTGTAACTGATATGAAGTGATGGAAAAAAGCTACTGAAGTGATAATTACATATGTTAACTTTTTGCAGTATGTTGTAATGGAAAGAGCAGAGTCAGGGTGAAATTCTTCACATTTTGCTTGTTACTCAGTTATTACTTTCTTGTGTGAAGTCTACCAATTGTTTCCTCAAATTTAAGGTTCACAGGTCTAAATATATTTCACCCAATCAGTGTTACTAAAAATAAGGACACTACTAGTTTAATTCCTGTGTCTAATTGAAAAGTGAACTTTCCAAAATGATAGTGGCCTCTCTGAGGGAGAGGAAACATCAGATGACTAACTTTCAAAGATAAATGTGACTTCAGCTATTGCACAGAAATAGTTATATAGCACACTTTGATAATCACTGTATTCATGAAGTTATGCAGGAAGCAGTGTGAATCAGCTCTTTGACTTGCAGAAATCACCAGGGAATAGTGCAGTCTGTTTACTCTTCTTTCTAGGTCGTACTAATTAGCCATTTCATCCATAATGTTACTGAGTTTGAACAGCAGTTGCTGTACATAGAATCATAGAATTATTTAGGTTGGAAAAGAGCTTTAAGGCAATCAGATCCAACCATTAACCTATCACTGCCAAGTCCACCACTAAACCATGTCCCTAAGCACCATATCTACATGTTTTTTAAATACCTCCAGGGATGGTGACTCAACACTTCCCTGGGCAGCCTGTTCCACTGATTGATGAACCTTTCAGTAAATAATTTTTTCCTAATGTCCAATCTGAACTTAATTTAAGGTCATTTCCTTTTGCCCTATCACCTGTTACTTGGGAGAAGAGACTGGCACCCACCTTACTACAACCTCCTTTCAGGTAGTTGTAGAGAGTGATAAGGTCTCCACTCAGCTTCCTTTTCTCCAGGCTAAACAACCGCAGTTCTCTCAGCAACTCCTTCTCTAGACCCTTCACCAGCTTCATTGCCCTTCTTTGGACGCACTCCAGAACCTCAGTTTCCTTCTTATAGTGAGGGGCCCAAAACTGAACACAATATTTGAGGTGTGTCCTCACTAGTGCCAAGCACACGGTGACAATCACTTCTCTACTCCTGCTGGCCACACGATTCCTGATACAAGCCAGGATGCTGTTGGCTGCCTTGGCCACCTGGGCACACTGCTGGCTCATAGTCAGCCAGCACATAACACCCCCAGGTCCTTTTCCACCAGGCAGCTTTCCAGCCACTCTTCCCCAAGCCTGTAGCATTGCAGGGGGTTGTTGTGACCCAAGTGCAGGACAAGTTGCTTAGCCTTGTTTGAATACAACTGGCCTGGGGCCATTGATCCAGCCTGTCCAGATCCCTCTGTAGAGCCTTTCTGCCCTCAAGCAGATCAAGTCTCACATCCAACTTGGCGTCCTCTGCAAACTTACTGAGGGTGCACTTGATCCCATTTGATCCAGATCATATTGGGGGGACAAATCAATTTATTTCTTTTTATTTTGATGTTGACATGCTTTAGAATTTGCTGGGTTTGCTGCATTGGACTCCAAAGCTGAGTTTTCATTCATCTGTTTCTTTATGTGCTGTACATTATATTTCCCCCATGGAAAATAGCTCATAAAAGCTCTAGCACAGTACTGATCTCTGCAGCTCAGTTATAAACATACAAAGCCAGGGGTGCTGTATTTCAAGAAAATACTGCTAGACCCTTAACCAAAGGGATGCAAGGAACAACTCCTCTAATATTCTGTTTGTTTTTATGTTCCAGAAAACAAAGGATTTGTATTGACAAGAAAGAGCGAAATTAAGGCCTGTCAAGTGTATTAAATTGGTGTGGGTTTTCTTTTGGTTTGGTTTGGTTTTTGTTTTTTTTTTTTACTTAAGGCATTTCATTTTTCCAGCTACCCTGGCCTATGAGCCAGTACTGAATCAGTAACTGTAGTGTTGACAGGCATTTCTATGATTACATGCGAAGTCATGGCTTTTACTCAACATTCATTGTAATATCCATTGCCTCAATGGCTTGTTTTAGTGCAGTCCAATTAAAGATATGGTAAGACACAGTAATGTAATTTTTGAAATACTAAATCAAGAATGTAAACCAAGAGTACTGTAGTCATCACCTCAGATATACACTTAAATCTCAATAGTTTCACTAAGTGACCTGTCAGTGAATGACTAAGAAATATCTTCTAAAAAGGAAAATATCATTGCTACACATCAGACTGCAGTTTATTTTTAATGTAATTTTGCAGAAATTCATAAGCATTTTATTTCAGAAAAGCATTTTTTCCTTTCATCAGGAGTTTTACTTTATTTATTTTTATCTTAAGTGCCTACCAATGTAACCACATTACCTGGAAATAGATTCTTCTTTCCTACTACCCAAAAAATGAAGCCTCAAAATATTACTTTAGTTCCAAATAAGGTATGAGGCAAAATAACAGTTGTGAATAGTAGCCTACAAAATATTTGTGGATAGCTGTACCATGATTTGATTCCCAGAAATGCTACCTTGAAATATTTTCATTGCAGGAATGTTACAACTCACAGCAAATTTTGTCATGTCTGAAGCAGAAAGGTATTTCTGCTGCCATTCCTGGAATTTCATGGAATAATGGTAGCAGTGTTATTAGCTCTTTTTATGAGCAAAAGAGATGGCATATATATGCGAAGTTAATTTGACATTCCTATTAATATTTTCAGCTTAATAATTGTAATACAGAAATAACCTCACCAGCAATAAAATTAATATAGTTTTATTTACCCTTCCTGCTTGTCCACTCCTTCTTGTGTGCTCACACTCTTCCCAAATGTTGATGGGGCCAGCCTTCCTCCAGCAGAGGTGAGGGGTGTCACAGCAAGACCTCACTGCCCTGGGACCTGCACTGGGAGGAATTAATCATTGGTGGGTGGATTCCCTTCCTCCTCAGTCTTGGCATTTACCTGAGATTATTTTTGTTTTCTTGCTCCAGGTTGTTGCCTTCTGGCTGCTCCCAGCTGAGGTGTGAGCATGACCTCACAGCCTTCCCCAGGGGCTCCTGTCTGTCGGGCAGTGATCCCTGGGTTTGCCAGACCCTTCTGAAAGAGGCTCTGGCAGAGCTCAAGCTCAGGCAGGGGAGGCAACAGGCACCTGGCCCAAGGCAGGAGTTGTAACCAGCTCAGGCCAGCCCTGAGACCTGTGCTTTCAAGTCAGAGCTGAGCCTGAGGAATTTAAGTTATGTGGTGGGTTGACCCTGGCCAGCAGCTAGGCATCCACACAGCTGCTTGCTCACTCTTCACCACTCCCAGCACAAAGTGGAAATAGGAAAAAAAAAAAAAAAATTTGTGTGTGAGCAAAAAACCAAAAAAACCCACCAGAAAACCCAAACAATAAATAAATCTTTATGGGTTGAGATAAAAACAATATAATAGGTGAAAGGTTGGGGGACAAGGGATTCAAAATCAATCACAACCTTTCACAACTGGACTGATGATTGAGCAGTAGCTATCTTGGAAAAAAATATCCCCCCCCTACTTCTTCCCCTACCACAGCTTTTGTTGCTGGTCATGTTATAAGATATGGAATATCCCTTTGGCCAGTTTGGGTCACCTGTCCTGGCTGTGCCCTTCTCAATCGTAGTGAGAGGGAAAAGAAAGCCTTAATGCTGTGCAAGCACTATTCAGTAACACCGTTTTAGCCACAAATCTAAAATACAGCACCAGATAGGTTGCTGTGAAGAAAGCTAGCTCCATCCCAGCCAGACACAGTACAATTTTTAATGGTGAAAATCACATTAACTGAGCTATAATAGTGTTTGGCAGTTAAGTAGAGGGAAATACAAAAAATGTTTTCTATTTCTTGTTACACTACATTTTCACACAGTGCTACCCAGTTTTGCTAGAACTATTGGAATAAATTAATTTTCATGTGCTTTTGTTTCACACATTATTTCTGATTTCTCAGGAAGGTTTTACTTTGAGGATCATTTTATGAACATTTGGAAGCGTTTGTTTTTAATATGTTATGTCTTTCCTATCTTTCAAAAAGAGTTCAGGAAGGAAAAAGAAATAGTGAATCCCATAAAATGTTATTTTCATATACTGAAAGAAAACAAAGTATTTAGAGAATCAATTATATTGTAATACCTTGGCAGAGTCCTCAGCACTAAAAATATATATTATCTGCAATTCTGTAAGTGAAATTATTCTCAAGAAACTGATAACTAGGTCAGAATCAAAAAAGTTAAAAATTTCGATCTCAAGCTCCAGTGCCAGGTAGTCATTGAGAAACCAATGAAAAATGATTGCCAAGAGTTAAATACAAAAAACAGTTAATGCTGTACTTGACATAAAAGCAGAGAAAGGAAAAGCACTGTTATAATGACCAGTTTTTCTAAGGGATCGAAACCTGAACATCACCTCACTTGAAAAAAGATATTTTCACTCTCATAACTTCTAAGCATTCTCAAGGTCAGTACTTCCAACAAAATGCATCAGTGTCTTTGACCTTTCAAAGAATAAAACATTAAAATTTCTAAATTGCTTTTTATAAAAACACAGGTGAGGTTTTAAGTGATACTTTCAAGAACTAGATTTTCAAATAGGACTTCATCAGCATCGATGCACACAGAAAATTTCTTTGTCAGAAAGAAAAAGATATTACAGAGTGTATTGTGACAATGATAATTCTGACTGAGGTAAATAGTGTGAAAGATCTCAGTTTGTGTCATATTGGGTAATTATAGTGATATTACATGGGATTATTAGATGTTTATTTTTTAAAATGGGTTTCAACTGTGGCTTAAACTTAGATGCATTGTGTTACAGAAAAGTGGAGGAAGGTCCTCAAGGTAGTCAATTAGTCCATAGATAAATAGACACACATCCATTTCTCATTCAAATTACTAATCTCTAATATTAGGCCACACATTTATAAAATCTTATTATTTTTATTGTGTTACTTTAAATTCATATTAACTTCCTGATCTGCAAAGGACTGGGAAGACAAAGCGTCTGAGTCCAGCTTCTCAGCTGAAATTGTTAAGCTATATGTTTTTATTTCTTTGGTTTTCTGTCTGGCTTTTGTTTCAAAAATCACAGACTTAAAGATTAGGCTTCCTCTGGCCTCAATACAGTCATATTATGTGATGCCAACCACACATAATTAATATTATATAAGATTTTATTTTTAAATATACACATTTTTTTGGTGGACATTTCTCACATTTTTCAAGATCTCCATGAAACTGAGGTCAACTAGCATTTCTAGTGGACATATCTATTTATTGACAGTGATGACACTTTCATCACCATTGCATAGCTCTTTAGCCCTTCAGGCATTTTCTTGAAGTATTTTGCTTTTTACTGATTCTCATTTCACCATTTTTTCCCATTCACCCTTTGTTCTAAATAGTAAAATGTCAAAGGCAAGTCAAGCAAGAAAAGAAAAGAAAGCTAAAAATCATTAGAAAACTTTGCATTTATTTGAAATTATTGCTCTATACCATTGAAATTAGTTTGTTTAAAGAGATCAGAAGTAGTCTTTTAATGTAAATATAACGTGATACTAACTAAACCACTTGGATTCTAAAAAGTCTTTTTTGGTCCAAATTTAAATTTGAATGATCAATTAGTTTGTGTTTTGAAGTAAATGTAAATTTCAATGATGCAACTGAAGGGTCTTGCTTTTGTCAGCATGATATTGAGAGGCATATGATTTTTTTCCTTTCACCAGATGCACACTGGCAAGTTCACCTTTTGAACAAAGTGACATTGACATTAATGAGCAGCACCAAAATGCCCTTAAACAGACTAACATCCCAATCCAATGATGTGGAGAAAAGGTCAGTCAGATAGCTCAGTCTTTCCAATACTGCCATCTGTAATTTAGTCATTTTAATATGTTGGCATGCTAATAGTACTTGTACTCCTAGCGACTGAGAAGTATTTAGGCAGTGGACTCATTCTGAATGATACTGCAGAAGTATTTGGGGAAAAAAGATTATAAACTGCAGAGCTGTCAGGAGAGAGTTGTATGAGAAAACCCTTGACAAATTTGATTCCTTTGGAGGAACTACCTTTCAAGGCCTTTAAGACACTGTTCCATTTCATCTATAATATTGTCATTATTTTCTGGTGACTTACATTCATTGACAACTGTTGTGATTTGCGAGCCCCTACACTGCACACTGTTGTGTGTATACAATGCTGGGAAACACATAAGATTGCAGTGGATACAAGGCTATGTTAAAGTTAATACTAATAATAGATTCACAAATCTGTCACCGCCTTTCAACCAAAGAAGTGACAGAGTATCTTGCTATGCTGTTACTCATGTTGTAATTTCCTCCTGGTTTTTTTTTCTTTTGCATGTTAGTGTTCCTTGACATTTTCTGACATTTAAATCTTTTTTCTGACCTTACCCTGAAGATATGGGTCTTTAACAAATGTAATCCTTTGTTTGATCCTTAATGTTAGAATATTTTTCAATGTTCACAGTAAGTTTAACTGGCTAGTACAGGAGTTACTGTATATTCCCCATTGCTACTGATTGTTATAATATTAGTTTAGACTAGTAAAAGTATATCTGGTAAATTTGCCTTGATCTTAAACCAGCAGAAATTAATTCTTATTTTAACAGAGGAGTAAATTCTGCTTTGGTATGGATTTCATCCCAATGTCTCTAAGTCACATCAACTGTTATAAGTACTTGAACAAAAAATATTATTTCCTATGTATATAATATTTAAAGTATTGTGCTAAATATAACATAGTCCTAACCAAAAATCATAAGAATTTCTTCAACATTTAAGTAGTCTGTACCTCAGTTTTCTAACAAAAAAATAATTCTCTTTGAAAACTATAAATACAGACTGAAACCTCATTTGCTGGTAAGTCATTTAATTACACTCTCAATATGAAAATACATGAGGCATAAAAGTGTAGATTTTTAACGTAATTCAAAGTGTGCTCTGGAAAGCAAATAATTCTGTCAGAAAATCGGGGGGCGGGGGGGCGTTACTAGATATGTAGCCTAAGAGCCATGAAGAAAACAACCATTTTGTTTCTTTTTACTTTTTGCTGGGTATTGTAAGCCATTTCTTTGCTTGTATTGAAAAAGCGTCTAATTTCTCACAGAAGAGAAAGGAAAAATTACTGAAGCCTTAGGGTGCTTAGCAGAAAAAAAGATGAAACAGCTGTGGTATCTCCTTTTCCTACTTTTCCCTTTACATCAACCCATGGTCCACATACAATAGGCAGGAAAACAATGCTGAAAATAGTTATGCTCACAGTGAATGAAGCTGTATTATTGAAAAAAAAAGGAGAGATGATGTGGCAGTGTTTTCAACATAAAATAGATCTCAGGTACGGAAAATCATGTGGAAAACTTCCCAAGTTAGTTTGCATTGGTTAGTGAAGTTGCATATATACATATGCATGTATATGTCTCTGTATATATTTATACATAAATACATTTCAGAAAAAGGCAAAATTACAGTTTAAGTAAAACTATAAGTTTATTAGAATAAAAATTATTCTGGTGGTTATAGGGATTAAGGAATTAGAGATAGACATTTTTCTAAAGCTGCAATAATCATTAAATACTCAAAAAGAACACACTAATAACTGGGAGAAGTAGGTGAAACATTGTTCTGGTTTTAGCTGGGATAGAGTTAATTTTCTTCATAGTAGCTAGTATGGGGCTCTGTTTTGGATTTGTGCTGGAAACATTATTGATGATATAGGCATGTTTTCATTGTGGCTGAGCAGCACTTACACAGAGTCAAGGCCTTTGCTGCTTCTCACCCCACCCCACCAGCGAGTGGGCTGGGGGTGCACAAGAGGCTGGGAGGGGACACAGCCAAGACAGGTGACCCCTACTGACCCAACGGATATTCCATGCCATATGATGTCATGCTCAGCATAGAAAGCTGGGGGAGGGTGGGGTTGGGATGTTCAGAGCGATGGTGTTTGCCTTTGCAAATAACTGTTATGCGTGACAGAGCCCTGCTTTCCTGGAGATGGCTGAGCACCTGCCTGCCAACAGAAAGTAGTGAATTAATTCCTTGGTTTGTTTTGCTTGCATGTGCGGCTTTTGCTTTACCTATTAAACTGTCTTTATCTCAACCCATGAGTTTTCTCTACTTTTACCTTTCCGATTCTCTTCCCCAACCCACTGCGGGGGGCATGGGGTGGGTGGCTGTGTGGTGCTTATTTGCTCGCTGGGGTTAAACCATGACAAACATGAAAATGAGGTTCTACTGAAGAATCAAGGTTTCATTTTACTCTAACTTCAATTACCATCAAAGATACAAGATGTACCAAATTTTATCTGCAGTCTAATTTTTAAAGAAGTTCTGGGCACCAGATGGAGAACTATTGCATGTCCAGTTCGATGTGCTACTTTTTTCCTATGTCAATGCTGCTAGAATTTCTAGGTACATTGGCAAAATAGCTTATATATTTGAGAAGGAATGCCCTTCTTAGGTATCTTTAAAGTATAGACCACTGTACCAGGAACAGATCTCTATTAGGTGTGAACCAGCAGTATTTCTGTGACATGAATGGATGGGGTAGACTCTTTACAAGAATAAGAAAAAGATTTCATTTTAACACAAAGACCCAGCTTTAAAGCTGAATACACCTTTACTACTGTCTCTCTACCTGCTTAATATAAAATTGAGAAGGACTTATTCTGTAAGACCATTCCACTGTACCTCTCCAAATATTTTCTCAGTATTCAAGTGTCTTTGAAAGTCTTCAGAAAATAGCCAACTGTAAATAAACTGTATGAAATACAAGTGTTTTAGTTTTGTTTTGTTTGTTTGTTTTTGTAAGCTATAGAATTCAAAGGGATAGCTAATAAGTATATAGAGCTAGTTGCTAGGATTCAAGCATATAAACTTGCTTTGGAGGTGCATGTTTCTGGGCACTGCTGATGCATCCTCTGTGCAGCAATTTACAACAGGTTTTAGCATTCTTCTCTTTACTTTCTAAAATAGGTAATATAAAGACAGAAACATGTTACTGTTTTTAGTGTTTACCCCCATTCACAGACCTGTTAGCGCTGGTCTGGTATAAAAACTAAAAAAAATAATATATCCATAATTTATCCATCATCTTTATAATTTTACCTATGTACTATATTTCTTACAGCTTACTGATCTGAAAATAGTGTTTTATAGGCTATTTCTTTTTACTTCATTGTCATTTTTCCCCAAGTTAACATATGCATTAAAACAAAACAAAACAAAAAATCACATCATGATAGCAAGGCATTAGAAATTAATAGAGTAATAGTTATAGATCTAGTTTACTCTATTCTTTCCCTCTAGTTTAGTGGCTGAAATAAGAAAATGTTATGTCCTGGCTTTAGTTTTAACTAGCATCCTATGGCAGCTTGCTAAAACACTTATCAAAACCTGAATACTGCAAGGCACAGACAACTACCCATTCAGCTATGCTTGTCTCTGGGTAGCATAAAAAGGAGAGCAGGGCCACGGGCAATTTCATTATTGCATAGCTTCTGGGGTTACAGCTGGCTCCATACTATTGCCCTTCCCACATTCTTTTTGGATAGTCTAGCTCTACATCATAATTCTTCTTACCTTTTCTAGCACTGCAGGTTTGGAAAGGGTTTTGTCTCTTATGGATATTTTTTTTCCTTTCTTTTTACAAGACAAGCAAATGGAAGTGCTTTCTTTAAAGGAAAGACTAAGCACCATACCACTGGGAAAAGACTTTCAGGTCAGTGGCAAAGAACTATGACCCTTTGACGGTACCTACATATACTTTAAACTTTTTGCTCAGTCATAACTTTTTCACTGTGTAATGATTTTTCATCTCCATGTAGCTGTGCAGATAGGCTGAGTTGAGGTATCCTTCAGCCAGCTTTGAGAACAGTAGGCTAAATCTCACTACAGATGGAGTCTAGTGGAGAGCTATTAATCAAATGGCCAATTATCCATCTCTCATGATAGCAGCCTTCAACACCATGTGATATGGCACATACCAGCTGTAATTATGCAGGACTGATCATCTTTTGGGAAAAGTTGCACATAGCCACAGAAGCCTTACCACCTAGCCTTCCTCTTCACATGACATGCTACCATTTTAGCCTGGAGAAGAGGAGGCTGAGAGGAGACCTTATCATTCTCTACAGCTACCTGGAAGGAGGTTGTAGTGAGGTGGGTGTTCTCTTCTTCCAAGTTACTAGTGATAGGATGAGAGGAAATGGCCTCAAGCTGCATCAGGGGAGGTTAGGGTTGGATATTAGGAAAAATTTATTTACTAAAAGAGTGGTGAGGCATTGGAACAGGCTGCCCAGACAGGCAGTGGAGTCACCATCCCTGGCAGTTCAAAATATGTGGAGACATGGCACTTCAAGGCATGGTTAAGGAGGCATGGGGGTGTTGGGTTGATGGTTGGACTTTGTGATCTTAGAGGTCTTTTCCAAACTTCATGGTTCTATGATTCTATGATCTTTCTGCTGTGATGAATTTAATAGAATCATTGTGCCTTAGAAAGATGTCTCCATTTGAAAATAAAACCATAGTTAAGATAATATGCAACAGACCTTGTTAAACAGAAAATAAAGAAGAAAATTTTGTTTTGTTTTGTTTTAACATAAAATGGAAAGAAAACTTCCATCAATTTTAACAAATTCTACTCAATAAATGTTCCTTTAAAACATTTGTTATTTGCGTTATTAATCGGTTGCCTAGTCAAAGGGACCCAGATAAAAAGAAACAAGAGCATCGTATGGGTGGCAGTACAATGATAAAAGAAGGAAAAAATAAACAGAAGTCTTGGAGACATTCAGATTAAAATAGGAGGGGAATGTGGGGAGAGTAAAATAATAAGGATTTATCTGTACGAGTAAAGTAAGAGAAAAATCTAAACTCGCCTGCAGCCAAGGAAAGAACTGTACTCACCTGTTTCACCTTTTGAGAATCAGTGGTAACAAGACCACAGAGGCCAGCTATAAGGATTCTACTCAAGGGAAGCAGCTCTAAGTTCTGCCTTGGGCTTCATGAGATCTGGCTGCCAAAGGCAGCAGAAGAGATGCCATGAATCAGCAACCCTTTTCTGTGCACTGTGTTTGCCCAAATGTTATGTTTAACTTCCTTCTCGTGTTTTCACCACCTGGCAGTCCACAGCTTGTTGGTAGGCCAGATCTTGTGTCAGAAGGAAAGACTGGGCATGAAAACATTTCACTGTGGATATAAAAATGAAGAATCTAATTAACAAATTATATTATACTATAGTATGTCAGGAAACAAAGAAAACCTGCTGCTCCTCCCTCATCATGCACTTCCTGTGCTCCAGCGTGGGGTCCCTCCCACAGGATGCAGTCCTTCACAAACTTTTCCATCATGGGTGCTTCCATCAGGCTGCAGTCCTTCAAGAACTCCAGCATGCATCCTTTCCACAGGATACAGTCTTTCAGGAACAGACTGGTCCAGTGTGGGTCCCCCACCAGGTCACAGTTCCTGGTCCTGCATGGTCTCCTCTCTCTGAGCCATGGGTCCTGCCAGGAACCTCCTCTTGTGTGGGATGTCCACAGTTTGCAGCTTCCTTCAGGGCATATTGTCCACAGGCTGCAGTGTGATAATCTGCTTCAGCATGGTCCTCCACAGGCTGCAGGCGAATCTCTGCTCCAGCACCTGGAGCACCTCCTCACCCTCCTCCATTGACATGGGTGTCTGCATTTTTGTTTCTCTCACTTTTTTTCACTCCTTTCTCTCACAGCTGCTGTGCATTGCTTTTTACTCTTTCTTAAATATGTTATCACAAAGGCACCACCTCCTTCACTGTTACGCTCAGCTTTAGATAGCCAGCTATGGAGCTGGCTGAAATTGTGTCTATCTGACATGGGGCAGCTTCTGGTGTCTTCTCACAGAAGTCACTCCTGCAGCTCCCCTGCTACCAAAACCTTGCCATGTAAACCCAATACTTTACCAAATTAAGAAATAGAAGCCATAGTGTCATTTTAAGTGTAACATTTCAGAAGCTCTTCCAAACAAAAGATATTTATACAGAAGTCATGGATTCTATCACAATACATGCTTGGTTTCTGTTTGACCATGAGGTTCCTGTAGGTAAGAAACACAGGCCTGATCCAAAGCCATATGAACCCATTAACTGTGCTTCTGGTGAATGCTAAAAACAATGATAGAAATCAGACCATTAATTTTTCGCTGCCTCAGGTAATACAAATTGGTTTTAACTTCAAAGGCATGCACAAAGTTCCTAAAAAAATCCTGTTACTAGGCACTACTGAAAGTGTAAGCATACAAAATAATTTTAAAACCGTACAAAGGATAATATACAAGTAAATTATTAGCTGTCACTTTCCCACAGGGAACAATTTTTAGCCTTGAAAAACAGCCAACCAGTTATCAAAAGGATAATAGGAATCCCTAAACCATCCTAAAAGTAAAGTACTAACAGCAGTTTTCTCTTTTTAAAATTAATAATTGTTCATTTGGCCCTAAAGTCTTGACTTTTTCAAGCCTGTAATGCACTTACTTTCTATTCCCTCTGTTAAAAAGAAAGAACAAAAGTTGTTACTGTCAGAAATAGTAAACTCATATTAATCACAATTACAAGCAGTAATGTCTTATTACAATTTTTAATCAATCATGCTATTCCATGTTTAACTCACTAATGTTGGGACCACTAGAGTGGACAGCCATCTGTGCCTCTGTAAAATTAGAAATATGATTAATTATAGCTACTGGTAGTTTGAGGTTATACCATGAATACAAATCATTACAGCTGTGACACTTTTAACATTTGCCAAAAAAATCACAATTATATCAGCTGCATTTGCTCTTCTTGTTATAGAAAAAAGTACCTAACGATCTGCACTTCACTCGTCAGCGTTTCATAATGATTTACAATGCATAAGAAGACAAAGTTCTCCTGGATTTCTCTTTACATATCACAAGCCCTTTTGCCATAGGACTCCAGTCTGAAGATCACATTCTGCTCTTATCTCAGGTGGTCACTATCTAGAGTAAGTCTATTAACTTCCAAGATACTCAAATAACATATCTCTCAAGTATTACATTCAGTCAAGTTACTACATATTCATCACAAGTACAACTGAGAGCAGAATCCAATCCCTGGGAACGGCTATATTCACTGATTTGTCAAAATTGTAAATTTTGTTGAGTAAAGGAATAAAAAGGCAAAACCCTTAAAAATACAGATAAAATACAAATAATTCCTTATAGAAGTTGGTAAAAGCATAAAGTCATAGCACACATTTTCTGAATATACTTAACTTATGGGTAGAACCAATAATGCAGACTTTGAATTTTTATGCCAAATATCTTTTGTTACAGGGAAAAAACTTATTAAAAAACTCCAACAAACTGACTTTGTTTTTCTTTTTTTTTTTTTTTTTTTGTAATTAAATTTAAAATGGCCGTTCATCATTATTTTTAGGATTACTTTAAATATCTGTCATGTCTATGCTATTCCAGAGAATAAAAGAATAATTCAGGTTGGAAGGGTCCTTGAAACCTCCCCAGTCCAAACTCCTACTCAAAACATGATCAGGTATGTGGTCAGGCATGGTTGATCAGGGCCTGCACAATCACTCTTGGCAGCCTGTGTCATGGCCTAAATGTCCTCATGGGGAAAAGGTTTTCCTTATATCCGGTGAGAACCTCTTAGTTCAGTTTATGCCCTTTGTCTTTATTCTCCCACCCTGTGCCACTGCGCAGGGCTTGGCTCCATCTTCTCTGTTGCCTGCTTGTAGGTGTAGGTGTAGGGGAGCTGCTCTTTGGTGTCCCTAAAGCTGTCCTTGCTCCAGGATGAACAAGACCAGTTCCTTCAGTGTCTCCTCTAGGGAAACTACTCTAGACGCCCACCAATGCATTGGCCCTACACTGTACTTGATCTAGTTTTTCCATGTCTCTCATGTATTTGAAGATCAAAACTGGATGCAACACTCCAGATGTATAGCACTAAAAAATGCTGAATTAAAAGAGATAACCAGTTTCCACAACTTAACAGCCATGACTCTGCTAATACAGCTCAGGATGTAATTAGGATTCTTTACTACTAAACCAAATACCTATTTACAATATATATAAGTACCTGTCCAGTGGTTACTGTTTTCAAATCCATGCAGTCATGCAGAAAAATATTGTAAAAAACCAGCTGGTTTTGTCAGTCTTGGTCTCAAAACAAGGATATTACTTTATTTGCTTCCAAAGCACTGTGATTACTTTTCTCCCTTCATGCTTTCTTAGTCATGTGGATTGTTTGAGTAACTACCCTATTTTAACTGCTCACTATAAATATATATTTAAAACAGAAATGGAAGGCAAAGACACAATGAAGAGACTCTCCAGCCATGTTTCAAATAATTGGTTAAATATCATCCCCTTGAAATAGACAATGATCACCTTGAACCATTTAGGTTTTAACATTCTTTCTCCTTAGTGTATATTGACCAAAACTCAGGATGATGTTTCACCTAAAATACTAAATGTTTCTGTTATTATTAAAGGGTACCACAGCCAGTATTGCTTTTTAGAATAAGATCCGCAAGTGTCTTGCCTCCTGACAGAGCTGTCAGTTATCTTTGAGGCTTTCAGGATGATAGACCTGTGAACAGGGGTAAATATGTGACTTTGTGCCTTATGAGAGAGATTGGATTGGGACTAAAGTTAGTAAACAAGAAAATAGACTCCAAACAATTCTGTGAAAAAACTTAATCTGCTAATAGTAATCTTTCATCTAAACATACCTGATGTTTGAGGTATCACAATCTAAATCCAGATTTAGCTCCAAATTTTATGGCATCAGCTCTTTTTTTGCTTAAAAAAGAGCTCTGGATAGTTACACAGCTCAGCATAAAGGTAAAGAAAAACAGGTAAAGGCATTTACTTTGAAATAATTCTTCGGTGATGCTTATTCATTCAAAATTTTAAGCAAGAAAACAATGGACACAATATTTTAGTTCTTGGAATGACTTGCATATTATACTGGCTTCGTTTTTCTGAAGCAACCTCAAGAAAATAACGACATCATGGTAAACGTAGCCACAGTATATAAGCTTTGCAAGAATATATGAAAGGAGCAATGAAACAATGAAAGAGGAAATCTAAACCTTTGTCATCAGTGTTTTCAGTGCTTGCCTGCCATTATCAAGAAAGACGTATTTTATTTTTAGGCTGTGTCATGTTTCACAATAATGAGCACCAAAAAAAAATGCAAATATGTATTGATTTTGTGCAGAGGTCAGAACAAGTGACAAGCAATCTGTGAAAAAGTTAGCAGTCCTAAGTAAGAAAAGTAATTAGAAAGATGACTATAACCTTTCTTTAATGAATAGCAATAATAAATGACTTCCTTGGTGTTCTTGTGACCCTCTCAAGTTAACAAGGTGGTCTTTCCTAAGTCAATTCTGTTTCGATCCCTTTTGTAATCACAGTCTCACAGCTGTGGAAAATAGCACCATTCATTAATTGATCACTGATTATTTGCATGTGTAGCGGTCAAGAAGCACTCAGGTTCATCTTCCTCTGTTCTGAACAGTTCTTGGGAGCAAAAATGAGGAGCATTTGTCATCCTTAGGTCTTGAATGTTGTTTTTATTTCTCCTTGGTATTGTTGCTTCAGTCATTCACTTGTCTGCGTCACAGTAGGCTAGTGAGCAAGAAGAAATTATAGCTTTAACATGCATGGTGTAATGCATGAAACATGTGAAAAATATCCTTCCTCCCAAAACTAACAATGGTGTTTTGAGTTTCACTAAAGCTATTATCCAGTGAAAGATATACTTAAGAAAATCCATTTGTATACATGAATTTAAGGTTTTGCCTGCCAGCACAAACATCTTTTATGAAAGACAATCATTCGTTAGTAAACATTGTAATTGGCATCCAATATTTTGAGGCTTTTTGCTCTTGAAGAATCTCAAACAATACAGTGACTGGAATGTCTTTGCTGGGTATGGGAAAGGAAGGTTCTTACTCCTGTGAGATAGGATGCAACAGCTGTTTTAACATTTTATTAAAGAGTAGGGGAAAAGGGGAAAAAACCCAACATTCAATTAATTTTCAAGTAGAACATCCACTGAGGCAGTACCTGAGAGCAACTTGTGCATTAACACATCTGATGAATTTAGCTGTCATGACTTTCAAAGCAGTTTTGCCTATAGGCTGATATTTAGGAACTTTCATAAGTTGACTTCGTGACTGTGTGCTCTAGGCATGATTAAAGTTAACCTCCCTCACATGGCTTTAAGGCAGCCCTTTTTCCTGGTATTAGTCTCTCTCTGTATGCCTATAACAGTATTACAGGAGCTAGAAAGTTAGAGATATGATAATCGTCCCATGGGTATTCAGGACAAAAATGATAACAATTTAAAAAAAATTGAGAAACTATAGGCTAACACTGGGGATTTTTAGTGCTACAACTTTTTTTCAGAAATCTGAAATTGCATTTTTTTATGCAGAAAAAGCACAGAATGGGCATACTCATTCTGAGCTATGATATATGCAGAAAGAATATATAACTGCAAAAATGTGTCAGTTGAGTAGAAAAGTGACACTACAGCTTCTAAACAGTGTTACATCTTTACTTATATCTGAAGTTAATACATTCTATGGTTTATATCTTCACACAACTTCTGAAACAACAATAACAATTGGACTCTTGCCTTTGATAACTCAGTTAAATAATTATTAATGCGTGCTGGAACCCACGGACGTGCAGAGAGACCCTGTGGGAGCCGGCAGATCCCATGAGCAGGGCTGACACAGCAGGGCGTGGCCAGGAGCAACCGCGGGCGATTTAAATGTCCCCAGGGAGCGCGAGCGACCAGGACGGGCGAACAGGGCGTGGCGCGTCAGCCGGGGTGTGGCGTGGCAGTTCATGCGGCAGTTCGTGCAGGGAATGCCCTGCCACCTCAAGCACAGGCTGCAAACCACTTACAAGGAGCCGAGAACAGTAGGAACTGTGGTATCCACCAGTAGAGCTGTGCTGTCAGCATCCCTCATGGCCCCTCCAGCTGCAAGAACTGATGCAGCTGCCCAAACAGAGCCTTCAAGGCGACACGCAGCCACCCAGGTCCCAGGCTGCAGGGCGAGCCTGAGTATCGGGCCAGTATCTGAGGACAGCAGTGAGCTCACCTGAGGGAGGGGCACCCAGGTAAAGGAGCTGCTCAGCCTGGTGACAGAGCTTCGGGAGGAGGTGTCCAGGCTGAGGAGTATCAGGGAGTCAGAGGACATTGACTGGTGGAATAGTACTCTACCATCCCTCCCTCAGAGGGGCCTGCAGCAGCCAACCACAGCACAAGCGACAAAGTACCCCCTACCCCCTCACCACCAGACAGAGGGAGGTAACCCAGGAGACAGGGAAGAATGGAAGCAGGTTACTGCTTGGGGCAGTAGGTGAATCCACTCTCAGCCTGCCTCACCTTCCGTGGTGCCTGAACAGAATAGATACGAGGCCCTGGAATTGGAAGGGCAGAAAATGGATGATGGGGATGAAGGTCCTTCTGGCATGGAGCAAACATCTAGGCAGCCCACGCCCTGCATCACAACCACTCATGTTAAGAAAAAAAGAAGGGTAGTTGTCATAAGTGACTGCCTTCTGAGGGGAATGGAGGGTCCAATATACAGACCAGACTCCACCTACAGGGAGGTCTGCTGCCCTCCTGGGGCCAGAGTAAGAGATGTTGCTAGGAAACTCCGTAGTCTGGTAAACTCAGACTATTACCTGCTATTGGTTCTCCATGTCAGCAGAGAAGAAGAAGCAAGGAGAAGCCCAAAGGCTATCAAAAGGGATTTCAGAGCCTTGGGATGGATGGTTGAAGGATCAGGTGCTCAGGTAGTATTTTCCTCAATCTTCTCAGTATCAGGGAATAATACTGAATGGAACAAGCAGGTCCAGCTGATCAACACATGGCTCCGAGGCTGGTGTTGTTGGTGGAATTTCAGCTTTTTCAGTCATGGGATAGTATTCTCAACACCAACTCTGCTGACATCTGGTAGTATTCAACTTTCTCAGAAGGGAAAAAGGGTTTTTGCTCAGGGGCTAGCAGACCTGATTGACAGGGCTTTAAACTGTGTTGGAAGGAGGAAAGCTTCAGTACCAGGCTAGTCAGCCACAGGCAATGGGTAGACTCACCAAAGTTGGAGGAACTGTGTGCTAGTGAGACTCCAGACTGCTACATGTGGCGATGGGCAAAAGGGGGCCACACATGAAGTGATTCTACACAAATGCACACAGCATGAGCAACAAGGCAAAGGAGCTGGAAGCCTTGGTCCAGTCCCAGAGATAAGACATCATTTCTATAAGTGAAACCTGGTGACAGGAGTCCTGTGATCGGTGTGCCATGAGGGGTAGTTACAAGCTCTTCAGAAGGGACAGGCAGGGCAGGCGAGGTGGGGTGTTGGCACTGTATATAGTGAAGGAGCTGGAGTGCGCAGAGCTTGCAATTGGCAATGGCACAGCTGAGAGCCTCTGGGTGAGGATTAAGAGACAGGCAAATAAAGCGGATGTAGTTGTAGGAGTCTGCTATAAGCCACCCAGCCAGGAGGATGACACGGGTGAGTGATTCTTTAAGGAACTAAAGGATGCCTCTAAGTCATGTGCCCTTGTCCTTATGGGGGACTTCAACTTGTCAGATGTTAACTAGGAATACCACATGGCTGGGACAAACAGGTCCAGAAGGTTGCTCAACCGTCTGGATGACAACATCTTGTTACAGGTACTAAGGGAACTGACCAGGAAAGGCGCCTTCCTTGACTTGCTCCTTATTAACAGAGAGGGCCTCACGGGTGAAGTGGAGATCAGGGGCCACCTTGGCCACAGTGACCATGAAACAGTCAAGTTTGAAATCTATAGTGACAGGAGGAAAGCTGCCAGAAAGACCTCAACTCAGGACATGAGGAGAGCAGACCTCTGGTTGCTCAGGGAGCTGCTTAGTAAGGTGCCCTGCGAAAAGGCTTCTGAAGGTGCCAGGGTCCATCGGTGCTGGTCAGTTTTTAAGTACCACCTCCTAAAAGCACACAAGCAGGCAATCCAAAAGTGTAGGAAGTCAAGCAGGTGAGGCAAAAGGCTGGCTTGGCTGACCAGGGATATTCTTCTAGAATAAGGAGAAAAAAAGAAAGTATATGGCTAGTGGAAGAAAGGTCAGGTGGCACAGGAGGACTATCTACAGCTTCCTCACAAGGGGAAGAGGAGGGGCAGGCACTGATCTCTTCTCTCTGGTGACCAATGTTAGGTCCCAAGGGTATGGCAGGAAGATGTGCCAGGGGAGGTTTAGGCTGGGTATTAGGAAAAGGTTCTTCAGCCAGAGGGTGTTGGAGCACAGGAACAGGTTCCCCAGGGAGGCAGTCATGGTGCCAAGCTTGATGCTGTTCAAGACATATTTGGACAACACTCTCAGAGATATGGTGTGAATTTGGTGTTGTCTTGTGCAGGGACAGCAGTCGGGCTTGATGATCCTTCTGGGTCCCTTCCAACTCAGGACAATCTATGATTCTATGATTCTAAATGTCTTCATATTTTATTGTAGGCTGTAAGAATGACCTGCAATAATGGCTTTTTGAAATAGAACTCTTAAATCCTGTAAACATCAGGGAACTGAAAACCTTTCTAGGCTACCACTCTCGTCATACGGGCAGAGTCCAATAGCCCATCGAGGGTGTAGTGTTTATGTTCGATGAGCTGCCAAAATGTAATTAAAATTTTTTTGAATACTTACACATTAGCACATTTGAAAGAAAAAAGCATCATAAAGGAAAAGGGAATGTAATTTATCACACTAAAATAAGTATGCTGAAGAAATGTGGGCTGCATTTTAGAGACATTGCCAACAACCAGTCATGCATGTCTATTCTTCTGCTAGTGTTAATATTGTGTATTGTACTTCCCTTTCTTTCCCTTTTATAATATTCTTTGTTCTATTTGAAAAATACTGGAGAGGAACATGGGAGGTGTGGGTGGAAACAGGCAGGAAAGAAGCAGAAGAAAAAAGTAATGATAGCACCTCATTTTTACCCCAAATTCTGACACTGGGTATTTTGGAGTATACCCAGTGATATTCCATCATCAAAACCATTTTGAAAATCTTAAATATATTACAGTTTTCCTTATCCACTGAGGTATATAATCATATAACTCCAGTATGTCCCTATACAAATTAAAATTACTTTCATTGTCATAACTGTTGCATTTTTAAGATTTAGGGTGATACTGGCAGGGCATTTTATACAGAGGTTTATACAAAAGTGTAGGAGTAGTGACAGAAGTCTCACCCTAATCTTGATCACAAAAAAACAGGATCACAAAAATAGGAATTATCACTTGTTGCCATTTCATTATGTTATTCATAAAATTTACCTTGCAGTCAACAAAGAGATGCCTAATTTAAGTCTAATACCTAGTTTCCTTCCATAATAAGGGACAAACACCTCTACATACTACTTCACCTAAGCCACTGATAGGAAGGATGTACATCTCTTGTAACACATCTCTCAACAGTGACTACAGGTCTTTGCCAAAGACATTTGGAATCTGTGAAATAGAAAAAGAAAAGGTGGAAAAGGCCCAGCTTAAGCCCAGAAAAAGTCAGTGAAACAGGTATCAGAATTCCAGGCTTTTAAAATACAACACTAATCTGATTTCATAAAACTGAAAAATCTGCTTCCTTGTACTCTGTATTTTCCAGCTTTTTGTATAATTGAACACATCTACACCTCCCTCCTGGTAAGTATATCAGGGGTGGAGTTCACCAGGTGTGATTTCATTAATTTCTTCCTGTGAGTTGTGCAGATCTTTCACTTAACAATAGAGGAGAGATAAATACTATGTATTCAGAAAAGAGGCTGAAATGTTACTAAAATACTTAGAAAAAATAACAAGGAAAGTTACAGTCCCTTAAACTACTTAAAGCCTCATTGTTTCTCAAGTGTTTAAATATTAAGCAGTTAAAAGGAAGATTCAAGTCTTGATTAGATTACCATAACTAATAAACAGCTATGACCGCAAGCTAAAAATCTGACAGTGGCTGACGCAAATTCAACACATATAGGTGCAACAGTCATGCCGTGCAGGTGTGTTTAAAAAAAGAAAAGCAAAAGCATTCTCTTTTTATTCACTTTGGGTTTTTTCCTTATTTTTTCTTTAGTAGACAGGTTTATATGTTTAATGGTATTATCAGGATCATTGTATGTGAATTAGTCCAGAGTCTGTGCTTTTTTTCCCTCCTAGAATCAGGGTCAAGACAACTGCTGTCTTTTAACAAGAAAAATGACCAACCTTTTTACAACAAAATCTCCCAAGAATCAGCCACAAAGAGCAAGCTATTAATTATATCTGTGGAACTTTCTCACCCAAACCCAGCTAGCTAACATCCCTGTGTAAAGGCAAAAGTTTGGATTACTGGCTTTCTTTTTCTAGTTTTTTTTCTTTTTTTTTTTTTTGTTTTTTTTCCCCCCCTCCGGATTGTTTACATGACTTTCTACCCTGATCTAGATATAGAACATTCAGATCTACTTCGGTCACCTAAATGGTCAAATACCAAATATTTCCTACAGTGTATGCTCAGTTTGTCCCCAAAAGAAAAAGAATGTAAATGTCTTTTGGTTGCATATAGCTTACTATTTAGGAGTCCAAGCTAACCTTTGCAAAAGATCAAACATGAATCAATTGCTGTGTATTTACTTTGCTGAAGTGATAAAAAATTTCTAGACGTGCTTTTTTTCTGGCAGTGGTTACTTTCACAGTAGAAGTCCTTCTCTGATTGGCACCAGTGATTAAAAAATGGATGGTTTGATAAAGGCATTGGATTTTATCGGAGCATCTACCATTATACTTTGACAATGTTAGCCCTGTTACCAGTGACAAGGACAAAATTTCTGAAGGTACTGTCTTCAGCCAGCATATTTTCAGATTATCCAATATGATTAAGCAAAAGGTTTTTTCTGTTGAAGAGGGTCACATTAGCAAGACTGATGCATGGTTCCATGCAAGACTGATGCATGCTACCAAGAATGGTAGCACTGAAAGATGGCAGAATAAGAGAGGAGAAAGGCAGTAGAAGCTGATTACGACAGCAGTAACAGCAATTACATTGTAAGCAATTATTCCACACATCTGTCAAAAGACAGGGTGCATGACAGAGAACCTCTGCTAAGCTTGGTACACTGAATGACAGCCACAAGTTCTGTCTTGGAAGATGGGAATTTAAGAGTTAGCTATGAATGGAAAAAAGAGTAGTGACGATCTAAGACATGCAGCTTTCCAAGAAACAGAAACATTTATGTACATAAATAAACATAAAATAAAACTAAATCAGTCAGTTGGCTACTGGTTTTGTCCTTTGTTAATGAAAAAAATAATCACAATAAAATCCAGCTTCTCATTTATAATCTGTTTGATCTGTTTGTGGAGTGCTTTGATGTAAGAGAACCTATATTTGATCATTAAAAAATTGAGATCAAATAGACAATTAAATATATTGTCTCTTTTATGGATGCTATGGGAAGCTTATTCTCTTTCTGTCAGTGACAATCTCATACAGAAGGGATTTGCATAAAATAATACAGAAAAATTTTAAAATCCAGGAAGCAATTATATTGTATTTAAATCTAATGACCAGTCTAATTTTTTTTTAGTACCACATTATATCATAGGTGAAGCCCAGACCTCTAGTCCTCCCTGAGAATGTGCAGAGTTATTGAACAGTTGTTGTCCACCTGTAGCTGGATCCCAGATCACAGGATCAACTGACCAGTGATCAACAGGATCACTAGTCCTCCTAGAAACTATCACAAACCAAATTAAGCAGGTGGTTGGGAAAAGCCAACATGGATTTGCCAAAGGTAAATCATGCCTGACTAACTTGATACCTTCTATGACAAAATAACATCTTCTGTTAACATGGAGAGAGCAGTGGAAGCCATTTACCTGGTCTTCAGCAAGTGCTCCACACTGTTTCCCACAGCATTCTCCTGGATAAACTGACAAGATGCAGGTTGGATGAGTGGTCTGTGAGATGGGTAGGATATTGGCTAACAGGCCACACTCAGGGTGGTGATCAATGGATTCTACTCAGGCCAGCAGCCTGACATAAGTGGGCTTCCCATAGGCATCAATACTAGGCCCCAGGCTCTTCAACATCGTAAATGATCTGGATGCTGGGATTGAAAGCACCTTCAGCAAGTTTGCTAAGGACACCAAGCTGGGTTGTGAGGTGGACATATCAGAAGGGAGAGACATCCTACGGAGAGACGTCCTACAGAGACCTGAACAGGCTGGAAGAGCGGTCTAGCAAAAACAGTATGAAGTTTATGAAGTTTAACAAAGACAACTGCAAGGTCTTGCACCTGGGACAGAATAACCACAGAGCCCAGAACAGGTTAGGATCTGTGTGGCTGGGGAGTAGCCTTGCTGAAAGGGATCTGGGGGTCTGGTGGACAAGCTGAACGTGAGTCAGCAGTATGCCACTACAGCAACAAAGGCAAATCAGATCCTGGGCTGCACCCACAGGGGCATTGCTAGCATAGACAGAAACATGATCATCCCACTCTACTCAGCACATTTCAGGTCTCACCTGGAGTACTGTGTCCAGTTCTGGTCCCCACAGTTCACAAAAGATGCAGACAGAGGTCCAAGAGGGACATGAAGATTGCCAAAGGGCTGGAGGACCTGTCCTATGAGGAAAGACTGAGGGAGTTAGGTCTTTTGTCCCTGAAGAAGAGAAGGCTCAGGGGAACCTTGTCACAGAATTCTAAACTTAGAGGGCAGCTACAAAGAGGAGAGAGGCTCTCTTTTCACAAATAGCCACTTGGAAAAGATAAGGAGCAACAGGTACAAGTTGCACCATGTGAAAGTTTCTTCTTGATAAAATAAAGACATTTTTTACAGTGAGAGCAATTAGTCACTGCAACAACCTCCCCAGGGATATGGTAGAACACCCATTCCTGGAGATTTTCAAGACATGATTGGACAGGTTGCTAGATAATCTCATCCAGGCTTCCTTTCCCACAAAAGATTGGACCAGATGATCTTCTGAGGTCCCTTCCAACCTAAGCTCTTCTATGATGTTATGATTCTAACTTTCTGTACACTTTTTATGTGGCAGAGCTGCACATATGAAGAAAGTCACAGTCAGATCTGTTGCAAATGAGGGGAAGCTCCTACCACTTTTGTGTTTAATTCACTTAATGTTTATCCCATCATTCATTGGAGGATACTTTTTCCATATCTTTGATTCTCCAAGCTACTAATAATTTTATTTCAGTTTGTAACTCCTACATATCTCATGTATAACATAGACTTTAAATATTGCTCTGAATCCATGCTGAATGCTCCTTAGTTTATCCTGAGGGAAGAACTTTTCCAGAAGTTGTAAATATGTTGTTTTTAATTTCACTGAATATCCTTGGGTTTTGTACTATCAGAGGTAAAATGAGAATGCAATTTGCTTTCCCTGTGGCTTTCAGTATTTTGTTTTGGGTTTGTTTTTGGTTTTTTTTTTTTTTGCTCAGCGTATCTAGTCTTGTTTAATCTAAAACAAACAGCCTCTATGCCTCTATCTTTGCTTACATAATGTCTTCAGCTTCCAGGAATGTATATATATTTTTATATATAAAATATATTTTTATATATACATTTATTTATTTATTTATAAACAAAACCACTCTAGTTCATAAGAAAGTAATATGCACTTGTAGGGCATAGCACGTTCAGCTATAAGGTAAGCAGCTGCAATACATCATATGAAGTGCTTATTCTCTCTGTTGACTAAGAAGGAAAATATGTTGACTAGCTTCAGAAATAGAGGCTCAGAAATTGAGTGGATTCATTCTGCTGTTTCAGCAAAATACAAGACAGTTCTACTTGTCTTTGGAAGGATTTCCTATTCCCAGACAGTACTTCAAGACTGTGGCATATAATACCTTCTGTGTTGACACGTTAAAGGACAATAGTGGATTGGATGCCATTGCTTCTGTAGTGCCTGCTATTTTTTTGCCACATTTTGCCACTTTAATGGTTCAGCCAAGTACGACAGCGAGCCATTGAAATAGTATAGAAGGAGTACTTTGATGCCTATATGTAACAATTTACATATGACAGCAGGAGACCTGATAGTATCTCTATAACTGAGGTGGCTGGTTGAACCACAAGAAGTACATTTGGTGATCTGTGGTAATGACTGCTTAGGATGTCCATTTCAGAGAGATGAGGTCTGGGGATATTTTTCCTAGACAGCTCCGTGCATCATGAAATGACAGGAGAAATTATTCTTCCCTAAGATAAAGTACACAGAAAATTAATATTCAATTACTGCAAGAATAATTTTTCGTGAGTGTGTAACTTCTCTTTTCCTCTTTCTGGTAACATTATCCCAGAAAGGCTACACCAATCCAATAGCACTCTTCTGGTTTTACCCTACTCAAGTCACCAGACTAGACTAAATGAAATATTTCAGTTTATAGAAAATGTCATCAGCTATGTTGTAATTCCCACAGTATAAACATTTAAGCAGAAGATTTTATCAAGGAAGTTCTTGATTTCAGGTTTCTGCGTTTTGTTGTTTTTTGTGTGTTTGTTTTTACAAAGGGAAAAATCTGGATACATATGACTTTCACCAACCACATATTCATCCAGTTATAGACTAGTAAAATATATCTCAATAAGAGATGTACAAGACCATAGAATCTCTTCCCACATAATGCATAGAAGCAAGGAATAAAACAAATGAAATATGGTAATCATAGAATCATTTAGGTTGGAAAATACCTTTAAAATATATTATTGTAATTTCTAGAACAATAGATAAAATATGAAAAATTCAACACTATGAGGTAACAAAAAGGCAGAAGAAAAGCTTAAATATAAGCATTATAAGCAGATTGTATCTTTTAAAAAAATTATTTGGAGGTCAGACACATGAGATCTCTGGACTGTAGAAACTTAAGTGGAGAGAGACCACTAAATTTCCTACTCTCAGCCGTGTCAGCTAACCACTGCAAAAGGGAGAAAGTAATATGTCTCACTCTTCCTATTTTTTTTTAGTTATTAAAAGTGGTATGGTTAGACTCCTAACTAGATTTTTTTTCCTATCTCCTCTTCAGACATATAATGTCAATATGCAGTTTTTCATATTTCTCCCTCATTTTCACATCACTGTGCACTGCAGGTCCAGATACACCCTGGTATCTGGCCCAAGACTGAATTTAATCAGACCCGGAAAAGTATGGAAAATGTGTGTAAAACAAAAGAGAGACATCTAAGGATCAAATACTGACAAGAAATGAAGTGATTTATTTACTTTCCTGCTGAGGAAGTATCTATGGTGTTTTGATTAGCCTGCAAACTCATAATATATTTTTGTCATTTTGTAAAGTTTGAGGATGCTGATAAAGCAGCAATAAAGTAGTAGGAAAGTATAGCACTAAAACTGAAGTACTAGGGGTAGAGTAGAAAATACATCTGGGATTATTCAGCATTCAACCTCCTCAGATTCCCCTGCAGCAAACTTAAAATCTCTCAAAGAGCACAAGGTACTCGAAGTGCAGTCCCATTCCATATTGATAAGCCCTTAATTTCATTTTTGCTTCAAAGAAAAAGCATGAGTCAACAAGAGGAGAACTTTGAGCTACATAAAAATGCTATCTGTATTAATGGGGCAAGTCCAGCAAAATGATGGCTAGAAGTGCTGATAAATAGAAGGCAGTTTAAATTATGCTGATGTGTCTATTCCATTTTCTCAGCAGACTATGAGCAGCATAATTAGATTGTTTTTTTTTTCCTCTGCATCCAAAGGGCATTCATTCCTTGTGTCCCTCTCCTTTTTACAGCAAGTATCTGGGAGTGATACCCTGTGATATTAACACTGTCACTGGAAAAGGAATCCTTAGGATCCTTTCATCTGGAGTATAACTTCTCTCACCTAAAAACAGCAAAGATACCTACATAGTCATAATGATCTGAAATACGTAATCTGTAAAATAAAAGTACAGGTCTCAGTACACCTTCAGCAGCTATAGGGACATATGTTAAATTTTAATTTCATTATCTCTGCCTTACCAGTGTATTATAAGGTATCTCATAAATTACCTAATTTTCACCTGTCATTGAACAGGAGAACATGAAAAGCCCATATAAGCCAAGTCTAAGTGCCCTACCACTGTTACTCAGTTGTGAAATTCCTATTAAAACAAAGGGCTTAATCTTGGAAAATGACAGGATTGATTAAGGTGTTTGAAGGTCTACGTTGAGGATAATTTGAGATGTGTATGTTCCATGTAGTCCCCAGCTGACACTCCAGAAGGGTGCAAGTTTCGCTCTGGTCCCAAGCTGAGCTCCAAGGATGGATTCAGCTTGAGGTTAAGACATCTAAACTTCAGTGTCTACTTGTAGGTTTCTGTACAAGAGCTAGCTAATAGACTCAAGTTAACCATAGGAGTCTGAAAAGGTCTATTACTTGACCACACCTAGCACGGCTTGAAAGGCCCTAGAGTACCTGAGATATCTACATGGCAGGTATAACATGGGACAAAAGGGAGACTCTCTTCTATCTTGAGTGACACTGGGCAACCAAGCAAGGTATGTTATGACATCATGATTATATTAGGTGGTTATGTTTACCTAATGAATAGTTTTCTGGAAGTCTACTTTAGTGATAGCTTAGTCATTTGATATACTCCACTCACTATATTAAATAGATGCCTAGAAACCTGCATGAAGAGATGTTAATACAGGTTTCTTAAGCTTGAACTGAATTAATTCTACTGGGACGTGCGACCACTTTGTAATACTGACATGAAATTTGAAAGGTACATGGCATATCTGCACTATGAGCTTGATCACTACAAAATTGGTTTAAGTATACATAGAGAAATCTTAGCTTGTGAAATTTTACTTTAAAAACCGCTGAGTTCAGCTGTATTTCCCACCAAATAGGCAGGTCAGAAGATGAGCACTAAAAATCTGGAATTAAATTTTTTCATTAAAAACGTATTGAAATGCAAGTTGTATGTAAAATCCAAGGAAAAATGGGCTAAATTGTTACTATTCCTTCCACATTTTACCATAACCCGTATGATCAGGTATGATCTATACTGATTAGGTCATCTTCAACAAGTCAGTTTCAGGAAATGAAATAGTTATCATACTGGGGAATGATAATGCACAACTGCTGAGGCTGAGGACTTGAATTTTGAAGAGCAATCCCACTTCATTATGATGTGGGTAAAAATGCTTGACTGGTACTCCTTTACAAATTCTGTGCGCTAAGAACAGTGCTCCTTTCTGCACTTAGAGACAGAAAACTTCATATGAGAAGACTCTTATTTTTCAGAGACCTTACACCTAACCAAAAGTTGTAAGTCATATATGATGTGCTACACGTGATCTGTTATTTTCACCAACCACTTTCCAACAACCAACATATTGCTTGAAAAAAAAACCTAAAAAGATACACAACATAATCGAAGGCTGTGCTGCCGTCCAACGAGACCTGGACAGGCTGGAGAGCTGGGGCCGAGGGGAACCTCATGAAATTCAACAAGAGCAAGTGCAAGGTCCTGCACCTGGGGAGGAACAACCCCATGCACCAGTACAGGCTGGGGGCTGAACTACTGGAAAGCGGCTCTGTTGAGAAGGACCTGTGAGTGCTGGTGGTCAGCAAGGTGACCCTGAGCCAGCAATGTGCCCTTGCGGCCAAGTAGGCCAACAGTGTCCTGGGCTGCATTAAAAGGAGTGTGGCTGGCAGATTGAGGGACGTTATCCTTCCCCTCTACTCTGCCAGAGTAAGACCACATCTGGAGTACTGTGTCCAGTTTTGGGCCCCCCAGTTCAGGAAGGATGTAGAACTGCTTGAGCAAGCCCAGCGGAGAGCTACCAAGATGATCAGGGGACTTGAGCATCTCCCTTATGAGGAAAGGCTGAGAGACTTGAGTTTGTTCAGCCTGGAGAAGAGAAGACTGAGGGACGATCTTATCAATGGTTATAAATATTTGAAAGGTGGGTGTCAGGAGGACTGGGCCAGGCTCTTTTCAATAGTGCCCAATGACAGGACAAGGGGCAACGGGCACAAGTTGGAACACAGCAAGTTCCACCTAAACGTGAGAAAAAACTTTCCTGTGAGGGTGGCAGAGCAGTGGCACAGGCTGCCCAGGGAGGTGGTGGAGTCCCTTTCCTGGAGACATTCAGAACCCACCTGGACACATCCTGTGCCCCCTGCTGTAAGTGTACCTGCTCAATCAGGGGGGTTGGACGGGATGATCTCCAGAGGTCCCTTCCAACCCCTACCATTCTGTGATTCTATGATAAGTTCAGTCCAATTATCAACATAAAGAAAAAGAAGTCCTATTCCAGCCATGGTCTGAAAGAAAACCTCTCAAGACCAGTATCAGATATTGTCAGTAAAACAGTGATCTCTGCAGATAAATTCTGTCAGTATGACCACCTCTGTCTCAGAATTCTGTGACAGATGATAAAGTTATACAGACTAAACACCAATGAAGCTTTTGAGGAGATTAAAACTCTTTATCCAAAAGATGATCCAACTCTAAACAAAACTAAATGTGTATTATACAGTAGTGAATTCCAATTTTTTGTACAGCTAAGAAACTTGAACTATTTGCTGCTATGTTAAGCATCTCAATTCCAAATGCATTTCTTTTTTCATGCACCTCCTGGCATAAAATGATGAGGTCGGATCCTAGACACTGAGACCTTAAAGCACTATTCTACACCATATACTGCCCTGTAGGTCAGCTAACACAGCTTTGGGCATCTGCTATGTATTTTCATAAGAGATGGTCCAGAGCTATTATTATGGCAAGTTGAAATATGTTGAATGCCTGTAAGGCAAGATGATGAAATGTTACAGACACCCACAAGACATATCTTTAGCTGTCACGTTAGTTCTGCAACAGGGCAACTTGCAGCTAGAGATGATCTGCTGTAGCAAAGATGTATCAAAGCCTGGGATTAAAAGCTGTGAAGCACAAAAGGCACCAGAGGACACAAGTGTGTCACCAAAACCCAAGACACCTGTGTCCACAGCAAAAAGCTAATTTCCCAGAGAAGCCATGAAAGCTTCTCTGAGTACTTTTAAACTAAGCTGATGAGAAGCTATCATGCTCTAAGAAGTATTCACATCATCAACACAAAATTTAGAATTTAGGCCTCTGGCTCAATTTACAAAGTGAACTCTTAAGTCTGTCATAGAAGATTTATAGCATTGTGATATCATATTGAGGAAGAAATATGCAAGTGATATGAAGTTTTGTAAAAGTTCATCTTAAGATAGCGTAGCTTAATGTGCCTCTGTTGAAGTCAATTTTTAATGGGAATAAAGCTATGAATGGCAAAATCTGCTATAGAACTTGTAACTGGTATTGCAGCTGCTATGTGGAATGTTCCTGATTTAGTATTTTTTAAATGTTCTATATTAACTTACAACTTCAATGTGCCCAACACTGTAAGCTTTGTAAGATGAGATATGTAATATGAAGTAATTCTATAGCATTGTCTATTGTTTTCTTTACACGTATTATAGCACTGAAGACTTTCTGAGAAATATCAGCATGCACATGTGGATTTCAGAAGTTTCAGGATAATGAGAGTTAAGCTGTATTTGCTTTCATCTGAATCAGCTACACTCCATTCCTGTAGAACTACAGCATCTCAACACCTCATATACAGATACAGAGGTAGGAGATTTCATACCAACAGGTATTTTGAGAAAGATAAAAATATATACTTTGAGAAACAGATAATTTTCTGTGTACTGGAGATATTAACTGCAAGTACTGAGTGAAGGAAGAGCTCTTTCAAAACAGTAGTGTATGATCATCTAATTGAAGCATATTAGGTAACTTATAAATCACAAGTTGATATAGCTAAGTTACAGTTGACCAACCAGTATTTTTCTTTTTTCTTCTAGCTTCTGTGCTTGATTTCATAGCGTTGACATTTTCAACAGTATCTTCTGTGTACAAATTTATGTAAGTTAATTATATCTGATACTAATGTTTTCTGTCTTTCTGTGCAGATGTTAACCACATAATGTGTCAAAGTTCAGATTCCTCTCTGCATCTATACAAGACTTTTGTAAAGCTTCTTCAATAATCCAGTCCCATAAAAGTACCTTTAGTACTTAGCAAATCCTTGCACCAGTTATTTTCTCTTTTCACAATTAAAATTGATTACCATCTTGCTAGGAAGAGGAAATCCTTGATTCCACCTCTTATTTCCCAAGAGTCTGCAGTGCCTCCAGCAGCAAGGAGTGTGTATACAGCTGGTTATACAGCATCAGAAGTGACAACACTGAGACTAAGCATAAGGAAATATGCTTCTGTGCCTTATACAGAGAAATAAAAATGATGCCGTCATTTTTATGCCGTAGTCTAAGAGCTGAAAATATCACCAGCTCCAGCTAAAATATCTTGGAGTTTTCTACAGCTGATGTGTTACTTATTCATAGTTATATATGTTTTTTCTAGACAGGTACCTCAGCGCTTTCCATATTGCTCTGATTTTTTTCCTAGTGTTAAAATGGATAAGCAGGGCGCAGGCAGTCTATGCTGGTTTGCTAAGAGCTACTTTGCTGAAGTGGTTACATCAGTTATGCTTACTCATACAGATCTGGAGTTGCAAGAAGGCTTGGCTATCGCATCACTGAACACTGCAGCAGCTGAGCACTGTTGCTTAGGGGATTCCCGGAGCCTGGGGTTATGCATCCAAGTTCTCTAGACAATGCCTGAGGAGAGATAGGCAGCTTAAAGATAAATCTATGCTGCAGTTATTTTTTATGACTGCAACTTACGTAAAATGACAAAGTTAACTTTAGTGTAGCTTTGGTACAGACAAGAGCGTAGCCATTGCAGCACAGAAGTCAGGTTGTTTCTGCATTTTGCATTAAAAAAACTATCGGATAAAATTACTAAATAATGTTATGACCACATACCAGAATCAAAACTTCCCTTTCCAAGAAATGACCTTATTTCTGGGCCATAGAGTCTTGCTTCCTTTTGCTTATTCACTCACTCTCTGTCCCTTGAAATTTGCTTTCTGCTATACTAGCATATACAGTGAATGGTAGCGTAGTTACCTTTTGTCTATAGCTTGCTACCAGGCATTCTGCTGAGGGGCAAGAGAGATATGGGTCAGTTCCCTTCATACAGAGATTTTTCACCTCCTTGACAAATACTGTAATGACTAAGCAATTGAATCAATTACATATAAATGGTGAATGCCTGCTGCACTCCTCTAGCTATTCTTTAGAAGAAAAAGATGAGCCTGATTTTGCGTAACTTGCACAGTCAAACAACTAAAGTTGGCAGTAAAACATGTAAGTCCAGAAGAGAGCTAGTACTTTTTTCTGTTATTTTTAAAGGTACCATTTTCTCTCATCATTGATTGTATTATGATTTAAGCCATTAAAGGAAAGTCTTGATATAAAATTGCAAAGAAAATAAGTTATTTCCTAATGTGAATGCTTTAGGACTGTGAAAGTCTTCATTATAACAAGCTTTTTATAGCCTGCTATGAATTAGCTTAATCTAACCCTGTTGATTGTTCTGGGTGTTATAAATTCCTCTCTCACATTGCCAAATTGGATTTATGAATTCTACCTATAAGAAAATGTTATGGATAAAAAATGCCTAAAAAGTAAGAATGGCAAATATCAACCTACCTACATGCTTGTGTGGATCTGGTCCTGGAGAGGAAAAAATATGGTGCAGTTTCAATGGCCAGACAAGGGAGTAAAGAGCATGTGCATTGCACCTCATATTAGTTGTGTTTCGGTTCTCCAGACAAGAATAACAGAAGCCTCAGGGCACTGCTTATGCTCTTTGTGCAAGAGTTCATGCCAGTGTGTGCGGGCTGTCATAGAAGCATAATCTTGCAAAAGCTGAAGTAGTTAGCTGGCTTGTCACAGGGTAACTTCCCCGCAGAACAAATGGGAGAAGACAGTGACAATTTGCATCTTGCAGTACACAGCAGTCTGCTGCCCCGTATCGAGAGCAAAGTTACAGTCAAGCCCAAGGCAAACAGCAATTCAAGTAAGGGATGTTCTTTATAGTTCTGACAGGCAAGATAGAAGAGGGTTGAGGTCATTGACAGATAGCCCAGTTAAGAAAGAAAGTAACTAACTTACAAGGTTTATGTAAACAGAGGTCTTTCTTAAGGTCAGTTTGTAAAATCTGACCAAGATATTAATTGTTTATTCCCTCAAGGGTACAAAAGTGACCATGAAGCAGTGCTGTGGATGTATCACCTGAACTACCACCATTAGCTGTATATTTGAACCTTTATTGGATGAAGATAAACAGTATAACCTATATCAAAATCCATTTTGTTCCATTTTCTAATCTAAACAATTATCCTTCAGAATCATGTTTGAAGTAATAATTTAATTACATGCCATGTTTCACTTACTGTCAGAGACATACAAGCTGACACGTTGTTTTGTCCATCTATTATAGCCATAAGTAGTTTCAGCAACAATATCTATTGATTTTCTCCTTCACAAAATTCCTTGGAAGTTTGTTTGAACTTCTTTCCAGGGATGATCAAGCAATCCTGTTTTTACTTTTATCCTAGTGTGTTCTGATGGGGGGAAAAAATGTAACATAAAGTTAACATTATTTTTAAGAGAAAAAAATAGATACGTTTTTCCCTGATAGCTGCAGGAAAGAGAAAGTGGCATTTTTGTTTCCATCCCACCAATTAGGTGTCCAGAAGAATAGAAGATGAAAAAATAATCTTTTAGTAAATTTGTCAGTAAAAATCTGTAAATATAATGTTCAAGGAAAACATGGGTCCCTGGTGATATTAAGTAAAAGTTAAATAGTACCCTTTGTTTACTTTTAAAAAATGATTTTGTGAATTTACACAAGAAAATTAATATATTGACCAATGCAATGAATTAACATGCAATGAAGAGGCAATTATGAGCTCAAGAAGAAATAAAACATGCCCAGTTAGTGAGTGATTCAGTGCAGGTGGCTACCCTTGTTTAGGTTAAATAAGCAGTCCCAGAGGTGATGACATTTCATGAATTGTGAAAGAAACCTTAACAAAGAGATAAAGCATAAGTCTCTCATATGATTTGAAGTCTGAAATTCAATCTACAACTTGATGGAAAAGGCGGTTCAAGCTAAAACTTTAATATTGCAAAACAGACAGCTGCTTTTAAAAATAATATTAAAAAAATAAACTCATGTTGCTCTAATTTTGGAAGTTGTTTCCAAGATGCATTTTTCATACTGTCTGCGATTTCAGTTGGCTTCCTATTTTTCTTTTCTAAGAGTAGAGGTCATATGGGAACAAGCGTGGGAATCTGCATGGGGGAATTTTTTCATGTTTGTTTTCTAATTAATTTGAATACATTTGGCTAACAGTTTTATGCAGAATAGGTAAAAGAAAGAATCAATCATTTAGAACTTAGAGAGAAAGTTCAAGGTGTTGAATAGTTTGCTACACCATGCTGACAATATTGAGTTTTCATTAGGTTTTACAGGAGACAACTCAGACAGAATTAAATCAAGTAAAGATAGGTTGACCTCCTACTGCTCACACTGGTCTTCACTTTTTGTTTCCGAACAGTAGGAGAAAATCCATCATGAGCATTTGCTTTTGCAATGGTCTGTTATATTATTGCAGCTGTGCAACTGCTATAAGAAGAGAGAAGAACTTTCTTGCCAAAACCAGGATGAAAGCACTTAAAATTGTCTGTGGGAAGCCTGATGAAAATTTACAACTACCACAAGTTAGTCACATAGATTTGAATGTTTATACAACACAAAAGATGTACTGAGCTCAAGCTTCTAAGTTTGTCAGCCCAGGATGTACTCTCAGAAAAGAGTTCTACATCTCCTGTGCAGTTAAGCAAACAAAAGTTTGTGTGCAAAAGTCTAAGGAAAATAATTATGACAGCAGTCACACTAGCTCTTCATAGCTTATAACACTTTTCATCCAAGGGTCTAGAAAAACTTTAAAAGATATTTTTTTGGAAGAAAACTGAAACTTCCATTTGTTTAATCCCTCTATTAAAAAGCCAAAAGTCTGAACTGACCTCCATAATTTAGACATTCAGATATTATTTTATTGAATCTCATATCTCGGTTCACCTCACCTTTCCTGTCATGTCGACTTTAGAAACTCACTATACATTTAAATTTAATAACCATGCAGAATTAGGCCTGTAAAGATCCTAGGCAATTTACTTTGTCTTCTCTCACAAAGGCTTAGAGATTGGTCACCAGCCAATTGTTTCCCTATATTGTCCCTAATCTTTCCAACCCTTAACTAGCCCTTACTGATATAACGCCATATGATCCCAAGCTAGAGCTATATTTCCTCAGGAAAACGCCTTGATGAGCCAGATATGTATATAATGAAAGTTAAAATTAATTAGTTAGTTTGGGGTAGCTCAATAGATTATATCAGACTATATATTATGAAGGATTAAATAAGGAAATATTGGCACATAAAGATTGGGCCTAGTGAGATGCTAGGTCAAGAAGCAGAGACAATCCACTCCTTCCCCCTTGCTGTCTGTACTGTAAACAGTATGGGATTATGGTACTTAAATACTTTACAGTCAGAGTCCATGACTGCTACTTATTTGTGAGGTGTAGAGCATTTTTACATGGTCTGGAGAGTCCAGTTAGGGTCCTTAGTCCCTAGGTTATTTCCCTGAGCTTTGCCTACAAAAAGTGGAGAACTTACCATATAGTTGCAGCTGTTTTCTTCCACTTTGCCCTTTCCATTTTTCCTTCATCATTCCATCTTCCCTCATGCCAGATAATTCTTTCCACAAATGCTGGCAGAGTTCCTTTATTCCTCTAACAATATCAAAAGGTATAACTGATCACTAAACTGAGGTGTCAGTGCTGTACTGGCAAGCACCGAGACATCTGACTCCTTCAGTATCGAAGAGGATGGACAAAGAGATGCAGCGTATCATATACTATTGCCTTGGTCGAGCATTTCAGGAGTTACTGAATTCTTTTACACATTTAACAGGAGTTACTTCTTCCTGCACATTCCCAGTAATCCTGTTGCTTTATGGTCCTTGTCCTCTTCTTGGTTTAGATTCAGCGAAGTCAGCAAAAGCAGAGTGAACACTGGTGCCTCCAAAGCCTTTTTTGTGGGGTTCTGATAAAAAGTGATCCAAGATTCCTAAAGCTTTTCCCATTGGAAATGCAAAGGTTCTGGCCATAAGACTTTAATGGAGTGGCATCACACTTAAAATTATGTCAAGTAGCATGAGAAAGCACCCAGGTTCATTTGGGTGTCTGTATGAGAGGAGCTTGAATCCAAGGCAAAGCTACTAAAATTTTCTTAACAGATTTTAAATATAAAATGACAAAACTACAGAGATTTACAGTGTGTGATGGGAAAGGATTATGATGAGACATGTTCTAATAAATCAAGAGTGGACCCCCTTTTCCTGGGGATGGCTGG
This sequence comes from Phalacrocorax carbo, assembly GCF_963921805.1. Taxonomy (NCBI): domain Eukaryota; kingdom Metazoa; phylum Chordata; class Aves; order Suliformes; family Phalacrocoracidae; genus Phalacrocorax; species Phalacrocorax carbo. The sequence goes on along the minus strand of NC_087513.1, from coordinate 19,761,349 downwards.
AGGTACCAAGACCCTTGTACATATAACAGCATGTGTCTTTCCTGGAGATAGTTCATGGCCAAGATGCATGCAATATTAATAAGTAAAGCTAGCATCACAGAGTGCTTATGCCCATCAAGTAAACTTAACCAAACCATCCCTTACACATTATTTCTAGAAGTTTTCTATTTTTTTAATAATACCTCCTTTTTAAAAGGCAATTTGTTGTAAACTCTTCATAGCCCAGTTTCTTAATTTCTGCCTCTTAAAGTACATTTCAGGAAAGTTTATCTCCCTTTCATTCCAAAATCTTGGAAGTTATGAAGAACAAAGACATCATAAGAATAGATATATTAGATTGGACAAATGTCCATCTAGACTAATATTTTCAACAGTGTCTGTGAAAGAGTAAGAACAGAGGAATTACACGTGACGCTACCACCTAAGTCTCTTCTAACCTACAAGTGTTTGTAGCAGAAGTACTTCCTGCATTAGCTGTTTAATTTCCTCTTGAATCCACATACACAGCATCCTATAGATAGGAGTTCTACAGGACTGACACTGGGTGCATCTTTTTCTTTGTTTTTAACCTAACTCCTACCAGCTTTTCACATTACAAGACTATTATATATTAGCAGAAGACTATTAATAGAAAGAATCATGATTCATGCCATAAAGAGGTAAAGGACAAGTTCATAATGAACATTTCAAATTTTTCTGTCTATAAAATGTCAGCTATAATTCATGAATTTATAATTCATATAGCTGTAATACTATTAAATATAATTCAATAACTAGAATTATTTTGTAAAAAAATTTATATAAAAGAATGAAATGCAGATTTTTTTCTTGAAAATCTTTGTAACTTTCCTTTCTTTAAGAAGTATAAAAGAAAGATAACTTGCATGTACCACCAGAGAGCTCTAAGAATCTCACAGAACTAAATTATTGCAATAAGGAAATCCAATGGATTAAAGGTTTCCTGTGACGGACAATGTAAGTCTGTTTTAACTCAATGTATGAAGTTAAATATAAAAGTTATTCACCTGAACAAGCACAGAGCAATTGATATTAATTGCTCAAGCACTGATTCTAATTTGTTCTTAGAATGATAATCAAGGAAACATAGTATGTTAAATACCGAGTGACATCTCTGAAATTACATTTCTGTCAAAAGATTTACAAAGAAGTAGACATATGCTCCAGTACATTACAAACATGGAATAGACCTGAATGCTTTTCAGATTCAATTACAAAGTCGGTGAGTACAGCAAATGCAGGAGATATTGTGTCAGTATAGAACTCCCACACAGATTACAAAAACAAAATTCCTTTTTTCAGCCTAAGCCTTTCTCACACAATTAGCTCTTATAATCTTGGCCAAAGAGATTATTTGCACAAATGTTCTTGTAAGAAAGATATAGCTTAAGTGAACAGCTTAAGGTCTGCACCCCCCCCCCAAAAACCCAGAAAGTCAAAGTCAAACAATAATAATGTTTTGAATTGGGAGCAGTAGTTCAGTTACATTCAGAAAGCACTGACTGCTGCTGTGTCTGCTTTTAATAAGTTCATTTCTTCATGATTTTGGAATATAAGTACTCTTCACCTTAATATATTGGTACGTAGAACTAACCATTGAAATATGCAGAAATAATAAAGGAACAGAAACAAGAGTAAAAACTCTCTACAGCACATAAAATGTTTTAGTCTAATGTATCCTGGAGGAGAGTATTTACAGAACATGGTTACAAAGCAACAATCAAAAAAAGTTTCAGATAACTCCTAGCAAACTAAACACATTTGAATGCAATAAGGTGGCAAAACGGTTCCTACAGAGACCCAGACAGACACACTATACCGAGATGATTCTACTGCTTTACAGACCACTGGTTTTTTCTAGAGGTAGCCCACAAAAAGTAAAACAAATATATATATATATATTAAAAATATAAAAGAGTCACATAAAAAGTAATTTGGATGTATAAAGCTGTTGTAAACATTTCATACCTAGTATCCTTAGCATACCACATGTCAAAGGTATTCCAACAATCCTCACTCTTAGCCATACAACATACCCCATGCCATCTGTCCCAGACGACTTTACACTTTTACAGTGTTTCCAAGTCCTTCCTAGGCCTCACCTACCTCACAGGAACCATAAATGCATCAAGATGCAATAAAGCTATGGAAGGATTTCTGCCCTGCTCTCACCAGTATCTATCATCACTTCTTAATCCACCTAAGGGACCAATCCTTCCTTTGCCCTGAGCAATGATTTCACTGCTTCTATGTGCTGTAATATGCTGTCATAGGCTGCAAGCTCCTGAGGGTTCTTAAGCAGTAGGAAAGCAGTCTTCAGCAACAGTGAAGTGCTGGATAATTTATCACAAGGGCACACTAGGCACAGCACTGCACAAGCTTTTTCAAGAGCACCTCTGAGTAACAGAAACCACCAGCCTCAGGCAAGGTAAAGGGAGTATGTATGTCACAGGTGCTTTTATCAGGACCACATCTCACTATAGATATCAGCTCACATGGAAGACTCATTTCTAGATATGAAATAGCCTTCTTAGCCCTCTGCAAGGAACAGACTATTAGTTCTGGGCATGTCATTTCTGAGTTCCTGTCTTAATCATTTCAGGTCACAGGAAACTTCCTGTTTTGCCTTCAGTGGCAAAACTATCTGTGCATCAGCTCCTTGTCAATCCTCCCTCACAGCTGTCTTCTTGCAAGGTCATATTACCACCGCCTTGTCTACCTATCAGAAATTACCACCTGTCACATACCTCTTTTCATTGCAGAATTCTGGTAAGGACGCATGTCCAACTTCACTGTAACCATCAGGGACAGATATGTCCCCAACCAGAATGTCTCCAGTGGATCCCAGCAGACCATAAATGGCAGGCATATTCCTGCCCAAGAGAAGGCCAGTAGTTACCAGTATTTTAAGGTATTCTAGGACATTACCTGTCAGTTCAGAAGATTCAGACGTGCCAGAATCATCTACATTAAAATTATTCTTTGTGCCTGAATATTTGACAGCTCCTGGTACAAATGGACATCTTATTTCAGCCTACAAAATCAACTTCTATGGCATGAAAGCATCAGTCTGTGTCCTCAGCAATGACAATAACTGTCATGTTGTACACAGTTCTGTCTTAGTGATCAAGGTAGTAAAGGAACTGCCCTCAGCTCTGTCTCAGTGACCTTCACATATGCCATTAAGTGGTTCATTATCTAAAGGAGATGTCTATAATATCAAGTAGATGTCAAAAATGAGAATGTAATCAGAATCACTATGCACATACCAAAACCTGAGCAAGAATATACAGAATGTTCTTCCAAACTCTTTGCAGGAAAGCCCTGAATGCAGCCTCAATCTCCAGGCTGAGCAAGATATATTAGAATTTGGCTTGATATCAGCAAAAATTCCACCAAGTACAATGGTTATGAACCATTATGCTTAACCCAGAGATAGCTAGCTCTTTTTTATTTTTTTCATCTTCCTCTCCCTCCTTTCCTTCTTCAATTTTCTCCAGTTTTCCTAACTGTCTCCAAACTTTCTGTGAAGAGCAGACTTTCACTTCTGTTATTATAACAACAGCAGAAGCCTGGCCATACTTCCTATCCCATGCCACACTTCTCTGTACCTCTCACTGAAAACATTTTCATATATATATATAAGAAAAAAGCTCATTCCCTCTTACCTTGTCTGCCTTTCATCTGGCAATGAGTGGAAAATATTCTTTACATGGAGTACCAATAGCACCCTTCTTTCTTATAAGAAAATGCATTTCCCAATATATACACACAAGATTTCTCCTAACCTTTACACCCCAACAAAACAGCTTTGCCAGAGTGGACACACTTGAGTATCTAACTGTACTGGGTCTGGCTGGGATGAAGTTAACTTTCATCATAGCAGCCTGTATGGTGTTCTGCTTTGCATTTATGCCTAAAACAATGTTGGTAACACACCAGTGTTTTGGCCAGTGCTGAGCAGTGCTTGCACAGTGTCAAGGTTTTCTCTTTTTCATACTACCCTGCCCTCACCCCCCTCAATGTAGGCAGGGGGTGAGCAGGAAAATGGGAGGGGTACAGTTGGGACAGCTGACTTGAATCAAAGAAAGGCATATTCCATAACATATGATATCATGTTCAGCAATAAAAGCATAAAGAAAGGAGCTGGAAAGGGGAATATTGGTGGTTATGGTCTTTGGCTTTGCAAGTAACCATTACCTGTGTTGAGGACCTGCTTTCCAGGAATTGGCTAAACATCTGCCTGCAGATAAGGAAATAGTCAATAAATTCTTTATATTGCTTTGTTTGCACACAGAGCTTTGCTTTACTTATTAAACTGTCCTTATCTCAACCCACAAGTTTTCTCACTTTTGCTTTTGTGATTCTCTTCCCCATGCCACTGAGGGGCAGAGTTGGGAGAGTCAGTGAGCGACTGTGTGGGTGCTTAGTTGATAGCCAGGGTCAGCTCATGACATTGCCACATTCATATATCCACATAGACATACACAAAAATATTTATTGATCTCCCTTGCTCTAAATTAATTCCTAATTAGTTTTCTTCCAGTTTTCATGTTTAAGCCATAACTTTTTGAGAGAACCATGTAGGTCTAACCCAATATCTATGGTAAAGCAAAGGGAGTAGTACTCTCCACATTCCTACTGAAGAGAAAAAAAGTAACACAGCTATCAACCATGCTTTCATCAGCCTCTTCTGTAAAGAAATCTCACTGCTTACCCTGTAGTCTGCTTTCATCCCTCTGGAGGCATATGACTTTGGATCAGGTAAGGATATCTAGAACTCGTACTTTGTTGTAAGAATATAAAGATGATAAAAAGGAGGACTTCCTAGAAGGGAAACGCTTAAGATAACAAGACTTTATGACAAAAGAAAACATTTTATTGGTACTAAGTTGTGTTTTTCCTCTTGAAAAGTATAGCAAACTTTGCTGGTCTCATAAAAGGCTAATAAAAAGAAATAAAATCTGAAAACTGCAGCCACAATAATTCTGTGTAGGGCCAGTACTCAAACTTGGGTACCAAAGTGCTCTCAGATAACCTTGAAAAGTATACCAAAGGCTAGCTGAGGAAGCTGGCTTTGGAAACTGCAGAGCTTGTTTTCTTTTCACAGGAAGACCAAAAGACTGTTGTGGTTTAGCTGGCAATTCAGCCCCACACAGCCGCTCACTCACTCCCCCACTGGCCAGATGGGGGAGAGAATCAGAAAGGTAAAGCTCGTGGGTTGAGAAAAGAACAGTTTAATAATTAAAATAAAACAATAACAACAACAATAATTATGCAATGAAAAGGAAAATAATGAGAGAGGTGCAAAACCCAGGGCGGTGGGGGGGGAAGGGGGGAATGAACGATTAAAACAAACAGCACATGACACAATCACTCACACACCTGCCCATGTGCCAACCGACCCCGTTAATATACAGGTCATGGCATCACATGGTATGGAATGAACATCTTATTGGCCAGTTGGGGACACCTGTCTTGGCTGTGGTGCCACCCCTCCTGGCCTCTGGCAGAGCATGGGAAGCCGGAAAGTTCCCCAGCTACTATAGGTGCTTCTTAGTGACACTGAGCTACTACTTAACAGCAAATAAAGCAGCTATGTGCCATCGGCACTTTACCTGCTACACTGAAGAGAATTAACTCTATCCCAGCCAAAGCCAGCACAGTTAGAGAAGGAACTGTACCAACCCTGTTGTCAGGCAACAGAAAAGGAATCTGCCGCAAGTCTACACCGTTCAGGATCTGTAAGAGTATTTCATTTATAACTAGATATGTGGGTGACCTGAACTTGAGAAGATATATAGCAGCTCACTTCTAAATCCTCACACTGGCCACATTCAGGCATATGGTTCCTGTCAGTCTAAGCACATTGCCTCATAGTACAAGGCAATCACCATTTTACACATTTTAAAGCTCCTGGTACTGAATATTATTAAAGAATGGATATGAAGCTAACTGAATCACAAGCCTTCTTCAGAATAAGCATTTTATGTGTCAGTGCAATACAATTATTTTTTATTATTTAGCACTCAGCTTCATTAGGATTAATAATAAGAAATAGCTATTAAAAGAAAATAAAAGCTGAATATCATGGGGATAGAGTTGGTATAACCATATACGTGAGACTATGTATGTGAAGAGCTGGTGAAGTCCAATAATTTCCATCAGTTTAAAAACCACTAAAATAAGTGCATGGAGGGATACTATAGAAAATAATCCTATAACAGCAGAGGGATATAGACAAATAAGTAATTTTGAACTTTAATTTGTATTATTTTCTTTGGCAGTCTAGCAAAACAAATGGTATACCTGTTTCATGGCACTATGAATGCTACTTTTGTCTTGGGGATCAGAGCTAGAACTAGAAATTTCCAGGTTAAGCAGTAAAAAATCTGCCATCTTCTATACCAAAAAAAAAAAAAAAGTTGGGGAGAACATTTCTCAAAACAGTAAAAAAAATATTCCAGGTGGAGATCATTACTAAGAGTTTCAATCTCATGCCAGAATATGTTTCCAGAAATGAAAAAATGAACAGGCTAGTCACATACTGGGTGACATACTAAAAGCTGCGCAAGTTATTTTACATAACATTCTTCAAAGTATTGTCGATTGAGTTAAAATTGGATTTCTGTTCAGACTGATTATCTAATATGATAGAAAAATACACAGTCAAGAACAAATTTAGATTTCTGTGGAAAATTAAACTGTAACGTAGGGCTATCCACTGAGGCATTAAATATAGCTATATAATTTTATCTGCAGATAACAACTGTGATATGACTGAACTTCAACTGTTTTCCGGTGAGGACTTAAAAGAAACATGTACACAAAGGACAGATACTTCCTTTGAAATATTTGGAGGGGGTAATCAATTTCCACAGTGTACTTTTCATAAACAATCACTGTACTTGAAACTTCTGAAGATGTAGATCAAGCATGAAAGTCTCTGCTACTGAATCACAAAGGTAAAGAGAGGTCTGTATTTTCACAAAAGAGAGAAACTGAAAAGCTGTAACAAATTTAAGTAGTCATCATTCATTATCATTCAGAGCATTTTAACAATATTTTTTCTTAAATGAAAGATTGCCAAAATATATTATTTTAAAATTATAAGCTTTGCTTTCAATCCAGGTGAAAATAGCTGTAAAAAGGTTGTAGCTTTTTAAAATTAAAATATTAATAAGAAACAGGTACACAAAATGTAGGATATTTTTGATCAGTACAACAATGTAGTTAAATTAAACAGAAAGATGTGACTAACAACATCTACATATTTATTTAATTACTACTTATGAGCATTTCAAAAACCAATGTTCTATATATGATTTAATAGATCTTTCCCAGAAAGATTCTGGCTATGGTTCTGATTGACCAGAGGCATAAGTCCAGATGCACACTTCACTAGCTGTCTTTATCTGAATTATTATTTTCAGTTTTTCTGTTTTTACAATAGTCTCTTCCCTGTGTGTGATGATGGGGCAGGCTTGAGCAGAATGGTCTCGTAACTTGTGACAAGAAATACATGTAAAGTGTAAAAGTCAAAGAACAATGGTAGGTGAAAGCCATAACCTTTGTTGCCCTCCTGAAGTAGCCTTAACATGCAATACAAAGAGGATGGCCAGAGCAGTACGATGTTCTTTCCACCACGCAAAAGTTTACAAGGTCTCAGGGGTTTTCATATCTGCGAGACAGCTGGCAATCTAGATCCTATAAAAATATACATGTCTTCCACACCTGGCAGGGGCAAAATACCTTTTAAAAGGTTTATAATCATTATGATTTTACCAATGGCTAAGCAGGGGATTATTGTTCTTGTTCCACAGATAACATCCCTAAACATCTTTTAGTGTTTTTAGAAGTTATAATGAGTCCCTACAGACATGTTCAGAGGCTATCATAAATAAAGTTGTGTCACTCCTGTACTCTTAAGATGCCTGTCTGAAGAAAAACCTATCAGAGTGCGATGCAGCCATATACAAATTAAAAATATTTTAATTTGCAGCAATGACAAAAGTTTCTCCAATGAGGTACACAGTGGCAAGAAAACAGGTGGTGGAAAATGAAACTTCCCAGTTTTGCAGAACAATTTCTTGTTGCAGCTAAAGAATTAGAATGCAATGTCTAGCATTAAGATTTTAGATAGTTCTGATTGATTATGTGAGGCAAAAATGTGACTCTTTCTTGTTGTCATCCAAAAGTCTGTGTGTACTGTAAAAATGATGACTACGTTTTACGATATATTGATGGTCATATTCACTTGAAATATTTGTATGCACCTAAAATAATTGTTATGCCACCTTCATGCAGAAAAATTTTCTTTGAACAACTCACAATAAAAGATACATAAATACAGACCTCAGGTAAAGGTAGTGGTTTAATAGAGCAGCAAACTATCATGATTAAAAACAGAAAAAGATAACATGCTTTCACCATTAATACCATAAACGTACCTGATAAATCACATAAGTAAATGTTCTGGATTATGAAAATGACAGGGAATAAAGGTATAGTCATGACTGCTATCAGGGTATATTATAGGAACACAAGGTGTACAGTAGGGCTACTATAAGACATCAAAGGAGAATAATTGAATTGGTTAACATTAAAGGCCGGTGCTGTGGAAGTCAGATGCCTGGAGGACTAGAGAAATCTCTAACTTGCTAAGGCACTTCAGCTGCATCTTGCTGTACCTGAAACATTCTTATTAGAATTGCTACCAGGTTATATAAAATCCTTTACAAATAGAAAACATAAAGCTAGTCATTTCAGGCAAAAAGTTAATAGTCAATGTAAATCATAGCTTATTCTCCTGCTATAAATAAGGCAGGGTAGATATGAAAAGGAACATAGCGAGCTACAATGGAGGCTGATGTAATTTGAGGTAGCTCCTTTGGAGTTGAATTGGATTTACATCTGATGACAATTCTTTCCTACAAGCTGCTTTACAGTCTTAAATAAAACAATGGACAAGGCAAGCAGGTGTTGTAAAACATATCAGGGGAGTGCGTAACAATAGACTGATACAAATAAAGAAGCTATATATTAAGACTTAAAAGGATGTGATTTGTTACAATTCAGTTTTGATTACTCTGCTTTGTGGTATGACTGTGAAAGGATTCTAACTCCCACAGTTAAGAAACTGGAAATGGTCAAGTAAGCCTAGAGAGAGGGAGCAAAACGGAGGTGAAGGAAGCACCGATGGCCAAAGAAATCCACTTTTCGATCATAACTAATTTTATTATTAAATAAAAATGAATTAAGATTGGTGAGAAGGAAAGACATATTAACAGACATACATACTCATATAGGTTGCAATTGCTTCTAATTTCCACAGGCTGCAAATCAATCTCCCATCCTTCTAAAAAGGGAAAAATTATCGATGCTTTAAGAAATAAAATGTCTTCAGAGGAAACTCATGCAGATGAAAGCCTAGCCCTAGTGCAGTCAGGTGAAATGATTCCCCTGCTTTCAGCATTGTCATGTTTCAGCAAGAAAATCCTGTCAACTTACAAGTATCTCCTGCCTTCTACACCTTGAGTGCTTTTCTCCAATTTTAGTTATGGTGAGTAAGTCTTATCAGATTTGTCAGACTACTTTTAATATCTAGTATTTTTATTAACTCATCAATTGCTGTAGAGTTTCTACACTGTTTCTAAACTAGTAAAGTTATTTTATTGCAACAGAGCCCAGATTCTGCCCATTAATACGAATCCACATTTGTTATCAATTTAATGAGAGTTATCATACTTCAGATAATTTGATCTTAAATAAGAGACATGGGAAGAATAAAGGTGTACTTTTGTTTTCACATTAAATAGAGAATAGCTTTAAATATCTGGGTCCAGTCCTGTTTAATATATTCATCAATGATCTGGATGAAGGGATGGAGTGTAACCTCAGCAAGTTCGCTGATGACAGCAAGCTGGGAGGAGTGGCTGGTACACCAGAAGGCTGTGCTGCCATCCAGAGAGACCTGGACAGGCTGGAGAGCTGGGCCGAGGGGAACCTCATGAAATTCAACAACAGCAAGTGCAAGGTCCTGTAGTCTTTTTCAAGAAGCAAGCTTGTTAGCATCTTGGGTTCTTCAATGAGAGGAAAATGTTATTCTTGGTGTGATGTATTCTTCCTTGTTCCTGCATAGCTTGGGTTCATGTTTGTTACCAGAGGCTGCTTCCTTCTCATTGCAGCCTAGCTAAAGCCTGGAAGTGACCTATCAGCCTTTCCTAGGATCAATTAAAAAAACCTTGTATTTTGGGGTTTTTTTTACACAGTGACTCCCTCAGTTTGCCAGACCATTCCTGTATACATCATTTAACTTAGGCAGGTAAGGCAATAGCAAGTGCTAAATTAAACTTGCCAAGGTGAGCCCAGATGGGTCCTCAGACCCTGCAGCATCAGGTCAGTTCAAGATCTGAGGCCTGTTACTTACTTTTACTAGTAATGATAAAATTATACATAGTGGTCTACTCTTTTCCTATCAGGGCTTAAATCTGACATAAAGAGAGAAAGATTTTTTTAAGAAAAATTGATCACATGTACCACACTGGTGGATACATTCAGTCAAGAAGCAGCTTTTCCATTTGGGAAATATGGTAAGGTATGTTCAAGGAGAGTATGAGTCTTTAACCTATTCTCTGGCCTGGTTCCCTCATTCTACTGCTTTAAAGCCATTTAGAAGTAGCCTTAATGCCTATGGGAGCTTTGCCAAGAACTCCATTGATCAAGATCTTTCTTAAAATGCAGCTATTTAAAAACATATTCTGAAAAGCATTTGGAAACCAGTGGTACCATATTTATCACACAACATAAATGACAAAAATAATCTTCTAACGCTGGAGTGTCTACCTCAATAGATTAATTAGTTAAACATTGTATATGGTCTAAAATAAGTTCTCGCTGAGGAAGAATGTGAAAATCTACTGTGAATGCCTTAAATACAGTATGACTTACACATTTCTGTTTGAGGGCTTGGGAAGGGGACAAGACAGCATTAACTCAGAAACTATTCTTTTATTCCTGATGGAATAAATGGACCCGGAGAATGGATTCTTAAAAAAAAAAAAAAAAAAATCAAATAGTTAACTGAGCCTTGATATTTCTACTTTTGAAAGTTCAGTTTATATGGTGACCATCCCAAACTTGTAAAGAAAGTCATGCTGTATTTTAGAAATGTGCAACTAAGACATGAAAACAAACCAAAACAGGACACATTGTAGTTCAAAAGAGTATAATTAAAGTAGAAAAAACCTTTTTATTTGGACAAGAAATTAAACAGCCTCTCAAAACAAATTTTATCAAAATGTAAAGGATTTATTTTTTTCATAAGAAATATTTTGTAAAAACAATTACTAAACAAAGGAATTATTTGGGCAACAAAGCAGCCTTTTCAGTTCAAAATGGAATATAATGTTCACTGACAAAGCAGAAACAGAAAGACACAGGAAAAAAAGTAGCAAATAGGAGTGGAATAAGGGTTTTTATTAATGTTCTCACGATCAAAGGTGTCTGATCAAAGAGAAGACAACTACTGGTACAGTCACGTTTCATATATTTTCCAGCCTTTCTCAGGTTAAATAGAGGCACAGAAATAGAGTAGTGGAGGTAATAATGATTTTCTTGGTAATATTGAACCCCCTTACATAGGAGAGAGGCTGCTTGCATCAGATGCTGGCTGAGAATGACAATCCCAGGCCAGCAAATATTGATGCATCAACATACTCTTCTGCCTTCTGCCCTGTCACTCAGAGCACACTTTTAGTCCTTCCTGAAGGACATGATATGGATCTTCCCAGGTGGTGTCTACCTGAAGATTTACACAAGTACCTCTTCTGCCTCGAGTTAACCTTGTGTTGCACATCAGTTTTATTCCAAAATATCTCTCCTCACAATTTTCCTGAATCAGACATGATCCCAACTTCAGGTCAGGACCTCTGTTTGTTTGGGACTCACTGTAACTCTGTCATCACTCCTCTTCCCACTTACCTGGCCCTTCCCACCCCTAGTTTCTTGGGCCAAGCGCTGACATGACCCAGCTACATAACCTGTGAGGAAATTTTAAGTCATGCAAGAAAAGGAAAATAAGGTTACAGACAAAACTGTGACTGTGGAGGCACTGATCAAGGTTTCAAAAGGAAAAACACCAATATGGAAGACCATAAAATCAATATATATTAAAAAAAATAAAAGAAAATTAAAAGAAAATTAAAAACAGCAACTAAGCAATGATCAGGATCTTTCCTGAGGGCAGCTGAGGCTCACCTTTCTCCTTCTGACTGATGCCTGCTCAGCAAGCAAGGACTCTTCAGATGTCTTACAGAAGGTAGTAAGCATACTGACATTTAACCTCCTAGCTCTTTAAATACTAGTTATCTTTAGAGTGTATTTGTAAGTAACTAGTTCATACATATGTGTGTGTGTATACATTTATGTATGTATGCATGTATGTATGTATGTATCTATGTCTCTCTCTTTCTCTTTCTCTGGAGTGTTTCTGCATAAAGCTGAGAGTGCCCTAATAGTCACTCAGACTGATACAGGTGGGCAGTTTTATGTTTAGAGAAAGGTGCAGATTATTCTAATTTTTGTGTGCTTTCTGCATGTGCATATAAACATTCACTGCAAGAGACGAGAAGAAATTCTGAGTACATTTATTTTACTTTCATAACATTGAATTCCAGATGGATGGCTGTCTTCTGGGATTTTGCTATTACAACAGGTCAAGACATGGAAAAGAAGGAATGGCATTTCAGCAATCTTATACATGTGAGAGGAAAAAAAACCCAACAAACTAAAACACAAATAATTTACATACTATGCATTCTGCAACCAGTGTGAGTGCTACAAAGTTCAAGAGGGAAGGAAAGACAAACCCTGTTCTCAGTTTCACTTCAAAAGGGGATCTAAAAACAGATATACATGAAAACAAAAATCTCCATAAGTGGGAGCACACAGAAAATTACAGTAATTATATATTGAAGTTCTATACAAAAAATCATACTAAGCATTATGTGCAGTAATGCTACAAATCCTTACATAATTTCTTTGAGATATGCAGTATATATTATCCCCTGCTTCCTTTTGGGCTCCCAAAACAGTATTTTAAGTACAAAACCATCTAGGTTTTCAAGGTCTGTATTATGCTTTTGTTATTAATATTATAAATTAAATTGGGGGGGGGGGCTTATTTGCAATTTGGGGCTATGGGTGATGGTATGGAAAAGTATTCCTAATACATGGATTTTCAAGAAGATATTTTAATTTAAAGACTGGCATTTAGGTAAATAAAGGTACTTTACCTTTTGCAATGTACTTTAGTGTGTTATTTAATCTGATAGTCATCTTTCCATGTCATTCCTTTTAACACTAAAATGTTTCAGATTTTGCTTCACACAGTAAATGTGCCTGCAGAGACAGATTTCAAGGTATATATATTAGAAATTCATTTAAATCAAGGAATATAATGTAAGCAAAAACGAACAGGATGGCAACAACGAATTTCTTTTTAAGCATTCAGGTATGCCCAGTGAGAACTATACAATTATCTGCAGAAACAGCGTAGATTCTAGCTGAATAAAATAGTACAGCTGTTACAAAACATTGTGATCCTTCCCATTGCCAAATATGATGTTATGCTAAAAACTAAGTTCAGAGAAAGTGAAGTTACCGAAGTTTAGCTTTCACAGGTAATTCTCAGATTACTTTTCTTTCTTGCCATCTCACTGTGAACAGTCTAAATTTTGTATCTACTTCAATTTTCGATACTAAAATTTCCTAGATACACAACAATTCATTTTTTAATGTTCATACTATTTACTCTTGAGGGCATAAGTGGCTGTTTGTGCCTAAATTTTAGCCAATTCTAGTAATTAGGGCTTTCTTAAAATAGATAAGCAGGGTTAAATTTGTTTTCAGCCTAACAGATCAGGCCCCAAGCGAACTGCATTAGCCACTACTTCTGCCAGTTACAGGAGGACATAGTGCGAGCATGCTGAGTTAATGGATTCAAGATAGGTGTTCATTTCCTTCTCAGAGAAAAAGCATGTCCAAGCCTTCTAGAAAGAATATGTCCTAACTATTATGGATCAAAGTCTCAAAGCAGATGAGACTTTAAACACTTTCTGTTGAAGCTAGATGAAATTTAAAATTTGTGAGTCAGAAAGAAGAACCTAAATAAAACTCTAAGATTTATGGCTAGAGTATAAGTGGCTAGCTGGGCAATAGAATTTCTAGTCCTTCCTCTGAAGACTATAGGTGTCTGGGTTTTAGTGTTGGGTGGGGGCTAGGGGCATAATTTAAAAGTATCTATATAATATGAAGACATGGGATCAGAACTTGCATCTAATTACCTGTTCTCACGTAAATGGGTGCTGGGGGTTTATGAAGCTAAAGTGTTACAAGCTCTTTTGTTTTACCCGTAGCACATCACCTTCAGCAGAAAGCACCAAAAATAATGCAATTTAGAGAGTATATTCTGGTTATTAAGACATTCTGTTGGAAGGTAAAAAGGAAGTGTGAATTAATATCACCTACCAAATCATTACATAAAAAGGAACAGGGGGTGAGAATTTTTTAGCAGTTTTTTTTCTGAAAGAAAGCACAGACTTCAGTTTTCTGGCTATGGATGCATAACTTTCATCAGAAGTCTTTGGGCTGAGATTCTTCATTAAAATAGGGAGACAGGATTTATGATGCCTCTCTGTCATAAGTGGTGTTTGTTTGTTTGTTTGTTTGTTTGTTTGTTTGTTTGTTTGTTTGTTTGTTTGTTTGTTTGTTTGTTTGTCCCTTACTTCTTACTCAGTGTACAAGACAAGGAGAATGTATTCTGAAATACTTGACTTTCCTTGTGTACTGTACAGAAAGTCTGTCCTGAGACTGAGAAGGTCAAAGCTCTTCCTGGATTTTTGCATAGATGCTTATGATGTGGTCCTTGAATGATATGACATAGAAAACTTTGAATTAATTCCCATATCATGTTATAAATTATCATATAATTATTATAAATTGCCTAACACCAAGAAGAATTTTAAGAGGAACTTAGAATTAAAATAAATACTTTTCAGGATCTGGACCATAATGATTAATAAACTCTTATGATACTGCAGTTTTCCTTCTTTTTTCTTATGGGTTTCCCCTTTTTATTTAAATTGAGAGAAAAACAACAATTTTATCTTCAATTTTAAGATCAGTGATAAATACATGATGGCCTTTTACTTGTTTCTTTTTCTGAAAGATACCAATTTGTGTTCTTGAGGCAGTACTCCTTTATACTGACAACAGTTCATAATCCATTTTTTCCATGAGTATTTGAAGGTTTTTGTAAGTAGACTGTAGAACAAAGGCTTCATGATTTTAGAGCAAAATATGGTTTTATTAACAAAAATTCTGTTGCTCCACCACAATTCTGTATAAATGTCAGTCCAGCTTCATCTTCTCAGAGGTAAAGAGTCATCTTGAAAATTCCACTTTTTAACTACAACTACACTATACATATTTAAATAGTCTTGTGCATTTTTTGTGTCGGATAGTGGGGGGTTTTGCCCCTCAAGATTAGTTGTAAGTTGCCCAAACATTATACTTCTTCACTCTCTTTGAAAACCTTCAAGATTCTGGACACCCAGCTAATATTGGATGACATGATTTCTTATTCTGTCATAAATACTGTGCAGTCCATGGAAGAAAAGTCAATGTAATGGTTTATCTCTTTTCCAATTCTCTTTTACTCTGTATCTTATTCCATCTTGAAATTTTCAACTTCATCCTTCACTGGTCTCTTATTTTGCAGTGTTCAGAATCTTTTTGGAAATGTGG
Organism: Phalacrocorax carbo; assembly: GCF_963921805.1. NCBI lineage: Eukaryota > Metazoa > Chordata > Aves > Suliformes > Phalacrocoracidae > Phalacrocorax > Phalacrocorax carbo. The sequence continues at coordinate 19,745,524 of NC_087513.1, read as the reverse complement.
TTACCATCTCTTGATACACATATCTATTTCAATTTTCTCTTTCCATTCTAATATCCTCTTTATCTGTTTTACTGTTTTTCATCATTCTTCTCAGATTTCTATTTCATCTCTTTCTGCATTTTTAATATCCTTTTTGTCTATTTTAGCATTCTTCTCAATGTCTACATATCACAATTTTCCTTTTCATCTGATAGCTCTTAAAATAAGATTTATCTAGCAATTTTAGAAAATGTTTACTTCTGTTAACTTGATAATTATATGACATTAAGTTATTCAACATAACCATCTACTGTAAACTTTTCAAAATACTAAACATTTCTTGTTAATGGGCTCCTTCCTAAATACCATTACATTTATTTGTAAATCATCCCTTCAGAGATGGCTTGCTTGAAATTAAACATTCATTCTGGTACTTACTCATGCCTGACTGAAAAAATTTGGACAAACACAAATCCAGTGACTACAGTATGATTTAGCATTTCAACTATTTTTGTTTTATATACTGCATTTGCTATGAAAATGGCAACCTTTCCTTGGGTCACTTTTTCTGGTTTCCAGGGCACATTGTTTCAGCCTGTCCTCTCCCTTCCAAAACTCCCAATTTTAATATATCCGTCCTTCATATTTTCATTTTATACTATATCTATTCCAATAAATGTATGTGCTCAAAAATTCAGTCATAACGTAAACTGTATTATCTCTATAAACCATCAGTACTTATCTGAAGATATCATAGTCTTCTTTATATTTTATAGCATTCAATTCATAACTCACCTCCCTTTGTCATTCATAAGTATATCTGTTCTTTCTATGACACATTTCATATAATTCTCCCCCATCATTCAGTCCATGTAACAGTTTTGCCTTAAGTTCCTTAATGGACCAAAGTATAACTCTTGAAATTCCTATTTCTTTATATTATGAGTACCTTTTTTTGGATTTCCTTAGCTAAAATGAGGTTCCTTTCACAATATAACTGGCAATGTCACCTAAAATCTTCCTGCAAATCCTTGTGCCAGTTCATATCCTGGATGGTTCTGCGGTTATGTCCATTTCTAAATGAACACTAAAATGCCCTAGAGAACTTGGATCTGAACTGTATCTTTCCAATCGTGAAAAGACTTAGACATGCCTAATCACAGATATGCATACTTTCACTGAAACTTGTGTATAAATTATGCGTGAGGCTTTCCGGGATCAACAGCGTTATTCTTACATCCGTCAAAAGACCTTCATGTATACTCATACGCTATGTAAAACATTGTTTACCCTTTTTCTAGTAAGGTGATCTAAACGCAAACAAGCTTTCTAGCAGAATTATTTTAACACATTCATAATTGTAAGCACAGAAACATCCCAGAGACATGGAAGTGTGAAGGCCAGTTTGGTTTGCATGATGATCACCCATAGTTCCTTCTCCTGAGTTGCATCACTTGTTTGGAATATGTTCATTACCTGATTATATAAATTAAACTAGAATATTACTGCTCTGTTCATGTACTGGCATAAACATTGTGGAGATTATGCGTCCTACAGTGTGAGAGTCAGTCTGTACTCTTGAAGGATAAGTTTTGAGTTTTAGCATAACAATCTCTATTAATATCTTGTTTCCTCATATTCGTTTATAAGTGGGCAGGGAAGTGGGAAAAATTTTGGAAGGTATACTTACAGCTAAAAGACAGCAGACATTTTAGAATCAACACTGGTCAGATAATACATCATATGCAAAATTAGATATTTGCAGGTAATTTTCCTTCTTCCCCAGCTTCACATACCTTCAAAAAATGTAGATCCAAAATGAACTTCAAAGTAATCAAATGTCATGCAAAAATTTTGAGTACTGAGAATTTCATACTAAGGAGTAATGTTACTGACACAACAGGCTATTCTGCTTCTACTGCCCAGCTATCACTATAGTAGCATCATTTGTGTATATTTAAAGTGTCTGTTTAATATTTGAAATCTGTAATTTTTACAGAGCCTTTAATGTTTGCCTTTTAGATTCAGATGCAAATGATTGACTCTAACATAGCATGCCTAATCAAACCATTATCTCAAGAAACTCTGTTCAACTACAGCTTAATTCTGCTGTGTGTTTCCATTCCTCACATTCACACAAGGCTTCTCAAATTGCTTCTTATTCTAAGATTGTTGATGTATTTTACTAAATAACTTTAACAAAAAATGCATCAAAAACCTGAAAACAAACCTGGAATTCTGGGGGCCTTCTCAGGGCCTTAATCACTAAGAACACATCTCTGAACTTATTTTAGACAGTAGGATGATGTCTCTTGTGCTAAAAGTAATTATCTTACTCCATTACCGTAAACATTATCCAGATGCCCAGCTCAGACATAGATATCTAAACCTGATCATAGGATTTTACGATAATTCAGAAGGTTTTCAAGAAGTCTCCAGTTCAACTCCTGCTCAAAACTGGATCAGCTCTGTGTCAGATCGGTTTGCTTGGAGCTTTTACCATTTGGGTCTTGAAAGTGACCAAGAATCGAGACTGCACAACCTCCCTTGTGAGCCTGTTCCAATGCTAGCTTCATTATATTAAGAAAAGAAGAACAGTGTCCTCTCAGTACTAAAATTAATAAGTCTGGGTACAAATGTTCTGGAAAGGATCCTAAGTGAATAGCAGCATCCATTAACCCCCAGCTACAGTAGCTGGGTGGGATTTTTAAGTTAGGTTGTCAACATGCCTTGGTCTCTCTAGGGAAAATCCTGTTCCCTTGGGAAGTTATGTCCAACTTGAAGACTATTAACTGTCTTCATAAATGTGTATGGAGAGTACGTAACTAACAACACGTCTCTGATTTCCACTTAGGGGGCAATTCCATAATTAACATCAAAAAGCACTTTCTTTGCCACTTGAGGTTTTTTCTGCACTTTGTTATTAAACAGTGGCTATGAAACCCAGACCAAGTAAAGTTTCAAACCTCTAAGGCGGCTCTTTTTGTGGGGGGTTGTTGGAGTTTTGGGTGGATTCTTTTTCCTCCTCTGGGACAGGATTATTTGTTGGGGTACAGTGCTATTCTGACTATTTCTGTATAATTTCTGTTCAGAAACTGTGTATGACCAGCAAGTTCCCCTCCATGAGAAAACAGCTATATATACAACCTCCTTTATGTACCAACTTTTAGTCTTTGGAAAACTATCCAAACACATACAGTGAAACTATGAAACTGAAAAAGGCAAAGAGTGGCACAAATACTTTCAGCTGGTGGTAAATGTATAATTTTTTCCCACTGAAAGACTACATAAGAAGTATGCAGCTGCAAAGACTGATATGTTTTCTTCTCTTCCTACCTTCTATATCTCTGAGACTGCAGTATTCAGACTGTCTGGTTTGTTTACATATTTATTTTTAATTCTGCAGTTATGGATTTGCCAGTTATCACATAGAACACAAATAACAATATTGATACTTTCTTCATGCTTGAATTCTACTATGGCTGGCTTCAGGTTTTTATATTTACAAGTGACCATTAATTTATGTTCATACTGTGCATTTTAATTTATGAAAGTCAGAGAAAAAAATAGATATTCCAGAATCCATAATTACAACCTAGACCATTTAAATTATCTGAGTCCATTGCTGGTGGCAGTTTGTTTCATCCAGAAGGTATATAGCACAAAAAGACTTAACCTATAGGAAACTAATAGAGTAAAGTAAGAGGTTCTAAGGAATGCACTACATATTGTAGTAGTGGGTGTTTACACTGCTCTTAGCCAAATACCAGTGAGTCAATGAGTCAATGAATTAAGTGACAACAGCATTCTGATTTCTGTAATAATGTTGTAAATACTAGGAGATTGTGTTAAAAAGAGAAATCTTAATTGTCTGTTTATACCTAATCTTCTTTCAAACATAAAGAAACAAAACCACTATGTTTATTAATGAAAAATATTTTGTTTGTAAGAAGACAGCAAATTTTGAAAGAGGGTGCATGATGTGCAAACTAAAAAAAATAATTCCAAAAAAACCCAAAAACCCAAAAGAAATGCAAAATTGCTACCTAGAAATACCCCTTTAAATCATAACCAATGCCTTAACTAATTATCCTCATTAACACTATCTTAATGCCTTTTGGCTTCTGAAGGCCAAGAACAAAGTTTGTACTTGGAACCAAATGTATTTTAATTATAAAGAATATTACATCAGGCACCCTCTAGAAATGAAGCCTGTTTGATTAAAGTTAGCAAGCCCCAAGAGCACTTTACAAAAAATCTGCTTTCAAATCCTAACACTTTTTTTTTTGTGCAAATAGTTATCGAGGCATTCAGCATGGTCTAAAATCCTAAGGGGTTCTTGTTGTTCCTTCAAAGCCTTTAAAAGCAAATACACTTGATGACTCAGGATATCATCCTTTCCAAAGTTAAGCATTAAACATTTCAGGAAGACAGTCTAATCATATGTTTATTAACCTCTGCTCTGAAACTATCCAGGCCAGATACCTTTGTTGACTTAAAAGTAAGATTAGGTTTATTAACCTATTTTATAGACAAAGATTAATCGCTGTTTTGTGCTGAATCCTCTTGGAAGGCAACATAAATTGACTTTAATTGGAAATAAATCAATATTTTGTGAATGGTGTGTCCTATCTATAGTAAGTCTATGCCAGGACAAAGAAACAATGTCAGTAGTACCTGCCTACATACATATATATTTAAATAAATTACTTAAACGGTGCAAATCGATAAAAACCCTTAATACAGTGTGGGTTATTTGGTGATACGGTTTTCCAAAATCAATTAAATACATCCATGTGTCCTAAACTTTAAAAAATATCATTACATGACTTAGCTAAATTGAAAACATGGATTATGCGCACTTTTATAGTGATCAGTAGAGGTATTTGAATAGACAATGTGATGGCAACTGAAATTGGGTGTAAATAAAAAGGAAGGTGATTACAGATTGGAAAAAAAAATCAAATACTGAAAGAATGAAATACTGAAAGGCATTTGGGAGAAAGATGACCTCAGTTGTAACAAGAAAAGAAAAACCTCTTCCCTATAAAAACTTCACCTTAGGCACTGAGGTGAGCCCTTGCCTGAGGACTGTAAGGCAGGAGCTGTTGCTGCTCTGATTTTCTCTTTACTTTTTATTAAACATTTATACAGTTCCTACCTTATGTAATTTCTCTCTTCAGATTGTAAGACTTATGAACTGCTGAGCTGATAGCAAAATGCACAACAGTCCCTGACACACAAATGAATGCTGTTGTACATTCTCTAAAATGAAATAATAATAAATCACATATAGCAATATCTTAATGAGATTTAGACAGCTCATACATACAGCACAGAAAGAAAGAAAAAGAAAGGTAAAATTAAAAGTGCCAGGATGCACCTAATTATTTTGGAATATCAAAATGGTCTTACTTTTCTTTTGCTACTTGTGCTACCAGGCTATCTAGTATACCACGGGCAACATATAACTCCACATATGAGGAAAATAAAAAAAAACCAATAAAAAAAACACCAGACAGAAAAGTGCTAAAGAAATCAATCCATGAGCTTTCATTTTTCTAGACTTCATAGAATCAGAGAATGTCCTGAGTTGGAAAGGAACCCAGAAGGATCATCAAGCCTACTCCTGTCCCTGCACAAGACAACACCAAATTCACACCATATCCTGTTCCTGTGCTCCAACACCCTCTGGCTGCAGAACCTTTTCCTAATACCCAGCCTAAACCTCCCCTGGCACATCTTCCTGCCATTCCCTCGGGACCTAACATTGGTCACCAGAGAGAAGAGATCAGTGCCTGCCCCTCCTCCTCCCCTTGTGAGGAAGCTGCAGACCGTGATGAGGTCTGCCCTCAGCCTCCTCTTCTGCAGGCTGAGTAAACCAAGTGATTTTAGCTGCTCCTCATACAGTTTCTCCTCTAAACCCTTCACCAACTTTGTGACCCTCCTCTGGACACTCTATAGTAGCTTTATATCCTTAATGTACTGTGGTGCCCAAAACTCTACACAGCACTCGAGGTGAGGCCGCACCAGCGCAGAGCAGAGTGGGACAATCACCTCCCTTGACCAGCTGCAATACAGTTCTTGATGCACCCCAGGACACGGTTGGCCCTCTTGGCTGCCAGGGCACACTGTTGGCTCATGTTCAACTTGCTGTCAACCAGAAACCCCAGGTCCCTCTCTGCAGAGCTGCTCTCCAGCCTCTTGTTCCCCAGTCTGTATGTACATCCAGGACTGCCGTGCCCCAGGGGTAAAATCTGGCACTTGCCCTTGTTAAACCTCATATGGTTGGTGATTGCCCAGCTCTCCAGTCTGTCCACGTCCCTCGGCAGGGCCTCTCTGCCCTTGAGAGTGTCAACAGCTCCTCCCAATTTTGTGTCATCAGCAAACTTAATTAGTATTCCTTCCAGTCCTGCATCCAAAGAGATTAAAGAGTACCGGCCTGAAGATAGAACCCTGCAGAACCTGGCTAGTGCCTGGCTGCCAGCCTGATGTAACCCCATTTACTGTGACCCTTTGTGCCCGACCCATCAGCCAATTGCTCACCCACTGCATTACGTGTTTACCCAGCTGTGTGCTGGATGTGTTGTCCAGGAGGATACTGTGAGAGACAGTAATGAAAGCTTTACTGAAATCCAAAAAGATCACATCAACTGGCTTCCCTTGGTCAGCTAGGTGGGTAACCTTGTCATAGAAGGAAATCAAATCTGTTAGGCAGGACTTTCCACTCCTGAACCCGTCCTGGGTGGGACCAGTGACTGTGTTGTCTTTCAGGTGTTTTTCAATAACTCCCAGAATAATCTTCTCCATAATTTTACCAGGCACAGAAGTGGGACTGATGGGCCTGTAGTTACTGGTGTAATCTGTGTTGCCCTTCTTGAAGACTGGGACAAGTTTGGTGTGGACTTGGTTTATGTAACTTCTCATCTCCTAGATCTTTAACTTCATTAGGGTCTGAACTGTATAATTAAAAATAAAGACACTCCTTGGAAAGCTACCTATTCACCCAAACCTCCCTCTGCTGTCAATGGAGACAGATAGCTTACATCTGTACTGTTAAATAAAACAGTGCCAGGAGGCAAAGTCAGCATTGGACTGCTGATCATCCATACTGCTTAACTGTTTGCATGCTCCCTGGCATATTTTGAACCATTCCAGTTAGCGTTTTCCAAGGCATTGCCTGGGCATGATTTAGGTGTTAACATATGCTAGGGATCATTTGCCATAGATAGTAGGGAGAATAATGTACCATCTGTCTTTCTCTGCCCTACAAGGTCCTCCAACATTAGCCCAGTTGGCTTTGTATCTTCATATACCCATTACATGATTTCACCCCACACAACAGGGCTGGTCACACAAGCTATCAGTTTATTACTGTGAAATCCTTGTACTGAACTGTAACACTTCTCTCTCATTTCTTGACTTACTTTGGACTGAACCCCCTCCTTCATTTACAGACACACACACACACACACACACACACAGAATGAGAACTATTTGTTTGGCTGTAGAGACACCATATGGACCCTGAAAAAGCCTTGGGCCAAATACTGTACAGCATGAATTTAGCAAGCCTATGCCAGCTGGCCTCAGGGTCAGACAATGGTTTCTGCTTGATTTTATTTGGCAATATGACATAACACCCCCAAGGGCAATTTGGCCAATATAAGTTCTGACTCACCATCTGATGATGTCTATCATTCTGTTTTCACAGTGGATATGTTATGACTGTACGCAGACATACATATCTAAACATACACACACACAGAGAAACATTTAGGTATATATAACATATATAGTCATGGAATTAGAGCTCACTGTAATGGGACCGTTTAGAAGATTGATAGACCAAGCCAGTTTAAAACTTAAAAAAAAAACCCAAACTTGCTAGACTAACATTCATTTACAATACACTTTTTGCTTATAGATAGTTTTTGCACACTATTAAGCATCACCACCACATATTAGCTCTTACACATCATTAACAGTGCCTATTCAAAGAAGTCAGTCCTTAACTATTGTATCACGCATTGGTGGTGAGCATGCAATACCATGGAGCTATTGCTGTACAATTAGTCTGATGGATGTAGTCCTTGCTGATTTCCGTCACCAGAACTGAAAATTTGTCAGTGTGGAGCAGTAGTACAGAAACAGACATCTTTATTCTATCCTCTTGAATTTTCTTATCTAATACTTTTATAAGATGACTGAGCTTCTAGGCAATTCCCAGTCCCTGGCACCTATCCCCAGACTGCATGCCTCAGAGATGCTACTTCCCCAGGCAGCTGCCTTGTCCTATCGCTCAGCTGTTTGTTTTGTTGAGGATTTTTTTGAGGGGGTTGATTGAGGGGGGGAGGGAGTCCCCTCACTTCTTTTCTTAAAGCACAAGCAGACTTTTCCCGGCTCTAGAGGTTGCGTTTTTCAATTACCATTAATTGTCCATCAGTGAATAATCATGGTTTTGAACCTCTTTCAACTTGTGCCCATGTTTTCAAGGTGTCTGCAGTTACCCCTTGTTTAAACTGTACATCAGAAGACACCCCGGGTGGAGCTCTGGTTCACAAAACAGGTTCTTATAACAAATTGATAACAAGCTTAGCAAACCAGACCTGGGTCCTTGCAGAAAAATACGTAAGGCACAATTAGTACAAGGTCCATTTCTAGCAACGGCAGTACTATTTTTTACTGGGACACTGGGTGTGAAACTGCAGCTTATACAGTTATGCTACTTTAGTGTGCTTGTGTTTGGGTTCAAAACAAACTAATATTAAAGTCTGCTGAGTGCACTTCTACTTTTATAGGTGCAACAGGCCTTCTCTTTTGTTACAGAAAAAAAAAAAACACCTCACTGTGGTATATTTCTTTCAGGTACATTAGTTACATGAGATATTACGGTGGCTCTTTCAAGTCCGAGAACAATGAAAATGCATCAGTGAAAATACGGAAACCAACCTGAAAACTCTTCAACCAATTGGATAACCACATTTTTTTCCTGCAGCTTTCTTGATCCACCACTTACACCAACCCTTCAAAAATCTAGCACTATGTGTTTTGTCTGTCCTTTCACTTTGTGTTTTGTATTAGAAAGCCAATCATCTTTTCATTTATAAAATTTTTATAAACTTGGCAAAATATATAAAAAGCTGCATTAACACAATAATTTGAAGCCTTTCAGTTTGGTTTCCTTGAAGCATTGTTTTCTCATTATTCATCTTCACATATGGAACTGAAGAAAGTGAACAAAAAAACCTGCCTAACAAACCTTCCTACATTTTCAGATACTTATTTTTGTCCCAAGTTTAAGACAGTCAAGTGTAATGTAATACTATTTGTTTCTTTTCATCTCTTTTTTGAATAGTCTTCTTGAAAGAATATAAATGATCCAGAAAACTGAATTAATTAATTAACTAGCTCTCAGCTTAACCATTAATCATGCACTTTATTTTTATTCTGATTTTGGTTAATCAATGAAATATGCATCATTTTATTCAAATACTTGATTAAATTCTTTAATAAATACCTTTTCAAACTTCAACATTTATTGCACTGCAGCTGTTGGTGCAGAGAATAAGCCTACAGTCATTCTAGTGGCCTACATATGGGGAAAAACTTATCTTTTACTTTTTTGAATATTCCCATATATATTCAACAGGTATTTGGAATAATCAGAGATATAATTCTTTTTTATCTCACACCCATCTTACTAGAAAGCCATTTATTTTAGTCTCAACGTGTTTGCCTTGTGATGTAAAATTATCACAGTAGCCTAAGTTCAATTCAATGAGATGTCTTGGATTGTCATATTTGCCAGTACCATCCACATCTGATTATGTCAGACAACATATGATGCTTTCCAATAACTACTGGTTTATTGCACTGCCTGCATTGTTCAGTAAATTGATGGATGCTCACTATTGGATCATCACTGACTGTGTCTGCATGACCCTGAATTCTTCAAATTTCAACATTAGATTTTGTATCATTTAAATAAAAATATATAAAGTTTAATTTGAGCACACAGTTTGAGAACAGCATTTCATGAGACCTGGAAGCTTATAAAAGTAACCCACTTCTAGTTGAACACTGAGATTCAGTCTGAGGATAAATCAGAGATCTATATTCATATCTGTGTACAAACTTCTAATTTATAGTACGGCTGGAGCCCTGAAGACTCAGAACAATATAAGCATCTCAGAAAAGATGTATTTTCTAATAACTTTATAAATAACTATGAATTTATGATCTGTCATTAAGACCAATGCCACTGTTTCTGCATTATATATCTTTCTGGACTAATTTGTATTAGTTAATTAACTGATCTTTTAATCACTGATCACATGAAGGAAGTCACTGTAGTTCCTTCATATTTAACCAAGAGAGGAGCAGGTGACCTAATTTTAGTTTAATGAGAAACAGACAGTAAGAAATGGACACAGGAAAAACTATGAAAAACCCTTCCTAATAGAATTGTTTTGATATCTAGAAAATAATTTCTATCAGACAAGCATTTAGCATTTTTCCAGTTGTAGCTCTAGGAACACTCCCTAAGCATTTTCGTCTTACTACTAAATGGCTTCCTCATTTTACGGTGGCAGCCTACAATACAATTCAGGAATTAATTTTCTCTGTCAAACACAGTTTTCCAGAAGGCGGTATTGTAGCAATATAATTTTTCACAAGAGCTTGCAATCAAGAATAGGTCTTGTTTTGTCAATATTACTACTAATAATAATAATAAAAATGTGAGACTTGTTATATAAAACAGTTTTTATAAGGAATATAAGATGATTATTTGCCATTAATATTTGCATGTCAGGGAATTAAAGATTAGTGCTTTTGCATTAATTTTGTATTTTTTTCTATGCACCACCTCAAGTGTTTGCCATTAGGTGCAAATATGTTTGCGAATTCATATAGTGTAAATACATAATTTGGCTAATCTTGGCAGTAAAAAGATCAGGCTTATTTAAACAAGTTTTCTGTTTTTATAACTCACTGAAGCAGCACAATTTCACTGTAAGCAAGAGCAATTCATGATTATCATGTAGTTCTGATTTAGGGATTGACTAACAAATGATTAGAAAATCATATCTCCACTGTAAATAAACAAATGTAACAATTTTACTATGGTTATTATTGCTTAAATTTAATCTGTGAAACATCAAAATGTTTCAAACTCAGTTTAAAAATAAAATAATTTTCTTGAATCTTATTTCAGTAAATTATCATGCTCATTTGTCTTACCTTTCAAACTTTGGTTTATAACTTAGCTACTTTAAACAGGTTCCTGAGTGACATTTAAAAGCCCTATGTCAGTGGTGTTGGGAGACATACGTAACTGACCGTTTCACCCTTCAAACCATTCAGATGTAACAGAATCTTCTATTGGGAGTTGACCTTGGCTGTCTGCCAAATGCCCACCTAGCTGCTCTCTCAACGGGACAGGGGGAATTAATGAGATGGAAAAGCTCATGGGTTGAGATAAAGACAGGGAGAACTCTTACCATTTACTGTCACAGGCAAAACAGATTGAATTTGGGGGAAATTAATTTAATTGATTGCCAGATAAAATAGATTTGGATAGTGAGAAACAAAGACAAAATTAAAACACTTCCCAATAAATCTTTTTCACAAGGTCCATTTCTCTTCTTCATTCCTGACTCTTCTACCTCCCCAGTCAAGTGCCATAGAGAGTATGCAAAATGGGGGTGTGTGGTCAACCCATGACCATTCCTTTTTGCTGATTCTCCTCCTCACATTTTTCCTGTGCTCCAACATGGGTCCTCCATGAGCTGCAGTTGCCTCAGGGCATACATATCTGCTTCATTGTGGGGTCATCCACAGGCTGCAGTGCAGCTATCTGCTCCACTGTGGTGTCGTCCACGGCCTGAGGGGCATCTTTGCTCTGGTTCCTGGAGCACCTCCTCACCCTCCTTCTTCTCTGACCTTGGTGTTCGTGGGCATATCTATCACATGTGTTTTTTCCTCATTCCTCACCGACTGTGCAGCATTTTGACCTTTCTTAGATATGGTATCACGGAGACACCACCATCAGCTTGGTTGATGGGGTCAGCTGTGTCCTGTGGTGGGTCCTTTGGAACAACCTATGTCCAGCACAGGGCAGCCCCAGGACACCTCTTACGGAGGTCACCCCTTCAGTACCTCGGCTACCGACACCTGGATGTGGACACCCAGTGCAGTTTGAATAACAAAAGTCAGAAATTGCTTATTTTTATACAATCTAGAGAACAATTATAGCAAAGAAATCATCTGTGTGACAGTTTTCTGTAAAAGTGAGAGATACATGGTGTTTGTAATGTGATGTACATGGTGCCGTACTTCTAGGTCTGTTAGCAATATCCCAAGGTAACAGACATTTTGGGGCACAGTTTCTACAAGCTTAAGATCCAGTCCTCTGCCTTTTAGGGTATGTAACTGCTATGAGAAGAAGCAAAATAAAACCTGATTTGCACAGGAAGAAAAATTCAATGTAACTCCACCAAGTTTTATGGGAATATAATTTTCAAGAAATATGGCAATCAGTTCCTCTCACATCATATTTTAAGGAACGTGTTACTTTTTGTTACTAAGATGTGAAATATATATTTGGAGATGATTCTTTGTTCTCTTTCTTATCACAACCTCCTTATTTTATTATAATATATACATTTTATTTATATAATAAGTATCTGTATACACCTCAGGATTATACTTGAACAAATTAATTCTTTGCTTTGCTTTATTCCCGTTTCACCAGTATAAAAGACTGCACAGATAAAACTGTTATGAGATGTAGTTAGTAACATTGGACCTGCTCTGACGTACTAACCAGGTTAATTCCTGTTTTGTATCCCTTTGCTCCTACTTTCCCCTTTAGTAACCTTCCTTTCCTTCCCTTACTTTCAGCATGTTTCCATATGCTATATATTATTGTTTTGCACATCTCCAAATAAATAGAATAACCTATAAATGATAATAAATCAATTTTGCTTGTACAATTAAATTTTAGTAAATATTATAAAATGGTAGCTTGTTTTCCTACTAAATTACTTGATAAAATATTTTACTTGGAGTTGAAATCAACTCAACAGAGCCTCAGAAAGCAAATATAAATGTAACAAATACCTTTACTGCCTAGATAAAGCAAAACCTTCCTTCAGTGATTTAAAACAAGAAGGGGTACAAAATTCTTTCCTGATTTTTCTTTTCACAAGCTTGGAGGATTCAAAAGAAATGTATTTGAGGATGCTTTGTTATCCTTTTATTGGTGGATTTTGTCTATCCATGATGACTGAAGAGTATCACAGGGCTCAGTGATAACAGTAGTATTTTCACTTCTGCGTTCTGTTACCATGTCTGTACAGATTCCTGCAGACAAATTGGCTCTCCCTGCTCATGCTTTGGACTGTCTGGATAAGATCCAGTCTTATAAATCCAGTCTTACAAATCCAGTGTTGCATCCATAAAACAATATTAGCATGTCTTCGCCCACTAAGAATCAAAACCTTTTTTGTAGACATCAATTTCATTGTCATTATCCAGGCTGCCCTCAGAGAAGGAAATTACTTTGGACAAATTATATCTAATGAAGATAAAGGCCACTATATCCAGCATTACCTTGGCAAGACAGCTTTGGCAGAGAGAGAAGGGGTTAGTGGTCATAGGAACCAGCATGACTAGACAGCTTTTGCAGAAGACAAAGATGCAGAAAGGAAGAGGAAAGGGTGGTGTGCTTGTTTTGGCTGAGAGAGGGTTAATTCTCTTCAGTGCAGTGCCTGTAGTATTCAGGGACTTTTCCAGCTTCCCCTGCTCTGCCACGTGGGCAGGAGGCCGAGGGGGGCGGGGCCACAGCCAAGGCACCTGACCCCGACTGGCCAATGGGTTGTTCATTCCATACCATGTGATGCCATGACCAGTACATTAACGGGGGCAGCTAGCGCATGGGGGAGGTAGTTGTGGCTTGGGGATTGGTGGTGTTGGGTGGATGTGTCATGTGTGGTTTGTTCTGGTGGTTCGTTCCCCCTTTCCCCCCTCCTTGCCCTGGGTTTTGCACCTCTCATTGTTTTCTTTTCCATTGCATTTTTGTTGTTATTGTTTTATTTTAATTATTAAACTGTTCTTATCTCAACCCATGAACGTTACCCTTCTGATTCTCTCCCCCATCCCACCAGTGGGGGAGTGAGTGAGCGGCTGTGCGGGGCTGAGTTACTGGCTAAACCACAACAGGTGGGAAGCTGGCAATGTTCTAGGAACCTGGTGTTAGACAAAGAAGTTGAGTCTGTCTGAACCTAACAAACAGCTGCTTCTTGGAGTTCACTGAAACTTTCTGAGTTTTTCCAGAGCATATTTTCTTCAGTTTATACTCTAAAAACACTTCCAAAGTACTGAACCACAATATCAGTAAATGAACTTATTGTGCTTGTTGAGGTAGAAACCTGACAATACTAATACTTAAGTTAATGAAAAGTGGTATTTTAGTGTTGGAAAAGAAGTAAAATAATGAAACATACTCAAAGGACATCACATTTCACATTTTTAAAAGGAAAGTTAGTTGCTATCTACTGACTGCAAATCCATGTACATCACCTTATTTCATTAAGGATCATGTGACATATTATTTGTGATTATGTTAAACTAAAATCAGACAACACTGATAATTTATAGCTTCATTCCCTGGTTGACAACAAGGTGCACAAAATAACATGTTTTTTCCCTCATGTACACATTGCAAAAATGAGAAAAAGTCACAGGTGTCTGTGGCTTAGTATTTTATTTAGCTACTGAGTTGCCTACAGTAACTTGTCCATTGCTGTAGTCAGGACAGTTAAATCAAATACTGGTTAGGTATTTATTTTGATTTGGAAACACCATATTTGGTCTTTTCACTGAGATGGACAACAATTAAGAGTCCAGCACTATTGGTAATCACTGAAAGGTTTGACAGCTATCAGACCAATGCTTTGGCTTAGTTCTCTACGAAACCTAATGCATCTGAAAAAGGACCATCCTTTTTGCTAAGTCTGTGACTAGAACAATAAAAAAGGTCTCTGCTCCTAAGACTGAATTTATTTATCAACTGCCTTTTATCAGAATTTCTTCAGCTTAAAAGTCCATCACATAGATAAGCGATATCCCATCTATTTCTTTGACAGTACTGGGTTTGTAATTCTTTACATATCAAATTCTCCATTAAGAATTTCTGCCACATAGGAATCCAACAATACTATGCTTCACAACAAATATTCAAAAGATCTTGCATAACTTATTCTGCTTAATGAGAAACAGCCATCACAATTATTTTCGTAGGGTTGAGAAGCATGAGGAGGACTTCAATTCTACCCACATTAAAATGTATTTTTAAAGTTTCTAAAGGAAAGTGTTTAGACCAGCATTTGGTAATGCTGAGCCCTCTCACACAGAAACAGGTTCCTAAGAGGTGTCTATGCTCTTAAGTACTTTTACAGCCTGTATTTAGTCAGATTACATACGGGTGTCTGTCAGGAAGAACAAAATGCATTTTTAAAAGATATATTTAAGTTTCTGTTTTTATATCTTCATCTTCCAAGATCAGTTCTGGTTTTGTTTTAGTCAGTGACTGAAAGCTGGTGATTTCTTTCACTTGTCAGCACCCAACTGAAATTCATAATTCAAACAATTCTTTTCCTGGCAAGAGAATAAAAGAAAAAAGTCACCTTTGATTCCATGATAAAAATGAGATTTGCCACTCAACACTGGAAAGGACATTAAGCACTGCAGTGATTTTTGTTTATTTATTTATTAAAGAAAAGGAAAAGTAGATTTCTCACCTAATTAAATTCAAGATTCAAGATCATGTTACCATAATAAAAAATACTTGTTTTAACTGGAAAAACCTTCTTTTAAATTTTGGTTAGACTAAAATGTACCATGTGCTATATATTTCTTTTGGGGTGAGTAGAGTTTTGTTCTTATCTCTAGCTAGGTCCTTCAGAATTAATAAGGGAGTGATCATCATCTCATAGAATAATGTGCTACAATCTTTTTATGATCACTACTGTAAATATCTCAGTCCCACTGTAAACTGTGAACTAAATCCCACTGTGGACTCAATGTCTACTCAAATGTGCAGGACACAGATATCAAAATCTCCTATAAAATGAGATATAATGTCTAATTCTTTTCTGTTATCTCCAGAAATCTGAATAAAATCAATGTGAATGGAGTTACTCTGCTTTGCCCAAGTATTAGAGAAAGCAGAATTTGACTTGATTAATCCAAATCACTTTTCAACTTTTGAAAAATATTTTAAAGGAAAGCTCTATTTAACACTTAAAGACACAATGCTGTAAACAGAAACATCAAAATTAAATCTCCCATTTACCAGAATATAAATCAAGGTATTAGAAAATTTATTTCTAGAAGTTTTTAAGTGGAGGTAAACAGTTTGCTGTTAGGGTCAGTAATTTGAAAATAAGATTGAGAGGAGATAAGAATGATATTTAGAGGTCTCTGAGAGATTTACAAGTTGATTTCAGTCAAAAGTTTATGTGCCTGAGTCTCAATTTCCAAAATGGTGAAACAGAGTTAATGATATCACAAGAATATTGGGAGGTGTAATAACAGGTTGCAATGCTCTTTTTCAGAGTGTCAGAACAACGTATTAACTTTCCTGTAGTAAAGTGCTGGTGTTCCAAGGGGACATTAAACATGACCCATATTCTCAAAAACAACTACTTTTGCTTTGGGAATAGAATATAGGACTGCAAGATGGAAAATGCAATTCTCTTCCCTGTCCTTTATTGATCTGTTGAATAGTATGAGGTTTTATTATCATTATTTTGTTTCTGCTCCTCCTGTAAAATGGAAGAAAGTGCCCTACTAAAATGTTCTGTCTATTGCCACAGACAGGCAGTACACTTCAGTATTTGTCAGTTGTTGATGGAAACACTTCTTGAATCAGATTTTTAAAAAGTTAATTTCTGCTGCTAACTCTTGCATTTCTGTAGTTTGTCCTAGTCCCTCCAACACTGTGATATAACTGATCATCAGCTTTGTCTATGTGTATTTGTTGGCATATGGTGGTATGTTGATTGGTCCTTGTAATGTGTAATTTCTGAAATTCTGTTTAGTAGCAGTTTATGTGTTCTTCAGTAGCAATTCATGGGTTAGATAAGTGGACATTCAGGTAGGTAGGATGAAAACTGTCTGAATGGATGGTTACCAGGGGGTTGTGATCAGTTCCTCCAAGTCCAGTTGGAGACAAACTGCTAGTACGTGCTCCAAGGGTCCAATACTCTTTGACATCTTCATTAATGACCTGGATTACTGGGTAGGGGGCACCCTCTGCAAGTTGACAGATGATACAAAAACTGGGAGGAGAGGCTGATAGACTAGAAGGTTGTAGTGCCATCCAGAGGGACCTGTTCAGCCTGAAGAAGAAAACTCAGGAGGATCTTATCAATAAATATACCTGATGGAAAGTAATGAAGATGAGGCAGCCTCTTCTCAGTAACACCCAGTGACAGGACAAGAGGTGATGGACACAAACAAAAAAAGTGTGGAATTCTATCTGAACAAAATAAAACATTTTTTTATTGTAAGGGTGGTCACACATTAGTGCTGGTTGTCTAGAGAGGTTGTGGAATCTCCATCAGACAATCTGCTCTAGCTGACCCTGCTTGAGTAGAAGGGTTGGACTAGTTGATCTCAAGATGCCCTTTCTAATCAAAACTCTGTGAATTTAGTACCTTAACTACTCTAAAGTGTCTACATTACTGGAAAATACCAAATTACTTGTAGCATCAAACTAATATAATTATGTAAATGGTTTTAATATGTTTGAAACTCAACAGAGAAAAATAAAACAGGATAGATGTCAGTTGTATTACATGGAATTCTTTGCTTTTTTCTATACAAAACTGAAGTCCCTGTCCTACTGGTGAGTTTTGGGGATTTCTCCCCCATTTTTATGCATTGTTCATGAGTTTCAGTTTTATATATTTACACCATGTATTTACCAAATGAATCCTTTCGCACGTTTCAGATAGAAGATTCATGCATTAAATGATAAATTCATAGATTGAGCTAATACCTGTTAAAAGACTGATAAAAAATTTATATATATATATAATTCAGCAAAATCCTACTGGAAAATATATCCCCAATCTTATTTCAGACCTGTAGGCAAAAGTTTGTATCACATAGTCAGCCTTGTCTCCAAACAATTCTGAGTGCATTTTGAACAAAAGCATTACATGCCTCCATTGCCCAGTGAATCCATGGGGATTCACCCTGAACCCATATGATTTATAATTTTTGCTAATGGTCTGGATGATAAGTATAATTGAGAATTACATTAATTACATTTACTTGAGAGCTAATCTAGTTGGTACTGTCAAAAAAAAATGGAAACAATCTTATAATTTTGATTCAAAGATGTTGTCTTTGGAGCATATGAAAAAGATATTTAACAGTAACATGTAGAAACTACAAAAAACTAAGCAGCAATAATTGACTATGCAGATACATGTCTGGGAAGAGTTGGCTACAAAACAGTTTTGTAGAAAACAGTCAGATATGTAATGGACCACAAGCTGAGTCAAGAATCTTGTGAAAAAAGGAAGCACCATTTTCAGTTATGTAAATAAACATATAGAAGCCACAGAACATGGGGTACGTCTTTGATAAACGTACTTCAAAGAAGACCTCCATGGGACTACTGTATTCAGTCTAGACCAACTGGGTAAGTCTTGTATCTCAGTAGAAAGCACTGCTAATGGTAAGCAAGGTAGAGAACACAACTGCCTTTAAAAAAAAAAAAAAAAAAAAAAGAAACCAAAACAAACTAAACCCAACAAAAAAAACCACAAAACACAGCAAAAACCAATCCAACTAACCAAGCAAACAAACAAAAAGAAAAAACACCAAAAACAGCCAAACCAAAAAAACAGGGGATGTTTAGTCAAAGGAAGAGAAAAATGAAAATTCAGAGACTCCATGATAGAACTCTTTAGCTGTGTAAAAACCTACTGTGAAGAGAAAAGGCAATAAGGTATTTTGTATGACAAGGCAAGAAATAATGGCCTTAAATGGCTGCATGGAAAATTCAGGAGAGAGATTAGTTAATACTTTTTACTGAAGCATTACTTTGCTCAAGGAGACTGTAGAGGGTCCGTCATTCAGAACTTTTTAGAATGGTTTAAACAATGCCACAGTGGATCCCGCTTTAGGCAGGAAGATGGTACAGGTGTACATTTTAGTCTCAACTTTATACAGTGGGGAACAGAAGCATGATAATGAAATATAGACAATCGTCATTACAGCAACTACACTATCAGCTTTTGATGAGAAGACTTGGACTGCAGGCCTCTTGGGCAGGGATTGACTTTGTTGCAGGGTAGAATAGCATATGCTTCAGTGATGTCTTGACTTGTAGGTGTTATTCAAGGGAAAGCACAGAAGATATTAACTTCATGCAGAGTCTGTTGTTTGTTTTCCTCTTTCCAAAATCCAGCCTTATTTCACGCTGATAAATATGTAAAAAATATAATACTTGCATAATATATCTGTCATGGAAGATGGGTTTCCTAACATGCTTTGAAAACACAGTTCCTGTGGTAGGCAGAATCTACGCTCATTCTCTTCCTCGGCTCAGATATTACTAACAAAGAAATCCACAAAAACCCAACAAACTTCTGTTCAAATCTGCTCCCAGTTTTGTCTGCCTCTAAGATTTCTTTCTACATTCTAAATCCTACTTCTCCACAGCAATCCCTCCTTTTCTACACAGCTAGGGATGGCTTGCAGCAGAGGATGCACTGAATCATTCCAGTTCTTTCTCAAGATGACCAATGACTGTCAACATGCCTGTCTCCCAGTTTGTTCTTGGTAGGCTTACCTGCTTCTGAAATGCTGACTGTATTATTTTGCCACTAAATCCTAAAAAGAATACTAGAAGTGATGAAATCATAGGATAGTATGTAAGTATTTCCATACACATCATATCAGTAAAAGCCAGCAGTGTGTAGTCCAGGTGAGCATCACAAGAGATGTGTTAATCAACTGAATAGCTTGCATTCAATGTGTAAAAGCAGCCTGTGGCTACTCTAATTCAGGAATTGTTACTATGATTGCTTGTACAGGAGATGGACTTGTTAACAATTGTTCGAAATTTACATTAATAGATTAAAAAAAATAGATGATTGGGGAGATCAGGAAGAGATAATAAATTTCTCTCAACATAAATCTAACATAACCACCTCAACAGTAATACAAACACCTGATCAACATAAACACCTGCAATACAGGTATCTATATATAGACACTCTGTCAGTAAAGATGACTTGCTCAGATACAGATGATTACAGAGTAAAAATCTAGCAGAAGGGTGAGATTAAATTAATAAATCTTCTTTTCCCATTCAAGAAAACTCAGTGGATATCCCTGACCAGTATGCAAATGCTGTGCTAACATAAATGAGGCTGTCTTCTAGAATAAATTAAATGTTGATTTGCTCACACAATGTTAGGCTAACATTGTATGTATCAGTGCTACATAGTAATTTGGCATTCTAAGAATCTACACATTTCTAAGTCACTACAGATATGCCATCTCAAAAAATAAATTTTATTATGAAAGTCAATTTATAGGAGAAGAACTGAAACTACAAGGTCTGCAAAGAAATTCCAACACTAAGACAGTTTGTACTGCTTACTTCAGATAACAAATGTATTAAAAATATATTTATATGATAATGAAGGATATAAAGAAATAGACCTGAAACTTTTCCTTTTATGGGTTTGGAAAACAAAAGTAACAAAATAGTTAATGAGACAGATGTTATTGGGCTATCTACTTACAGGCTGGTTCGACTATGGAATCCTAACAACAAGGATAATTGCAACATAGGTTTACTGCTTTCAAGATGTACTTAGACTGAAAAGGAGTCTTATAAATAGCAGCCTTTTTAAAAGACCTTGATAGCTATTCTTTGATATTTGATATCTGAGTCACCATCCCTGGAGGTGTTTTAAAAAAGTGTAGATGTGGCACTTCAGGACATGGTTTAGGGGCATGCTGGTGTTGGGTTGACGGTTGGACTTGATACTAGAGGCCTTTTCCAATCTTAATGATTCTATGATTCTATGATTCTAAGTATGTTATTTGTTCAGGATCCTTAAAATCACACTGAAGAATTGATTGATCTGAGAATTAAAGTAAAAGAAATAGTAATTTTTAATATCTTCAGTGTTGAGCAGCTCTTGTAGCTCCTTTTCCTATTTCAACATTGATAAAAAGATCATGGAAAACAGCCTCACTAGACTGCTGAGTTATAAATGGCTGTTGTACATAGGTCTATAGTGCAAGGATACTCATGATGGACATAAGGCAATGCCACTGAAAATTGCTGTGATGCAAGCTGATTGTATTCTATTTTATTCAAGACTCGGGGCACACTAAAGCACTGTGCTTGTCTCTTGAACACATTTTAGAAGCATAAAAGTAGCTAGTAGCTGTTGTCAGTCACTTCATTTTGAAATATCATGGCTACATTTTCCTCCTTCGCTCCCACCTCCTCTGTTGTATCTCTCTGCTCCCTGAATTTCTTAGTGAGAAAAAAAATCATAGACAGAAAGGTCTGTCACTGCAATCCATAGTAGGAGCATATCTCTTGTGGTGTGTTGGCATGCCATCTGCCATCTGCCACAGCTGTGAATCTGCATGGACAGATATATTCTTATGGACCAGGCACCTTGTGCAGGAGAATTTGGGAGACTTCCCATGGGCCTCTCACAGACATGTACTTTACCTCTCATGTGAGCATCTCCATATCTTGGCTCCCTTTTTCCACTGGGGAAGAAATTAGCCTCACTGATCTGCCTGTGTTGCAAACTCATTCACTCAGTGTATCTTTGAGCTGCCTGTGGCTGAATTAACATATGTTCCTCTTCCCCTTCTGCTCTGCCAGTGCACTTACAGAAGAAGATGGCACATCGCTAACAGCAGGCGTAGCAACCTCTGCCTGGATGCCACTGATGATCAGAGCTGTGCACAATACCCCATGCCAACAACTTTTTGCCAGTACAGTGTTTTGGGATTCAAGTACATTGTATTGCTAGGTACTTAGTAAAATGTATAACTTTCTAGCCTTGTAAGGACCATGCCATAAAGGAAAGGTTCTCTAACTAGGGGAAGAAGCTTACTTTCAATGCATACAATACAATTATTTTGTCTCTGTAGACATATGCATTATACAATATTCCCCTCCCTTCTACTACAATAGATTTCCTCTCTTTTCCTTACCACTTTGCATTAATAGAATGAATTAATATTTCATGCTAAAAAGTATTGTTATCTTTATATATGGCGTCATGTCTAGGAATTTCTGCCTCAAGACGTGGTTAAACAAGAATTAATTTCTTTATAATATTATGAGGAAACTTTCTTCAATGCAAATAAGGTAAATGTATTTTTCAGCTTCTGGCTTCCCTCACCAAGTAATAGAAAACATCTAACAATGTCATCTGGGAAATTAGTACATCTGGAAATACTGTAGAGTGAACTGATCTATGCTTCTTATGATAACATGCAGAGAGGATTTCTGTCCCTGTATGCAACCAAAATGGATTGTTTCCATTGCATTGTTTGCTTATATCATAAAGCACAGCAGAAGTCTCTCTTGGTTTGAAGTTTTGATAAGTAGGGGGAAAAAAAGATTTTTAAAATGGTATTTTTTAAAAAAGAAAAAAAATAGTGTTCCTTTTACCACCCTCTGCAACTTAAGGAAAAATATTTGCAATCATGCTGAGCTTACTTTGTTGTCAACTAGATCAAATTTGATTTACAATAGCTAGCACAATCCCACATACAAGACCAACAGCTCATTAACCTATTTCTATAATTTTACATCCAGATACTCTTCTATTCTAAAGGAAAGAAATTCCACCACTTTTCACCCAATTCTCTAAATACTGAGATAAATTTTCTCAGACTAGCATAATGCATGTGCAGACATACTTTCACTTTCGGTATAGATCACAACAAATAAAGAACATAGAGTTGAAAAATAAAAAACGCCTAGAATAAACCCATAAGACATATAATTAATGAGGTTTTATTTTTACATATCCAAGTCCTTCAGTACAGAGAAAACAAGCTGTAAAGGAATTAGATATTTTTTAAGGTGTCCTTAAGATGAAACAATGTCTCTGAAGTTAATGGTTATGGGGAAAAGTGTGTTTTCTTATCAGTTTTCAGACATTAACCTAGAATTTTTCAAGAATTCCTACCATTCAATGCAATAAAATGATGAGCTACTCATCTTTTCTGGATCAGTGCTGTTAAGCTTTTTACACTGAGCCCTCCTTAACCACTCCTTGATAAAATGAGAAAAAATCAGCATCGATTAAAGTGGGTGCAATTCAATGACTTAACTTGATTTGTGCCCACTTATACCTGAGATGAATTTGGTCAACTCACTTATACATGGGCCGAATTAATGACTTCATCACATCAAGCAATTGGAAGTAAAAGCATTGTACTAATGTAAAGCTGGTTTTGTGGGCAGGCTTGCACAGCTGTAAGTCATTCAAAAGAAAAAAAAAAAAAACCAAAACCAAAAACAAAACAACCAAAAGCCAAGAAGTCAAAAGCATACTTTATCTCACATCTTTAAAAGTTGTCTCTGTAGTTTTGGGGATGTAAAACTCATCATGCTTTCTGATGAACACTTACCATGGTTTGGTAGGCATGATCCACATCAGCAATGTAACACTTCTCACCCCATGAACATTTATGGTTTATTTTGGTGGAATCTTAAGAGAATTCCCGCTTAGCTTCCTAGCTTCTACAGAAACTTACAGGTTCCTTCATGCTAATTAATTAGCATTAGCAAAAGTGAGAAAACTATGTCAATGAAAAAATTGTGGAACCTCAACATGAGCAAGGTCTTTTTTCTTTCCTTTCTGTAAGTTGCTTGGCTTAATGAAATGTACAGAACAACTTTTAAAAGAACAGAAAGCAGAATGGTGCTGTTCTATTACTTTTTCATTTTAATATTTCATAATACCTTGTATAGTATGGTTCAAACAGAAAATTGAAGTGAATGAAAACATCCCAGTACCACAGGTCTCACACAGATGTGGAGACACTGCAGGCTTTAATTGTTTCTGTGCCATGGTATGAAAGCACTATTAATATTAATGAAGAGACCAGGAATGTGTTATCTGTAAGTCTTATAGAAGAGTCATTTAGGACTTGGTTAAGCTTGATGTGAAATAGAGATCATCACGAGTCATTTTATTTTCCTCAGGGCCCTTTGAAATCTTTATTGAGTGAGCAATTCCAAATACACAGTTAATGGGAAAATGTCTGTTTATTTCATTTTTCCCCATTAAAAGAAAATATAAGGGCTGGGTAGAACTTTCCGTTTCACCTTTCAATGAGTAGTTATATGGTTTCATTGCCTAATCACCATGAAAAATTACCCATATTTCTGTCAGCAACAGTACACAAATTGTACATTAATTCAGAAATAAAACCTTTGCCTACTATTGCATGTCTCCCTGTAACTGCTCAATTAACGCATGACACTGATGTACAGTATAGGTCTCATCAGAACGTCTCCAGAGTCAACTCTCCAAGGACTTGAAGTTCAGCTGTTTGCAAGGAATGAAAGGACTTCATTGTCATTAAAATCACAATGACATAAGGAGTATTAATTAGTTTATTTGAAAAAGCTGCTTGTTTACATTTTCACATTTTGGGGTCCCTTTTTATTAGCTTGTTAATTATTTGCACAACAAATTTCTATTGGAAATCAAGAGGTATCAGACCTATTCAGTGAATTACTGACTAATATTATCATCTTAATATATTTTTTCCCTAACTCTCTGCTGGTACTAAGAGTCCATCTTTTATCTTTATCCTTGACTAGCCCTTGTAGTGAGATCATCTGTCTCCAGTATTTTCAGTTTGCCTTATTTCACCATTTTACCTCTGAACAACTTTTCTTGTTAATTGATAATCCTGCTTCCCGTTTTTCGGAGGCATATTCACAGATCCACAAATGACTTTGGAGAACAAATGAATATGTAATACTCTTTCATTTGGAAGCAGCAATAAAAAGAGTCTGCAAGGGTAGTATTCATGTAGTATTTAACTCAAAACCTCCAGGATTAGAGAAGCCTGGGGAGCTCAGTGATATAAGAAGTGTCCCCCAAGCCCACAGTGTACTGCCAGCAGAAAGGGCAGACACTGTTGAAGAATGTAGGACTTGGCAAACTGCTTGCTTAGAGAATATAGAGATGCATGTGAGAAAAGTAATAAAGTTGTCAGAGAAACTGAAAACCCAAACTAAGTTGTGTGAGCTGATTTCAACATACAGTTTATTCAGACCTAGGAAGTTCTAGCTTGTTAGGAACTTGACACACATTTTTGAGAATGCAGCCTACAAATTGATGCCATCCATGGCTTTCAGGTTTGCAAGTAGATTCCTGCAGTTAGTAATTTAAGTCTTCAACATATTTAGCTCCTCTTTTTTTCACCTGGAATTATCCCAAATATGTACACTATCCATGCAGACAGCAATAGTTTAGTACATGCCCAGTGAATCAGGCATCTTTATCAATGATCTGCACATGCAAAATGTTTAATGAATGTTTAATAAATCCATATGCCAATGTTATGCCGCCCAACAACATCAGATTTGCTATTTGTGTGCTGTGTAGTACCTATACATGGACTTTTGCTTAAAACTATCTCAGGTTCATAGGCCATCCTACTGCAAAAGTACTGAGCATCCTTTCAAAACCATGTCTCCAAGCACCTTCAAACGATCAAATCTTACACACTTCACAGCTTTTTTTACGATACTGGACTTGGCTGTCATGAATATATGAAGCCTCGGAGAATGGAAACTTTGTGGTCCTTAACATTGGGGCTGAAAAAAGTTCACATTTTCAGTTGCCTCCTGTGCAGAGAAGCTTAACCTTGTGTTAGAAAAAAATAAAGTATGTGTGAAAGGAGATTAGATGAGTGAAGGAAACCAGAACAGACAGTTAATATGGGGGAAGTAGAAAGAGGATCAGACAAGAAAACAAATAATTTTATTTCAGATTGAAAAATAAACCCAAATGTTTGTATAAAGTCCAAATCATACCACTTTCCAGATTTAAGTGTTCTCTTCAGCAGTTCCAAAACAGATACGTTTTTTTTAAATCCTAAAGGACAGAGAAAAAATTATTTCACCTCCTGAGGTACTGTCTTCTTTGGATTATCATGAGTAAAGAAAATGTTTCTAGTAATAAAGGCAAAGATGTTGGTCTGATTAAAATCAGCAACTGCTGTATGATGTCAAATTATAACCCACCATAATTTGAGCTTCTAAATCCAAGAGAAGTGATAAAAAAGTAAGCTTCTTTCAGATACTTTGTCTGTATTTATCTATATACACAAGAAGACCTTTTTATAAAAATGTCACATGTGCACCTTGTTCTTATAGTTTATCTGTCAAATGGAAAAATAT
This sequence comes from Phalacrocorax carbo, assembly GCF_963921805.1. Classification (NCBI taxonomy): domain Eukaryota; kingdom Metazoa; phylum Chordata; class Aves; order Suliformes; family Phalacrocoracidae; genus Phalacrocorax; species Phalacrocorax carbo. Next base: position 19,719,042 of record NC_087513.1, on the reverse strand, counting down.
TTTAAGTATAGTAAGCATTGTTTTTTTAAAAAAAGAATATTTGTTCTTGTGGTTTCAGAAAGGAATGCCTGAGAGAGAACACAAAAAAAATTAATTGCTGAGTACTCAGAAACATGAAGAATGTTTAGGGGGGCGGGGGGAATCATTGTGCCTAGTTGCTAACAAATAAAAGTTTTAAAAAATTTTTTTAAAATTTAATTTAATTTCTTTTAGGAATAGTTCCAGTGAAGGTGCAACACATAGAATTCCGTAAGAAAATTAATCTTGTCTTCTTCACCTTTTCTAAGTTTAAGACAGCTTAAGCTTATTTGAAGATCTGCAACTGCTAGGTAACATTGGGCAAACTCTTTGTCATTTCTGCTTCTGGTTTTTCCCTTAATAAAATGCAGCAAATCACAATGACCTTTTAGTACCTTATAGAATATTCACAGTTACAACAGCTGCTTCTTCTTAGTAATCTAATGCCAGGAATACCCTCTTTCATCAAGTAGTGTCTCTGAGTACCTTTAGGTTGAGAAGGGCAATATGACTTTATTGCCAGGCAGATAATTTTTGCTGCTGACTCAAGCAAATCAGGCACTATATTATAATTCACACCTGAATAAATTATCTGACTTTCAGATCTCTCATAATACTATTTGGTTATATCTGGGGACAGTGCTTAATATGATTTCACCTACATCTTTAAAAAAACTAACAAATTAAAAAAGACATCTGAATGTTTGGAAATATTGGCCCTTTTCATGAATGGCCATTTTGTAGGATTTTTTTGACCATAGAAGATTGTAAAAGGAGTACCTGAATGCTCGAACATCTAACAAAGCTTCACTGAAGGAGACTATTCTAGTGCCTCATGAATTCTCCTCTCTTATGTGGACAATAATATTTTGTTTACTATAGCTTTATAAATCTTGAAGGTGACAGGTAAAGAGAAGTGTTTATGAAAGGAAGCGTCAGGGACCAGCAAGTCAGCCAGAATTCGTATGATTGCCAGCCATGTCCATAGTAGCAATGCATAGTAGCAATCCAGGAAGCCAAGTAAGTGATGCCAGGCCAGGGACAACAAAGTGCAATGCTAAGCAAAGACACATTTGCAAGAAAACTCACACAAGGACATAGGGCAAGGGCCTGAGCTAAAATGCAGCAACCAAGGAAGGGGACAAAGACCCCAAAGGAACCTCCCACAACATCTTCTCACAGCTTATGTGTTTTCACAGAATCACAGAATGGTAGGGGTTGGAAGGGACCTCTGGAGATCATCCCGTCCAACCCCCCTGATTGAGCAGGTACACCCAGAGCAGGGGGCACAGGATGTGTCCAGGTGGGTTCTGAATGTCTCCAGGGAAGGAGAAACCACAACCTCCCTGGGCAGCCTGTGCCACTGCTCTGCCACCCTCACAGGAAAGAAGTTTTTTCTCGTGTTTAGCTGGAACTTGCTGTGTTCCAACTTGTGCCCGTTGCCCCTTGTCCTGTCATTGGGCACTATTGAAAAGAGCCTGGCCCAGTCCTCCTGACACCCACCTTTCAAATATTTATAACCATTGATAAGATCGTCCCTCAGTCTTCTCTTCTCCAGGCTGAACAAACTCAAGTCTCTCAGCCTTTCCTCATAAGGGAGATGCTCAAGTCCCCTGATCATCTTGGTAGCTCTCCGCTGGGCTTGCTCAAGCAGTTCTACATCCTTCTTGAACTGGGTGGCCCAAAACTGGACACAGTACTCCAGATGTGGTCTTACTCTGGCAGAGTAGAGGGGGAGGATAACCTCCCTCAATCTGCTGGCCACACTCCTTTTAATGCAGCCCAGGATACTGTTGGCCTACTTGGCCACACGGGCACATTGCTGGCTCATGGTCAGCTTGTTGTCCACCAGCACTCCCGGGTCCTTCTCAACAGAGCCGCTTTCCAGCAGTTCAGCCCCCAGCCTGTACTGCTGCATGGGGTTGTTCCTCCCCAGGTGCAGGACCTTGCACTTGCTCTTGTTGAATTTCATGAGGTTCCCCTCGGCCCAGCTCTCCAGCCTGTCCAGGTCTCGTTGGATGGCAGCACAGCCTTTTGGTGTATCAGCCACTCCTCCCAGCTTCGTATCATCAGTGAACTTGCTGAGGTTACACTCTGTCCCTTCATCCAGGTCACTAATGAATATGTTGAACAGGACTGGACCCAGCACTGATCCCTGGGGAACACCACTAGTGACAGGCCTCCATCCAGACTCTGCTCCATTGGTCACGACCCTCTGAGTTCTGCTCTTGAGACAGTTCTCTGTCTGATCCCAGGTAACAGATATTAAAGAATACTTAAGCAAACTGAACATACTGAATTTCATGGACCCTGCTGCAATGCATGCATGCGTTCCAAGGGAGCTTGCAGATGTCATTGCAAGGCCGTCCTCAATAATTTGTAATCAACCATGACAGCTGCGAGAAGTGGTCAAAGACTGGAGGAAGGTAAATGTCATTCAAATCTTCAAGAAAGGCAAGGACAACCCAGGAAACTACAGGTCAACCAACCTCACCTTGTTCACTTCATCACTCATAGATGACATACTCAGAGTCTTGGTAAAAGAGGTAAAGGTCAGGAGTAGTATTTTCATGTGAAATCTGTATATCCTTCAGTATGGGAAAATTATGTTCATAGGGTAGAAAAATACTAAATGTAGGCTTATATAGGATAAAATAAACATTTTTCAAATTATAATTTTAAAAATTTTTTTTCACTTGCTTTTCTCCCAGTCACTGTTGCCTGGTGCCTTGCAGCAGCTAAGTCTATTGCCTTGTCTTTGCCTGCAAAGAGGCTGTGAACTCCCATTTTTGGTCTAAGGCGAAAATCATGCTAGTCAAAACAGTCAAAAACAATGAAGATTATTTTTCTCTTTTAATTAAGCTCATTTCATGCTTCTCTTTTTATATTAATTTTGCATAAATAAAGACTAGGGTAGAATTTAATTGGACTACTCCTTCTGGGTAAAATATAGGAAATCTGGAAAAGCCAAGCACAGACTGTTCTTAAAGTAGATGGTCTAGACAGAAGACAGAAGGTCTCATTGACATTTTTGCTTTCCAGACCTTGCAGCATTATCTTGTAGAAATTCCACATTTCCCTTGAGAATTTTGTACTGAGACATGGGAGTTCAGCCAGTGGGTTCATAGTCAGTGAGTTCAAAGAAGTCATTGCCTTGGGTGTCGGAAGCCTTAGACAGCAGCATTGAACGTACTCTTGTTTATCAGAATATATAATTCATACTGAGGCTGCCCTGAGCATTTTGAGGCACTCACAAGAGACAATGACCATGTATAAAAACTGATCCATAAGGGATAAAAACAAATCCAGAGCAGAATGATGCCATTTAAATTCCATGCACTGAAATTTCTTATGTTTCATGGCTGTCAGAGGGTCTTTTGGTAACTTACTATGACATAGTCATAGTAGTAAGGGCCAATGGTAAGTAATGAAATAAATGGAACTGCATCAGTTCAGTTTCTTTCTTTCATCTGACTTAGGGCTTGGACTCTTACATGAGAGACACAAATTCAGGAGTGTTTTCTTTTGCAGAATTCTAGTTCCTTGTAATATATGTATATGTATATATTTTATGTTTTAAATGTTTTAAGTCAAGGTTTAAGTTGGTTTCAACATCTGTTAGAAGGTGTTTTAAATAAGATTTCCCACTTAAATATCCCTCCAAGTTGCAGATAAAAATGGACTGCAAGTGAACATGGTGCGTTCCTACAAATATTCCCTTACCTAAGCACTTGCAGTGAAGGCAAAATGGAACTAATATTGTGCATAGGTGAATTGGAATTAATACTGTGCATTCTGTAGGACCCTGTGTCTGCAGGGACATAATTTAGCAAACAGAAGGTCACTCACTGAGAAACCAGCTTAAAAGAGTCCCTTTAGTAGACATTCTCTGTAAGTACCAAAGCAAGGAAATATTAATGAACTTTAAATTTATTCTTGCATCCGATATTTTTTAACCTTATATGATACTTTCACAGCTTAATAATCACTGAATTATGTCTTCCCCATACTCTGTGATGATACGTTTGCTGATGGTTATTCCATTCTATCACACTATCTTTGTTTTAACAAGAGTGTTCGGAGAGTGTAATTACTACTCAGATTCACTAAGACTGAGTTATTATAAGGCTGATAGTATCTAGTATGCACAAGTACTTCCCCTGAAATCAGTGTTAAGTATAATGGTGGCATAGTTTTTGACATGGATGGTAGTAAGCCAGTTATTACAGCATAACAGTTTACATCTAAGTCAACTGAGGCATGTAACTAAGCAAAAGCTTCTAGCCTATAATGTAAAAATTTAAGTGACTGCTTTACTTTGTGAAGCTCACCTGACATAATATAACTTGCTACTACTTGCTAACTTGGTTAACTGTGGTCATCTGTCCACAGAAAAGCATAATTTCTGTAGAAATAAAAATGTATTGATTATATTTCACTCACATTGTATCCTGACCCCTTTGCTGGACCAATTTTCAAATGGGAAAAACTTTCAGAGCTATGGAAAGAGAGAAAACACAAATATGGACCTATGACATCGATCACCTACATTTTGCCTTGTTACCTATCTGCAATTTCATAGTACCTCTGTTGTAGCTGTAAGGTTTCTGATGGTTTACTTCTAGAGTTAGTAAAAACACAATTTGGAACTCTAAATGCAATGAAGTTGTGCGTGACCATTTTTATTAGAACTGTTTTTCCAAGCGTGGTGAATTTGAGAATATTTCATTAACATTAAGATGTTTCTAACACTTGGAAAACTGTCTGTGTGTGAAGCATTGGCAAGAAGATGCTATAGGAAAGGGAAAAGGCATGGACATCTGTAGAAACATAAAAGGTTAAATAAAAATATGTTTCTTGGTCTCAAAGATATTTAAATTGTATATATTTGCAGCAAATATAATTTAAAACTAATAATAGCTTAATAAACCTGTACTTTAGGTCTTTGAAGCCAAAATAAGTTCAGAAAAAAAATTAAAATATTAATACCTACCCTATAAAATCTTATATATTTTAAAACTCTTCTTCATTATGTATTTTATACCATCAAAATATCATTACTTGTGATTCAGTTGAAACATTATGATCTCATTGAATTAAAATGTTTATGTTAATAGTTTACATAACTATGTTAAAAAGAGTTTGATAGCTCACGTATGTTTTTTTTAAAAAATGTATTTTATTTTTATAAAATACATATGGTCACAAATCCCTCTGTCTGACAGAGCCCATAATAATAGCAATAAACAGAGAATCTGCACAGATCTGATGTTCAGACTGAATTTATTCATTAGAATTTGTAATTAAGCAGTAATAAGTTCACAATAGTCAAGCTGAAGTTAAAAAAAGAAAGACCAATACTTGATTATATCATATGTTTGCTCAGTTATCTCCAGTAACTTTGGGTCAGACCTGACAATAAAAAAGAGTCTAGAATGAACATGTTCATTCAGTTGCCAAAGCAAATTTGGACAAAGCCAAAAGTTCTCCTCAGCCAAATCACCAGATGAATACGTGATATTATACAATGCTAGAAAAAAGTGAGTATTCACTGTATGTGCCTGGTATTTCTGTAGAAGTCAGTTCCTCTGTACAAACCATATATAGAAGGGATTCTTTATGAACTCTTAATGTTTCTTAGAATCATAGAATCAAGGAATTGTTAAGGTTGGAAAAGACCTTTAGGATCATCATGTCCAACTGTCAACCGAACGCTACCATGCCTCTAAAACCATGTCCTGAAGTGCTGCATCTACATGTTTTTTGAACACCTCTGGGGATGGTGTCTCCATCACCTCTCTGGACAGCCTCTTCCAATGCATGACCACCCATTCAGTGAAGAAATTTTTCCTAATATCCAATCTAAACCTCCCCTGGCACAGCTTGAGGCCATCTCCTCTTCTTCTATAGCTAGTGACCTGGGAGAAGAGACCAACACCCGCCTCATTACAACCTCCATTCAAGGACTTGTAGAGAGCAATAAGGTCTCCCCTCAGCCTCCTCTTCTACAGGCTAAACAACCTCACTTCCCTCAACCTCTCCTCATAAGACCTGCTCTCCAGACCCTGCACCAACTTCGTTGCCCTTCTTTGGACACGATCCAGCACCTCAATATCTGTCTTGTAGTGAGGAGCCCAAAACTGAACACAGTATTCGAGGTGTAACCTCACCAGTGCCGAGTACAGGGGCATAATCGCTTCCCTACTCCTGCTGGCCACACTATTCCTGATACAAGCCATGATGCTGCTGGCCTTCTTGGCTGCCTGGGCACACTGCTGGCTCATGTTCAGCCAAATGTGCACCAACACCCCTAGGTCCTTCTCTGCCAGGCAGCTTTCCAGCCACTCTTCCCCAGGCCTGTAGAGTTGCCTGGGGTTGTTGTGACCCAAGGGCAGGACCCGGCACTTGGACATGTTAAACCTCATACAGTTGACCTCAGCCCATTGATCCAGCCTGTCCAGGTCCCTCTGCAGAACCTTCCCACCCTCCAGCAGATCAAGACTCCCACCCAACTTGGTGTCACCTGCAGACTTACTGAGGGTGCACTCAATCCCCTCCTCCAGATCACTGATAAAGATATTAAACAAGACTGGCCCCAAAACTGAGGCCTAGGGAACACCACTTATGACTGACCTCCAACTGGACTGTGCTCCATTTGCCATAACTCTCTGGGCTCGGCCATCGAGCCAGTTTATTACCCAGGGAACAGTACACCCGTCAAAGCTATGATCCCCCAGCTTCTCTAGGAGGATGCTGTAGGAGACAGTTTCAAAGGCTTTGATAAAGTCCAGGTAGGCTTTACTGACTATCCTTCCAACTGTAATCCTCCCTTTTAAAACTGTATTTGGAGGCTTAATGTTAATGACACGATAGGCCCTATGAAAACAAAGATCTTGATACACATACTTCCTGTTCTTACATATGGGAGGACATATGTTGCTGTACACTTCTGTGGGAGAACTCATCTTGGGCCACATATCTCCGGGACACAGGGCTCTACCCACCCTGTCCTCCCCTCCAGGCACCCCAATCCCCCTCCTCGTCCGACTCCCATCTCAAGGGTTGCCCCAGGAGCCAGTCTCGAGGGTCGGGCAGAGGGCTGTGCCGCTGCCGGCGCTGCTTCCGGCGCTGATCATCTTGCTCCTTCCGCTCTGTCACTCCTGCTGCGTCCGCTGCCACATCACCCTCCCCGCGCGCAGGTACCCGCGCCTGTGCCAAATCGTCCCAAGGGTATGCAGGGGGGCATTCCAAAGGTCCTGCTGGCTCAACAGGGAACACCGCCGCTTCCCGATCCACCTCCTTGGGAGCCTCAGACTCAGTCGCTGACCAGCCTACTCCGTCCTAACTCTCCGCTTCTTCCCCATCCCCCGCGATGCTTGCCCCTGTCTGCGTCCCCACTGCCGATCCTGGGTCTATTTCTGGGCTACTGTCGCCTGTAGCACCGTGCAGGCACAGCCGCGCCTGCCGCCACATCTCCTGATCATCCCGAGCTTTCAATAGTAGTCGGTGTATCTTTCCCCAGAGCTGTATGTACTGGGCTTTTCCTATCATAGCCCTTTCGGCTAACTCCTCTTTAATTCTCACCCAATTATCTTTATTAAATATGTCTGCGGGGCTCCGCATGAGCCCCTGCGTAATCATCCATTGGATGGCCTTTGAGGTAGGTGCCTTCGAAATCGAAGTACCATATTCCTTCCCCAATCCCTTCAGTACCTTTACGACTGATTGCATGGCGCGCCCGCCGACCTGCGGCTCCCCGTCCCGCCCCTGCGTGCCTCAAGCTATCTTTTCCCCCCGGCGAACTTGCCATGCCACCCCGCCGATCACGTCGGGGTCACCACTTGTTGCTGTACGCTTCTACGGGAGAACTTATCTTGGGCCACATATCTCCAGGACACAGGGCTCTACCCACCCTGGGGACAGTGATGCACAGACACCAATATGATGGATACAAAATGTCCGTTTATTTAGCTGTGTCACACGCTTATATAGCTCTTGCGCTTCCTGTTCCTGCCACTCCTATGGGGAGGAGTCTATCTTTCCGTCACATCCCGTAATCTTCCGGTCGCCGATCCCTGTCTATTCCCCTACAGACGTAATTCTTACCCTTCAGCTCCCAAGGAGAATAAGCGTATGACTACCGAATTTATGCAGCCAAACAGACTCATTGTAAGCCATTTTTCAGTCATATAAATCAGTTTAGGTTTAGAGAGAAAAATATCTCTAAAAATATCTCTAAATATTGAGAGGTTGTTAGTCGTAAGGAAAATTAAGACCTCCTGAATAATGTGTCAAGTGCAAGACAAATCTAGGTCAAGAATACCTTTATGTATGCTTTTAGATCTTGACACAGGTAGGAAACTTCACAAGTATCCTGGGCTGCATGAGGATGAATGTAACCAGCAGATCTAGGGAGGTTATTCTTCCTCTTTACTTAGCACTGTTGTGATATATGCAGAGTGCTGGATCCAGTTCAGTGGTCTTCAGTACAACAGAGACATGAGCATACTGGAGTGAGTATATCCAAGGTCCACAAAGATGATGAAGAAACTGGAGCATCCCTCCTGTGAGGCTGAGAGAAGTGAGAGTGGAGGGTGTTCAGCCTGGAGAAGAGAACTCTCAGGGGGATTTTACCGATGAGTAAAAATACCTCATGTCAGGTGTAAAGAAGCTGGAGCCAGGCTCTTCTCAGTGGTCCCCAGTGACAGGACAAGAGGCAATAGGCACAAACTGAAACACAGAAGGTTCTGTCTGAACACGAGGAAACATTTTTCCTTTGTGGGTGACCAAACATGGAACAGGTTGCCCAGAGAGGTTGTGGTGTCTCCATCCTTAGAGATTTTTCAAAACCTATTTGGACACAGTCCTAAGCAACCAGCTGTAGGCAATCCTGCTCTGAGAAAAGTTGTTGGACTATGCGTCCTCCAGATCCTGAATCATTATGTGATTTTCCAGCTGTTTCTAATTAAATATCTCAATATTGGCTCACATTTGTGAATCTATAGACCCACATTCAAAATATTAAATATAAGGTAAGACAGGTTTAGATTCACAAAATTCCATTTTTTGTTATATTAATACAAAATATTTTTTCTAAAGCTAGTGAGTTTGATCAGCTTTTATTTTTAGTTTAATTGTCCTCAATTTCTAATTGATTGATTTATGAAACAAAGGAAGAATAAGACAAGAAACTTGCATGTCCCTGCTTTGGCCACAGGAATCCTTTTTGGACTTAATTAGACTAGACATATCAGTTAAATCTCTTTAAAGTAGACATTTAAAACTAAAATAAAATCTTATTTTAAATGTGTGAAATACAGTTATCAACTTGTTTATTTATTTAATCTTTGTAGAGTTTATAACCATTACAGTTTTTCTGTATTGTTTCAGTTGTTGTTGTACTGTTGTGGTAAATAGATACTAAAAATAAGTTCTTTGGGACTCCTACTTTAAAAAACATATTTCTACATACCTTAAAAAAACACAGCTTGGGTAGAATAAGACCGAAGTTATCGTTGCTAGGATCACAATTTGTTCTACAAAAGTAAGCAAATGTCTCGTATCACAGATTCCAGCCACTCTGTTTTATTATAATTATTTTGAGCAGATTCCCATGAGTTATGGTTCTTAACAGTACAATTCCTTCATTAATGAATAAGAGGAAGGTGTTAATAAATACATTAGTAAGTCAAATATATTTGTGTTTCCTTTTTTTCTGTCTCTCACTTTCCTTCTTTCTTTCCTTCTTTCCTTCTTTTCGTTCGTTCTTTCTCTTTCATTTTTCTTTCATGAAAAATCAAAGAGTGCATTCCCAAAGCATATTATTTGGCAATCAGAAGTTCAACTAAAACAAAAAAAAAATATTTTGTTTCTCATATCTTCCTTTTGGGTCTAACTAATACAGGGACTGTATTTTCCCCCTGTAGGGCTAAACTCTCTTTAACTTTTATGTAGTGTTTTCTATCATCTTGCAGGAGAGAATAGGGCCCCAGGAAGTCATTGGCAAAAGAAGAAGAAAGGAGGTGGTGGCATCTGAGTAAGATTTAATCACATTGTTTGACCTTGCATTTCTTTAAAAAAAATGATAGGAGGAACAAAGAACTCTCCCAGAGGCTCCCCCCCGCAAACCCAAAAGCACTTTGCCCTGTGTTACAAAAGATTCAATGCAGAAACAACTCAGTTGAATATAATCAGCTGATGGAAAATACTTCTTTGGCAACACAGAAGCTCTTACAATAACTCATATGACTCACCTCCAGGTTTTTCTTTTCATTTAAGCAGCTTGAATTTGGACTTTCCTTATAAGTTGGATCCTTACAGTGTCTGGACAAATTTCATCAAGTAAACTGAAAGAAATATATTAGCTTGCATGTCACCTTCTGTCAAGAAATGGCAAGGACTTTAATTTCACCATGATGTCAACTTTTCTTAGCTCATTTCTGATCAATGTTCAGGGCTATGACAAGTGCCTTCTTCAAGTCCAGAAATAAATATAGAACCAAAATGGAACATTTTCTCTGAACCTTTAAGAGCTTTTGGGGGAGTTATTAGAAAGTGAAATAACAAATTTGTGTTTTCTTTTTTCACTTCCTCTAAAGGTTATAGAAGGTTTGGCACTAAAGAGACCATCACAATGGCCAAAATCTAAATCTGTCACTGGGTCTGAGTTTACTTATACAGTTATCTTTCTGAACACACTGGAAAAGAAAGACACAGAGAGAACAGAAGGATCTCTTTTTTTTTTCTCTATCCTAACTCATTTGACCTAATCACATTTTAAATTCCAAAACTAAGGATAACAGATATTTTGCACTATCTAAGAAACTGTGGCATGCCAAGATGTGCTACCATAATTATGAGTAGTTTTTGGGTAATATTAGTACCATCACAGTAATAATAAGATGACAGTATTCTAACATTGTCAGGTTTTCCTTTCACAGGCAAAGAAATCTTGACCAGGTAGTGCTGGAAGACTTTCACCTTTGACTGGTATCTATACATTTCTCCTGTTAATTACACTATTGATATGATGACTATATAGCAGGCCTACCACATCTAGGATGTATCAGATGAATCTGCAAAAGATGAGCAGTCTGTGCAGGGATACTGAGCTTAGCTCATACATTGCACAGGTGGTCAAGAAAGATCTAGGAAATGTGATATGTTCAGAATATGTCAGATTCCCTGTATATGCACTACAGAGTGCATATGGACCATTTTGTGTCTGTAGAGTCCCTCTCTTCACATTAAATGAACACATACAGTCTTAAGTTAAGATAGAAACCAACTGTTTCATCTTCAGGATAGTGATAAATACAGAGGAAAGGGCGGCTTTCTATTATATGAATTTCCTTCTTCACATCCTGAAGTCAAAACCAGAACTCTCTGAGCTGGCCACTTTAGTTCTGCATGTGAAGCAATTTCAGGATATGTTTAAACAGAAAACAATTTGCAAGCAGCGGAGTGTTGTTGAGACAGAAGAAATAAGTGAAGTCAGATAAAGACTCCTTTAACAGTCTAAACAGTATTTTCAGCAAAGCAAAGACCTAGCACCAAGCGTTATCTTCTCAAACATTTATTTGAAAGTTTAGATGCATTCACTTTTGTTTGCCTGCGAGTTCATAAGAAACATGTATGATAAAAAACTTGCTGAAAGTTCATAGCAAGCAGAGACAAACACACTGTTAATGAATTCACATCTGCAGCCTGAAAGCTAATCCAAGAAAAGTTATTTTCAGGGCAAAACTTGGTTTAATCTTGGAGTTTAATCTTACCCACACCTCACTACAAAATTTAAAAGTAAGTGTGATTTCAGCAGACAAGAGGATTTTCTAAGAAGGACATTACACTCTGTGCTGTTGTCTCTTCCAGCAGACTCTGAGTATTGTTTTCCAGACAGACCTGCTTTGCTGCTGAATCTGACAAGCACCAGGTAGCCCCAATTCATTTAGGTGGCAAAGAAAAAAATGTACAGTGGTTTCTAATTGTGCTATTATCCTCTTTTAGGTCAGAATTGGAAATTTCCTGAGTTCAGATCAGAAAATGAACATGATACACAGCCTTCTATATAAATGAGTTGGGGTCCCATATTGACCTTGAGAAACAAATGAAAATTACATGTTAAATATACTCTCTGTGGCCCCTACTGAGGCAATGACTAATGTTGTCACTGTTGACAGTGTAGCTGAGTGATCATTTTGAGGTACTGAAATAAGTATTCTTGAGTTCTTGTGGCAAGCAACACAAAGCCACGTTGCTCTTTTTCAGAACTTATTTTTTCATTTCAGCAAAAGCTTCTATCAAAAAAGAAAAAGCCATTACAAGGCCAACCTGATGAATAAAGAAATTTGAAAGTTTTATTGCATTTATGGTAGTTACAGAGTAATTTGTGACCAACCTTACCATTTTACCAAAAAAAAATAATAATGCAGTACTAGAGTAAAGATGTGAAAACATTGCATTACTACATCACAGGAGAGGAAAAATATGTTTTCTCTTCCTGTCCTTTGTGCTAAATTTCAGGGCTAAATGTCATATCCTTTCATAGGCCAGAATGCATTTTTGTTTGGTTTGCCAGTTGCTTTTTGCTAATTCAGAAGCACTTTTGTTTCATTTTTGGTGAAAGAGTAAGAATACCATGGTGACAAGGATCCTTATTAAACCCAAGATAGACAGACAGGAACAAAAGAGCCAAATTATTTCTTCAATAGTAGTGTGCCAGTGAGAGAACAGACTAGCTCTGCCCAAAGTCTAATTAACTCCTTGACAAATGCTGTTTAGAGACAATGTTAATTATATACTTAACTACTATACTATAGCTTCTATACCAATTTATACTTGGGGACTGGAAAAAATATGGCAAAGGCCATTGAACTATCTTGCTATCATCAACACTTCATTAAAACTAAGGCTCTAATTTGTTCTGTCTGAAAGTAGTAGATCTAGGTGGGAAAAAGAACTCCCTCCATTTGGCATGCTGTATTATAAGCATGAAATAAAAAAAAACTTAAGACCCAAAAGTACACTGTTTTGCCTGTCCAAAACCCGGTTCTGCACTGAAAACAGTAAAGAGGGTGCATCAGGCTCCTGTGCTATTTGTTAGCTTCATATCACAGCAGTGAATATAGAATTGCTTTCTGTAAATACCAAGCTTATGATTTGTATTGATGCACATTTGCGTGCAATTCTAACATCATGTCATTTAATTATAAGAAGCAGGTTAGTAAGTGTGAAGATAAATATTTCACAGACCTAATCAAGAATTATCTTTTAAAATCACTATTGTGTGTTGAGAACTACACTCAGCAATCAATACCAGGCAGAACCATCTAAAAAGTAATTAGAACTCTGCAGACGGTAGCATGCCCATTTTGGATTATGACATTGTGTCAAAGATGCCCAAAACCAGCTTGAAAATTACATTGGGTTTTGCACAGAATACTGCATTTCTTTTTATGCTGAGTAAAATGTAGCCTTCTTTATAATAATTCATTGCTTTTATAAAAGCTTTTGAACTTTTACCTATAGAAAGAGTTTGATGATCTTTGTTTTCCTCTTATTAACAGTTACACAGTTCATCATAAAGTGAAATTTCTCATGTTACTAACAGAAGAAAATAGGACATACAAAACTGATTCAGCACAATACCATGTTTTTAATTCAGTGATGCACAATAAGCTTAATCACATTTGTAACAGATTTTTACCAAGTAGTCCAAGCTTTATTTTCAGAATCATGTAATGAATCAATTAAAATAAAATAATAAATCCAATTCAAATATAATATTAGGCAGTTATGAAGCAGATTTTCTGATACGAAAAAGTAACAGAAGAGGAGGGGAAAATCATATGCTTGTTAGAAGTACCATATATTCCAAATGCTTTATGTAATGCCTTTTTTAATCTACTATAATTCAATGGTATGGATTAGTTCACCTCCAGGACTTTCTCTTATTCTCCTTTTCTTTGGCACATACACTTTTCCATGGTCACCTGTCATGGTCACTATCTTTCTCATCCAACTGAGAAGGGAAGGAATGGTTGAAGTTGTCTGGGGAGACCATGAGTTTCACACTTTTATCTGTGAAGAGAGCACAAGTGAATGGTAGAATTCACATCTTCTCTAGGGCTAAGCATTCTTTCTTGGATTCAGCAGTCCTCCTCCAACTTGGCCTGGTGTGGATTGAGACTTGAATGACACACTTATTTTTGAGGTTTGCAGGTTTATGTGGGTTTTGTTTGGTTTGGTTTTTTGCTTTTTTCTTTTTTATTTTTTTTTTCCCAAGAAATAAAGGTCAAGGTCATCTAGAAAGCTTAGCTGTTGACAGGAACCCTATTTGGTACAATTTACAGTATGTTGCATTTTCTCAGCTGTTCTAAAACAATCTTTATATTTAACACGAATTTACACTAACATCCTTGTCTAATATTTAAAAAGAAGGGAAGAAAAATTTTATTTTCAAATAGCTTTTGGATAAAAATTCTTGCAAGTTCAGAAGGCAAAAAGTAAACTAATAACAAAGAAATATTAAGTGACAAGAAAATGAGTGAATAAATAACTTGCTTCTCTGATGAATGTATAAATAAATGAGAATTTCAGATAATAAATTAATTATAACTTTAGCTATTATAGTCCATTGTGTGAATTTTTTTTCTCATATATTGATCCCAACTTAAAAAACTTGAAGAGAAATACACTGATATGACCCTCTGAAAATAATGGATTGAAAGTCTGCCCTGATCTTGGGCCTCAAAAGATGTACATAAAATCCTTTCTGAATTTTCTGAAATTTAAAAAAGACATACCTTCTTTGAGTTGTTGGACCTCTTGGGATAGATTCTCCACAGCAGAGATGAAGGACGAAGAGATATTTGCTTCATAACCCCGGAGTTTATCAATCACCTCCACCACTGTTGGTGCCTTGTCCTCTCTCCAGGACATTACTGCCAATGAGTTTGCACATGAGGATGGTGCACTCCGTACAAATTTCCACCACACGGGTTGTATGCACTGGGCTTCATCTGGATCTTTGCATGACTGTTAATAAATCACCTCAAACACAGCTAATTCCCTTAGATACTGGATGCCTTTCTCCATAGTTGTCCATTTTCCTGGGCGATATGCAATATCTTTTTTTTAAGGGATACCTTTCCTTCACTCCAGGCAGGAGTCGCCTCCAGAGGCTGAGGGCTTGTGGTTTTTTTCCAATTGCTTTGTCAACGCCCCCTTCTCCAGAAAGGGATCCCAATTGTTTGGCTTCTTTTCCCTCTAGTTCCAGGCTACTGGCCCCATTATCCCAGCATCGGAGCAGCCAGGTGACAATGTGCTCCCTTAGACGACGGCCAAAATCTTTTTGTGTATATCGCAACTCGCTCAAGGACAGGGATCAGGCGGTCTGTATTTCATTTATAACTTCTTCCTCCTCTTATCCTCATGATGGCCCTGATTTTTCATCATCTCTTTCTAAATGAGTTGACTTCTGCTTCCAAGATTTCTTCTTGTGTATGGGGGCAACTGATACTGGTATGGATTGATTCTCTGATTCAGCTGCAGTGCCTGTTGTGGGGGTTTGAGTAACCACATGCTTGTCCTGGGGGTTTGAGAGGCTGCAGTGCCTGTCATTGGGGTTTGAGTGGCCACAGTGCCTGTCACTTTGCCTTTCAATCCAGAGACATTCTCTTCCCCCTGGGGGCACTGAATGCTGTTGAGCAGGGCTCGGTACGCGTGGGCCAGGCCCCAGCATGTTGCAGTTATCTGTGTCTCTCTGGAGTTCCCAGCGTAACAACATACTTTCTCCAAATATTCTACTAACATTTTAGGATTCTGCACTTGTTCGGGGGTGAAACTCCAAAACACTGGGGGTGCCCACTGCCCTAGGTATTTGCCCATGCTATCCCACATGCCCTGCCACTCGTAACTATCAAGCCTTGGGGCAGATCTCTGGGTGATATTCTTAAGTTGCTTAGTCAAAACCAAAACAACATGCCCAAAAACTAACAATAAGTATATCTTAACTACCCAAGGATGTTCAAGATACAAAAAAGTTGTTGCAGTGAAGGCAGACACATCATAGAAGAAAGTAACAAAGATACCATTCGGAGTACCCTTAATATAAAATCTCTCAGAGGAGGAAGTATAATTGCTAATTGCCTCAGTGAAGTGGTATACAAAGTACAGTAATAGTTCCAATACAAACCCCAAATAGCAGATAAAGCTGAAGACCATTGTTTCAATAACAAATCTATTAGGCAAAATGTTACTAATCACAGCAGAACACAGCAGACTAAAAAGACCAACACCGATCTTTAACATGTACTTCAAAAATGAGAATATGGTGCTGTGACCAGCAGCTGTTATTATCTCAAACCCTCTGAGCCCCACATTGGGAGCCAAAGGAGGCTGTAGTGGTTTAGCCGGCAACTCAGCCCCACCCAGCCGATTGCTCACTCCCCCACTGACAGGATGGGGGAGAATCAGAAGGGTAAAGCTCGTGGGTTTTGGTAAGAATTATGGACAGCAAAATTATGTTGAAATATTATAGAGGCAGGCTAATTAAACAGATTTTTAAAGGAAATTACTAATCTCAAGATGATCTTACTTTTAGTAGGTCGGATAGGAAACATCTCAAATGTTAGTGTTCACTAACTCAATATTTACATAATGGTGAAGATCTGTATAATGCATGCCTCGGCAATATTAGATGCTTAGTAGACTAATTATTTTGTGAATAAAATCAAACAAAATCAAGTAATTAAACAACAGGCAGATAATATGTTAAGACTTGCACTAATAATTGTTGAAGTTATGATTTAGCATGGCACTTTATGCATTAATAATGTAAGGTTGTATGCCAGTAAACAGAGGAATGTATAAAAATGTGTATGTATATAGGTCTACTATTCTAAAACTTTTCCTTTCCTGATAGTATAGGAAGGTTTATTTTTTAAATGTTTTCATTTCATGTAAATGTACAGGAAGATAAGTTAAAAGCAAGAAATTTGAGTTATGTTCATTTAAAAAGAAAAGGTTCTCACAGAAATTGCCATAAGACTTTGCTCCATATAATGCAGCTCTTTCTTTGTAGAATGCCACAGGAAAAACCTCAAGGTTATTAGTATCTAACATATTTGTTACTTTCTAAATAAGAATATTAGTATACATTATAGATGATTTGTGCAGTCTTGGGAACCGACAACACATATTCTATTAGCGAAACTACTTTGCTCTTCACACAGAATGTATATTTTTCAAGACAATTCACCAACCTACAAAGAATTGCTTATCTGGCATAAGGAATTCTGTTGGGTAAGACTAAGAGAAATAGGAAGAGAAAGAAAAGTGAAACCTTGGAAAGTAGGGAAGGTAGAAGAGAAAGGCACCCAAAGCACTGGAAAAAAGTACTTTTCTGAAAATTAACCCTGTAGTCTGAAAGGATCCTGCTAAATCCAACTGGACTACTTACAGGTTTAGAATTAGTTAAAAGTTTAAGAGATTCTGTAGGTCAAAATCAAGACTTCATCAAGTTGTAACATTGAGCCACACGTAATCAGCTGGTTCCCTGGAAATATTACCAATTCCCCTGAGACTACATATACCCATTTATTCACATCCACATCCATACACAACATGTAATGATAACCATTCCTCTATTTCTCTTACATAGATCTTATTTGTTGCAAAACAGGAAAATGAACAAGGAAGAAAACAGAAAGGAGCAACCTTGAAATTCTATCAAATCATATTTGGATTCCCAGCAGGAAGATCTCAAACACTAATTCTACAAGATGAGTTTCTATGTCAGATTAAACCATCTCAAGTTTAGATGGTTTATTCTCAGGTCAAGTCCAAATTCCACAGACTTTGAAAAGTTAATTTGCATTTCATAAATTCCTGGTTTAAGAAACACAATTTTTAAAAAGTAGACAAAACAGCAGACATAAATAATTTTCCTGCATGGTTCAGAAAACGTTCATTTGCAAGTTAATATTTAATATGTAATATATCTTTAAATATTTCAAAAAAAGATCCATCTTTCAATGTGTCGTGGTTTAGTCCCAGTCAGCAACCAAGCACCACACAGCCACTTGCTTACTCCCCCCTAGTGGGAGGGGAGAGAAGAAGAAGGGTAAAAGTGAGAAAACTCATGGGTTGAGATAAAGACAGTTTAATAGGTAAGGCAAAAGCCACATGTGCAAGCAAAACAAAACAAGGAATTCATTCACTCCTTCCCATGGGCAGGCAGGTGTTCAGCCATCTCCAGGAAAGCAGGGCTCCATCACACGTAACGGTTACTTGGGAAGACAAATGCCATAATCCAGAACATCCCCCCCTTCCTTCTTCTTCCCCCAGCTTTATATACTGAGCATGACATCATATGGTGTGGGATATCCCTTGGGTCAGTTTGGGTCACCTGGCCTGGCTGTGTCCCCTCCCAGCTTCTTGTACACCTGTCCTTGACTAGTGTAAGCACTACTTGGCAACAACTAAAATATCTCCACATTATCAACATCCCTATACTAGCTACTATGAAGAAAATCAGCTCTATCCCAGCTGAAAACAGGACACTATGATTTGGATAGTAAGATATAAGAACATAAATCAGGCAGACAACGTCCGACTAAAGACCTGGTTTTGATTTATATTCTGTGCCTGACATTAACTACAAACTGTTGGTGACAAAGAAATATTTAGGTGTTCTGAAATCTTTAATGATATTTCCCATGGTATATCAACTATGAACTGTATGAGTCTTAGGGATGTCCACATCCTTTGGTTTAACAATTTTTACTTCCATTACTTAGTTTAATTATCTTCCTCTTGGGAGCTATGACTTAATGAATGAGTACAACAGCTGAACTGTGTACTAGGAAAAATAAATAAGTGAATAGATAAATAAATATTTCTTCTCACTGCTTTACACCAGCTGTCTGATAGCTTAATAGAAAAGCCCCCTCATCTTAAATCTGTGAGAAACAGAAAATTATCACTATCTCTTTACATTCCCCAAAATTTTTTACTTTATAGTCCTCTATTACATTTATGCTTTGGTGATGGACAGTCTCAGTATTTTTAGCAAGCGCAAGTACACCTCATTGCCCAATAAAAACATCAAAGAACTGAGAAGGATGAGGGACATGTTTTTCCTTTTGTTATTTCTCTCAATACACTTTATTTATCCAAGTTTCCACTGTTGTTTTCTTATTACAGTTTTAATTCCCTTTTTCTAAGTAAACTATAATTACTAGTCTGTAGTTTTACAGATTACTTTGTGAGAGTATTACTTTGTGAGATTAGTTTGTTGAATTAGGTATCCCAATCCTAAAAAGTTTCCTGATGAACTCTGAGGAATTTGTATGACCTTTCTGCCTTTTTCAAATCAGTTAAAGTCTGAGGGAAATCTGGAACCTGAGCCTCATGTTCCTGCTATTACACTACTTTAGATACTTGAGTAACAATCTGTTTTATCCCTTGCTGTTTAACTTTGGTTTGAGTTGATCTCTGACCTCGAGGCAATGCTACGCCTAGCACCAACAAACACTAGTCAAGTGATTTATGTTTCTCTATCCAAATTTACCTTGTACCCCAATAATCTGCATCCAAATTATTTTACTGTCCCACTTTCAAAGATCTTCAGGTACTTAACTCATTGATTTTAATGTGAATTAGGAACCTCCCAATATTTTTTAAAATGTTGCCAGTGTGGTTTTAAGTGCCTAATTTAAACATAATATGAAACATTACCTTGAAAAAATACAGCAGAGGTAGAAACCAGAAGAAATCTCTATAGAAATAGAAGCAGATAATCAGATGGATCCAGGGGCAATGGAAATAATATTTTATCTTGCAAGAAGTTTTGCTGCAGCCCAAAACACCACAAAATTCTCTTGACTCAGAGTGCAAGAGAAGGAAGGGACCTATTTTTAAAAGATATAGTTGAAAGGGGGGAGATTTGCTATAAAATTTTCTATCATAATCTCTCACCCAATAATTCTGATGTCTTTTTTCTTTTAAAAAGCTACATAGCATTTTGAGGAAACTTAGTTTCTGTTACTTTTCACCTGATCACTTTACAGAAAAGATGGGTAAATTCTACCTCAGGACAGGTGGGGTTCTGTAACATTCATCACACTCATTAAGAAATTTAATCACAAGATATGTTTCAAAAAAGCAACTAATAGTTGACCATATGATATTGAATCTGGTGTTGGTATTGACAGGTTTGCTAAGAGTGGTATTACAGGTCAGACATAGTCATTTCATTCAGTGACAGCTGGAAAATGAGGTGAAATACCATACGATATTTAGTTAATTCAGTAAAAATAATGGTTATTGCAAACCATTGGTACTAAAATTCTTTGTGTAGCATGTATTATTACAATTCTTTCAAAGTTGCTTTGACCTTGCATAATAAGAATTATGCAGCAATTTTCATATCCGGAAAATAAAATACTATTTTTGAAGATGATGGTGCCTTTGATTTAAGGATACTTTATTTCTGTAAAGAACAGACTGAATATTGTCAGGAGCATACTGTTGTTTGCAGCTTTGCTATTATTCATTTTCCAAAGCTACTTTAAGATGCTTTGATAATTGATTGACTTGCTGGAAAAGTGCATGTTTTGAAATTTAAGCTCATTTTGGCACTGTTCTTTTGCAAGACATGAAATAAAGCAAATTCAAAAGTGACAATAAATTGTGAAAAGCCAATTTAAAACAGATCTTTAAGCCATGTTTGCAAATGCTCACAGTTGTCGCAACGCTCTACTGAATGACAGAGTGAAAAAAAAAATGTAGATATTGAACCTAGGGGAAAATCTATAAACACTGACAAATCTGACATGATGCTAAGAAAATAATTTAGAAGAGCTAAGTTGCTCATAATAGCCTTTTACTCTTCCAGTAGAAATCTGGTATAGAGGTACATCTCCACTACAGTCAAAGTGAAACAAGACAAATTAGCACACACAGAGTTCTGTGCTTGCAGATAGAATGCAGCTAATAAGCTACACCACACAAAAAAATCTTCTGCAGTTATACACTTACAGGTTTATCTTTAAGTGAAGAAACATCTATTATTGCTGAGGCACTATTTTCCCTGTGACACATAATCATACAATTTTGGAGCCATTCTATTTTATTCTGGGTTATTTTAGATTGTATGGACACAGAAATTGCCCTTGCTGTATGGAATTATTTCACAGCAAATCAGAAAAATCCGTTTTACATAGCTAGTGCCAGTTAAGTATGATGGAGAAAATTGAGCATATGGCAAGAGGGATGATAAATGGAAAGGACAACTGACAGGGACTGAGCAATTTAGAATTGCTTAGTTCAGAGAAGAAGACACTGAGAAATAGCAGAAGCATATTTACTGTTAAAGGTGTGTCTAAACAGAATAAAGGGCATTTTATTCTGAAATACTGGCACTTCTCAGGCGGCAGTAGAGAGATTTAGACTTAAACTCTTCTCCTACCACTAATTCCAGACATGATGGTATCTCAGCTTAGTTCATGTCCAAATATGATTTGTTGTTTATTTCAGTGGTCAGTTGTAGGATGGGTTGTGTCCTAGGGTTATTTCAGATTGGAGTTACTAAAAACAAAAAATACACTATACCTATAACCTACTCAAGTGTAAATAGACAGCTTGAGTTACTTAAGTTTAACCAAAAGTACAAAATTAAGTTTGAAGTAATGCACAGTTGAAAGAACTCAGAAACATGTACCTCCAGCAAATGGAATCTGAGAGAACATAACCCAGAAGTAGAAGGATAAGCACTGTGAAAATTATGCCCCATGTATAATTGTCAATTATGGACACTAATGACAGATAAGGGAATATTGAAGATCTGTATTTTCCCTTTCAGATTTGAGGAAAATATTAATTAAAGATTGTGCTGGTTTTGGCTGAGAAGGGGTTAATTCTCCTCACCGTGGGGGGTCGGCTACTTTCCAGCTTCCCACCTCTGCCGTGTGGCGGGGGTGGGGGGGGCTGGGAGGGGCGGGGCCATGGCGGGGGCGCTGACCCCGACTGGCCAATGGCAGGTTCATTCTGTACCATGTGACACCATGACCAGTACATTAAGGGGGGGGGCAGTTGCGGCTCGGGGGTGGTGTGGCATCGGGTCGGTGGGCAGCTGCGGCACGTGCGGTTTGTTTCAGCGGTTCGTTCCGCTTCCCCCCTCCCCCGGGGCTTTGTGCCTCTTGTTGTTCTCCTTTACATTGCATTTCTGTTGTTGTTTCTTTTCATTTTAATTATTAAACTGTTCTTATCCCAACCCACGAGCGTTACCCTTCTGATTCTCTCCCCCATCTACCAGTGGGGGAGTGAGCGAGCGACCGTGTGGGACTGAGCTGCCGGCTAAACCACAACAAATCTCTAACTAAGAATAACAGATATATTAATATGCATAGAAATTGTGAGGGAAAGAAAAGGGGAAGAAGGAGTAAGAAAAGAAGTGACTCCTTCAAGTTTTTACAGACGCTGATGAAGGTGAGAAAGGTTATGTTTTCATTGTTACTCTTAATAAGTATAGTTTTTTATGGAAATAACTGCATAGGTGAGAAACTAGAAATGAGTATGACAGAGGAGGCAAAAGAAGTATGGATAGCTCATGGTGAGTAGGAGTTCGTAAGCAGACCAGAGGAGAAAAAGTAAGGTTAAAGATTTTAGGTAGTAAAAGTTGCCCTGACGTTTCTGTCTTAATTGAACAAAACTCCAGACTGGAACATCTAGACAAAGAAGACAACAATTGTGTCAGCAAACAGAGCAAGAAAATCTAAGTACTGTGGGAGCCTACCAGAATTTTATGTTAGATGACAGCAAATATTTTCTCTGCCCATGGAAAATGACAGCTATGGCCTATGGCTCAGTAGCTGGTTATCTACATAATACAGCAATAATACATATTCAATGAAGACACCATAATTTAGGTTTGAAAATACATTTACATATCAATACATAAGGAATATAACCATTCTTACAGCTCAGACCATCTTTAGATTGTTTTCCCTGTTATCACATTCAACCATATAGGCATTCAACTACAAAATCAAAAACACAGTTGATGTGGGGGTGAAAATTACATGGAACTAGCAAGCTTTGCTTCCCTCAGACACAGTATTAGTACTGATAATGATGGAAAAACTTAATCAGAAGTTAAAAACACCTCAGCTGCCCCTGAAGTGGCACCCTCAATCCATGTAACTCCTCTTCACAGGGGACACAGGGCATCTACTTTTGTAACCAGATGTCTTTTCAGACCATGTGCTAACAGTAGAGATTATTTTCCTCCTCTCACAATCAGTGTAGGAAATAGTGAGGATGACAAGAAAGACAAAAGCAACTCTCACTAGTGGGTGGATTGAGACATGGTGTCATGTGGAGTTATAATAACTGTAGGTTGTGGGATTTTTTTCATTTGAGGTAGGCTTTGAAGTATAAATTAAATTATTAGCTGTGAAAAAAAGCTCTAGTAGACAAAATCCTTTACAGTTTTTGAGTTATGTTACAGTTTGTTGATTCAGTGAGTACTGGCAGTTTTAAGCAGTTATCTCTCTTTCTCTGAAATACTACAGAAGTTTCCTCTTCCTGTTACATATTAAATATCCAAATATTTTTCATGAGTCAAGATTGATTTTTGTTTTATATACCTTTTCAGTTCTTTTCTAGAAGGCTTACAGACATTAAAACTATGCATTAAAAATTTTTGCCTGAATCAGGATAAGTGCACTTTTTTGTTTTGTTTAGCCAGATGTGTTTGTCAATGACTAAAATAAATCACAGATTCTCAAAAAAGGGGTAGCCTCTTCATCCAGCAACCTTTCTACTTGACTTCATATACCCATCTGCGTAAAGCTGTGACAATATTTTAATACACTTTCACCGAACTCTGGAAATAAAACATTGCTAAATCTCACCTATTGACTTCAAAATTAATGCAACAGAGAAGAATGAAATATGGAAAATAATTTATCTTATTTTTCTATTTTAAGTGTGGAGAGTTCATTCTTTCCTTTCTTTCTATGAACACAAATTTAGCCATAATAGGAAAACTTTTCAATCTTTGAAAGACAAAAAGTATTGCAGGTGCTCACTCAAAAATAACATATACATTCAAGACACCTTAATTAAAATCTTGTGAAAGCTAGACAGGCATCCAGATTAATTTAGATTATTCACATGCACAGGGATAGATAATTAAATAGATATAACTGTAGTGTGTCTCCCTATTCAAGAGGTCCAACTACCAGTGGGTCTGGATACATCTTATTATCTGACATCTCTAGGATGCCACGCACCTAGGAACTAGGATTTGTGCTGTCTTTCAAAAATGCCAGCACTAAAGAGAATGACTGTGGCAGAAAGTGCAGAAGCAGCATCCATTTACAATTCATAGACAGATCACTATCCACACCAGTCCAACCTTTTTTTTTTTTTCCAGATAAAGATTGGAAGGAATAATAGATGTTGAAATGTTTCAGCAATGTTAAATGTTATGGTATTTTTCTTCTTTTCTCCTCCTCCTATTAAATTAGCAACTCTTAATATTTAAGACCAACTTACAGATCCATCTGCTTAACAAATGAAACATTTACATCCCTGCAACTGCCTTTCATAGCTTATGCATAAGAAAGTCAACTGGTTCCTCCTTGTTTCCTGTCAATGCCAAGGGAAACGAATGGAGAGTAGGAGGAACTGAAAAAAAAAAGCAAGAAAAAAACCCAACAACCCCCAACTTGAAACTTAAAGCATAAAACTCTTGCCTTTATTGGCCAGTCTGTCATTTTGGCCCCACAATCAAAAAACAGCTTCCTTCAAGTTCTGCTGAACTCTGTCAGAAAGATTTTGTATCACCCAAGCTACTGACTTCAGCAAAACTACTTTAACTAAATTCCCGAGTTTCTGCATTGTAACAATTCTATTGTCTTTAGCCTCATGGATGATAAATCCAAAAAAGAGACCTTTCTGCTTATCAAATCTACAATGGAGATGGCAATATTTTCTATCAATGTTGATGTTCAGATGATTTTAATATTGCTAATGACAGAGAATGTACTTGGTCTTCCATAATTTTAGTCATTAAACTCCATTATGTCAAAACTGAAGTCTGTGGAAGAGCTGGAAAATATAGATATTCTAGTTGTATTAGCAGCACTCCTGTGCCACATTCTCAACTCTGGAAATTCAGCTGTGCTCCCTTGACATCCAAAATTTGCATAGAGAAGACTAACAGAGAATTTTCTGCATATAGTTCAAAATGTTAAGACCTGTCCTGACTGTGAACACACTGCAGAGCAGACAGGTGACTAAAAAATACACCCTAAAACCAAGGTTACAGTGCCTTCAGATAACATAAAAATTTAGTTTAAGGAAAGTTTAGTTTAAGGAAAGTTTAAGGAAACAAACACCCAAAAATTGCCTCAGAGCCTAATAACTGTCAGCTTACAGAGAAACAGAGGTTATTCTGTCTGGCTGTAAACAAAAGGATTCATTCAGTCTATAATTTTGGATTAATAAAACACATGAAACTTACTGTTTCATTTAGTTATACAGAATTTACAGGATAATTCATAGTTACCAGATAGATAAAAATTATCCACGTCTTCCCAAAATATTTATTTATAAATTTAGGTATTATCCTTCTCCTGGTGATTAAGAACAAACTGTTCTGCAGCACCTGTTAAAAACATCCATGGGAAGGAAGCAGAGAAAGGACTTTAAATATTGTGTGCTAAAAAGTTGTTCTTCAAAATTTAAGTCCCTTTATGGTCTCAGTAATTTCAGTCAATCACTGTTCCCACAAGTTTCCCAAGTTTTCATCAAAAAAATATGCTTCCAACAAATTTAAACAATATTTATAGCATACTTTCTCCAGCTGGGCCAAAGCTCTTTTAAGAAGAGTCCAAATCAAGTAAATTCAAGTTCAGGTAACGTTGCTAGTGGAAAGCATATATGCAGAGTGAGAGCCACTCTAAAAGACGCAATTCCAGTATGAATCCAAATTAGGTGTTACAGCTCCATCTGTTCAGACAGGAATACATTAAAGATTAAGGCTTCATCCTGTACTAAGAACCATGCAAGGAGAGCATTCCTTCATGGTAGAAATCAATAGAACATTGAATGGAAGTCTGCTTACAGGATTGTCAAGATTAGTGTCATACAAGCCAAGCTGATTTGCTTAAATTTACACAGATGAAAAGCCTCACTGGTTTTAATTATTTTTATCAAATTACTAGAAGAACAGCCACTTCCAAAGCTGTAATTTACGTATCTAGTAGCATGGATTTTAAACACATATTTATATGAAATATATAAAGCACCTTTGACTCTAAATATCTGGCAAATGTGCATGTCATGCCGACAGTTTATCACTAGTTTCTCTCATCTGACTAGCTACAGGCAAGCAGCGTTGTGTTTCATTTCCCAGACAGAGGATCAAAGAAGGGGATATCACTGTCACTTTTATTCCAGCTATGAGAAGACAGAATGTTGTGGTGTTTCTCCTGACTGACAGATGAGTGAAGAAGTCAACCAACTGTGTCCTATGGTTCAGGTTATTTCCTTCAGAGATACCAGAATAAAATTGAAAGTAAGTTCCTGCTATAGAGCTAGCATAAAATAATTCAAAAATCCTATAAAATAGCTATCATTCTTTCTTAAAATTGGAAAGCCAAGCATCCTTCTATGACACAGGCTGGTTCTCAGACTACCTGAAATTCCTATTTGTTCCTGCTGCCACTCTTCTACTTAATTCAAACATGTTTGTACTTGTTCTTCCTCTCAGAAACTTCCCTCATCTTGAAAGAACAGCCTTCCTCTATGTTACTTTCAGTTCCTATCTGACTTTCTTCTGTATGAAGCTGAAAGGTAATAACAATGAAATGAAAGATACAAAATATTAAGATTAGTGAGTTAAAATGCAAAAGCCAATATCTGAGTTAGCTCTTGAAAAGACAATGTTTTTGTAAAATTAATTGCTTGTTGTCTTTTTTCTTTTTCCCCTGAAGATTAAACTTGCTGAAAGATGAAGCTTTTTAATGTTTAAAAAAAATATTTTCTTTCAGATAGAAAGAAAGAAAAGTCAGCACTCCACTGCCAACAAAAAAAAAAAAAAAAGAAAGAAAAAAGGGAAGTGATTACTTGCATCTGAGAAGAAAAGGAAAATTCTGTCTGAGTGTGCCCGATCAATTTCTGAATGAAACTTGATCTTTGGGGGGGGGAGAAGAGTTCAGTTAACTGGGAACACATAAGTACTGCTGAGTCTTTTGCAGCTACCTGGTATCCATTATTGCAACTTGTCTTTACTTAACATAAGAAACAAGATAGGGATGTGACAGTCACTCTCAGCTGTAACACAGCTGCCCTGCAATACACCCTCCTCAGAAGGCAGCAGTGGGCACTGTTAACAAAAGGCTTGGCAGGTGTGTGGAAGATGTTCAAGGAATCCTTTTCTATCCTGGAGTAGTTGTAATTAATGTTTCTTTTCCTGATACTGGGGTGTATCATAAAGAACAATACCCACCTCCCAAAATGTATCATTTTGAATTCAGGGAATAATCTAGTATCCATTTCAATCCTTTGCTTACTCCAAATTAAGGCAAATATGAAAAATCTTTTTAGGCCAGTATTTTGTCAAAAGGACCTAGATGAACAGCAAAGGGGAAAATGGCTGTTAGTTCTGTCCTGGCTATTGTGCTCTGGGTCAGGTGCAATCACTTGGGCACAAGTGGGGAGGTGATGCCTTCCTGAAAACAACTGAAATTCACATTTGGAGAAACTTCTGCTGTGCAGTGTAGGGATTATAAAAGTGTTTCACCTTGAAATCCAGCTGCTGGTTGCTGCTGAAAAGATTAGTTTCTTTGCCTCCAGCTGCATGTTTCCACCCCTTCTGTGTCTGCTCTAGCAATCATGAGCTAAACTGAAGTGGGTGCAAGACAAGAAATAAAGTCAATGCAAAGGCAAAAGGGGATAATGCATCAGAATAGGAAGAAAGCAGAGAAGCAAAAGATCCCTTCCTAGTGAGAATTTACAGCTAAACCAGATTAACTATGATGAGAAAGAACAGTCTGAGATTCACAGCAAGGAGGTAGCCTATGAAAGAAATGCTTCTTGAGGTATTTCTGAGTCAAGTAGAGGAAAGAAAAAAGTAGCCACTCACCATCTTTTATCAGCAGTCCTGGTTAAAATGGGAAATCCCAGATGACTGGAGGACTGCCGATATGACATCCGTATAAAAGAAGGACCAGAAGGAGGATCTGTGTAACTACAGGCCTGTCACCTTGACCTTGGTACCAGGGAAGATTTTGGAGTGATACATATTGAGTGAACTCACCAGGCAAGGGCAGGAAAACCAGGGGATCAGGCCCTGCCAGCATGGGTTCATAAAAGGCAGGTCCTGCCTGAACAACCTGATCTCCTTCTATGACAAGGTGACCCACCTAGTGGATGAGGGAAAGGCTGTGGATGTTGTCTTCCTGGACTCTAGCAAAGACTTTGAAATTGTCTCCCACAGCATCCTCCTAGAGAAGCTGGGGGATCATAGCTTTGACGGGTGTACTGTTCCCTGGGTAATAAACTGGCTCGATGGCCGAGCCCAGAGAGTTATGGCAAATGGAGCACAGTCCAGTTGGAGGTCGGTCACAAGTGGTGTTCCCCAGGGCTCAGTTTTGGGGCCAGTCTTGTTTAATATCTTTATCAGTGATCTGGAGGAGGGGATTGAGTGCACCCTCAGTAAGTCTGCAGGTGACACCAAGTTGGGTGGGAGTCTTGATCTGCTGGAGGGTGGGAAGGTTCTGCAGAGGGACCTGGACAGGCTGGATCAATGGGCTGAGGTCAACTGTATGAGGTTTAACATGTCCAAGTGCTGGGTCCTGCACTTGGGTCACAACAACCCCAGGCAACTCTACAGGCCTGGGGAAGAGTGGCTGGAAAGCTGCCTGGCAGAGAAGGACCTGGGGGTGTTGGTAGACATTTGGCTGAACATGAGCCAGCAGTGTGCCCAGGCAGCCAAGAAGGCCAGCAGCATCATGGCTTGTATCAGGAATAGTGTGGCCAGCAGGAGTAGGGAAGCGATTATGCCCCTGTACTCGGCACTGGTGAGGTTACACCTCGAATACTGTGTTCAGTTTTGGGCTCCTCACTACAAGACAGATATTGAGGTGCTGGATCATGTCCAAAGAAGGGCAACGAAGTTGGTGCAGGGTCTGGAGAGCAGGTCTTATGAGGAGAGGTTGAGGGAAGTGAGGTTGTTTAGCCTGTAGAAGAGGAGGCTGAGGGGAGACCTTATTGCTCTCTACAAGTCCTTGAATGGAGGTTGTAATGAGGCGGGTGTTGGTCTCTTCTCCCAGGTCACTAGCTATAGAAGAAGAGGAGATGGCCTCAAGCTGTGCCAGGGGAGGTTTAGATTGGATATTAGGAAAAATTTCTTCACTGAATGGGTGGTCATGCATTGGAAGAGGCTGTCCAGAGAGGTGATGGAGACACCATCCCCAGAGGTGTTCAAAAAACATGTAGATGCAGCACTTCAGGACATGGTTTTAGAGACATTTGGTTGACAGTTGGACATGATGATTCTAGAGGTCTTTTCCAACCTTAATGATTCTATGATTCTATGAAAAAAAAGGCTCTATCTTTTCTAAAATATGGGTCCTTTGCAGCTAGACACCTCTGAAATCAAAACACCAAAATTAAAAGCATTTGGGAGTCAGCAATAATTTTTGATAGCTTCTTTTTAAAAGGTTGTCTGTTAAAAACTAAATGTAAGCATTCGGCTGACAATTTTTGAGAAATCTACTTTGGTTTTCTGCAAACAAAACAATGTGTCTAATAATAATTTAAAGACTAACACAATAAGAATTATAATATTTTTCCCTCATGATTTGCATTAAGTTCATCCTATGATTGCTCCTAAGTACACTTACTAATCCACTTATGTATTTATCCAAAATCAAAGTATCCAACTTCAATGTCTGTATAAATGGAAATGCAGATATAAGTTGAGTAACCATCCATGACGTACTGTTATTAGCTGGCCTTCTTTTGCTTAATCACCACATTCGTGATGTATCTTAATCACCTTTTTGTAAGTCTTCTATGAGTTCAAACATTAAGTGTTTAATGCTGAATTAATTTGAAGTTTGTGCATAGATTACACATTTACTTTTAGTATTGTTTATGAGAAACGGTAGTTAATGTCTTTGTTGCTTCTAAGTGAAAGCATCTCATAATAAAAGCTTTTAGGAAAATAAGCAGAGTGCCATGGTACATCCTACAAAGTTACCGGGAGTTACCTCAAGACAAAAGACAACCTTCTCTTTCTTAGGGGACATCACACCAGATGCATTTATTTTGCCTATTAGAAAGTTCTAGAAGTGCAGGAGTTCCTGTTGCTCTCTCCAAAATGGGAAAATTTTCTGCTGCCTCAATATACTTGGTCTGATTATAGACACACTTGTGTCCTCTGCAATCTTTACAAATTTGCTTGTCTGCCCATGCAAACGAATGAAGATATATAAATATTTTTCCAGACCATGCACATTTGAAAATAAAAATGTGTCCTTTAAAAAAGGACTCTAGCTTCTAACACTAATTTACCAGATTTGTTTGTTGATTTAAGAAGTTCACAGCTAAATCATAAAAATAGAATCTGTAACAAACCAATAAATAATTAGGACATCTAATGGATGCTGAAGAGTTTTGGCTGTCTAAAAGAAAAAAATGTATATATTAAGTTATAGGTTTTGTGTGATAGTATTTCAAATGGAGAGAATGTATGAGAAAAGAGGCACAGCAGACCTTCAAAGCTTTAAAAAGTACAGTTCAAAATAGAACAAAACCAAGGCAAAAACATGAAGATGAAACTGTACAACTGTCATGATGATGTTGTAAAAACATTTATTTAGGAGAAGAATAATGAAAAAGTTATGAAAGACCTTAAACTGAGTCAGATCAGCTCTGGATCTGACATAATAGTGCAAAGAAAACTTGAAATTTTGCTTCAAATTAACCTTCAAAATATTTCTGAGATATTGTTCGTTTGCTTCTGACTCTGGTTTTGTCATCCCTTCTTACTGAAGCTCTTAAAATCATTCAGTATCTTATATGATATATCACATGAGAACAGCAAACTTGATTCTGCTGTATGTGGGATATGGTTTTAGTACATCCGGTATCTATCTTCTCTTAAAAAAGGAAGAAATGTATTTTAATCTTCAGTGAGGCATTCAAAAATTTTTACTTAGCAAAAATAGAAGATGGTAGTTTAAAAAATAAAATTAAATCTAATCCAACCTCCTGCTCAGAGGTCAGCTTAGAGGTCACATCAAGCAGCTCAGGGCTTTATCCATATGGGACTTGAAAACCTCTCAGGATGGAGAGAGGCTTCTCTGGGCAGCCTTTTCCACTGTCTTCACAGGGAAAGAATTTCTTCTTATCTTCAGTGAGACAGGTAGGAGGCCAAATCTTCAGCTCAGCCATGCCCATGCATGGACCCCTATGGACCCTGTTCGTTCAGACCTCAACCTGTGGACTGACTTCTTGGCTTGGCCCTGGAACTTTCTGGTCTTCATAGACCTGCTCAACCATCACTGGGTAGTTTCTGACCCTGGTAACCCTCACCAAGGTGATTCTGATCCCAACTCACTGACTTACATTCATGGTGCTCTGACTCTGAAGAAGCTTCCGAGTCCTGTGGTACTCTGACACTTCCTGTGTGTTCCTGCTTATACAGTCCAGGTGGCTGTTGTTTTCC
Source organism: Phalacrocorax carbo (assembly GCF_963921805.1). Lineage (NCBI taxonomy): Eukaryota > Metazoa > Chordata > Aves > Suliformes > Phalacrocoracidae > Phalacrocorax > Phalacrocorax carbo. The sequence continues at coordinate 19,687,274 of NC_087513.1, read as the reverse complement.
TCTGCGATGAGGGTGCTGCTGGCCTATCCTCAGTTTTCTGTCTGCCAAGACCTCCAGAGCCTTTCCTGCAGAGCGGCTCCCCACCATCGTTCTCCAGCAAGTATCACTGCAAGGAGTTCTTCCTTTCTGGCTGCAGGGAGTTGCATTTGTCCTTCCTGAATTTCACAAGGTTCTTGTTTCTCATTCATCCAGCTTGCCTAGGCTCCTCTGCCTCAAGTAAACTAAGTCATCTCAGTTTAGTGTCAACTGCAAACTTGACCAAGAGTATATAGCATTGCCTCCTCCAACTCATTAATAAAGAGGTTAACCAAGACAGACCCCAAAATAAGACCGCTGTGGTACTCCACTTACCAGCCTGCAGGTTGAGTATACCCCATTAACCATGGAGTTTGATCATTCAAACCATTTCTTAACCATCTATTTATCTACACATACAACATTGTGCATCCTTCTGTTAATAAATCGGAAACTGTGTGAACATGCCCTATAATCAGTAGTGTTTCCTATTTTAATAGATGAGTATCTTACCTTTACTAGCTAAAAATATCTCTTTACTTCTTTTCTTAAAAATATATTTTATTATTCCAATGTAAAACAAATGGTTTCAGTCACATCCTTCTAGTTTCCTACAATATAAGAAGCTGACTTTCAGCAAAACTAAAAGTTGAATAATTTAATATATAGCTATTGTTTTTTTACCTTTAATATATACAGTGGAACCCAATGCTGTAATAAGTGTTTAGCAGGATTTAAAAAATGGACTGGTTGAATCTAAACATGAAGTTCTGTAATAATATAGTTAGGACTGTATGTTTTTATAAATATAAATCTTTCCACTTTAGAATCCATTGTTAAACATTCAGAATTGAAAAACTTTTATAAACAGATTGTAGTATAATTATGGTATCTGACACTAGTTAATTGTCAACGGGAAAGTAGCAAATTGATAGAATAGATAATTGGTCAAATTTAGTATGCAGCTTTGTTGTTTTCCTTGAAACATGAAGAACTTGTATTTAATACTTACATTTGTTTTGCATAAGCATTAAGTAGCTCTAAAACAACAGCAATCGAATCCCAGTTTTGATGGCAATTTACAAGACAGCACATTGCTTTCATGTATATGAGATAATGTACGATACCTGCAATGACACCCAACCAAATCCATGTTCATACACAACAGCACCTTTACACTGCAGATGAATCCTTATGATGAAAGATTATTATTATTATTGGAGAAAACATATTTGTCATCAAATGCAAACAGAGGAAGTTTAGGTAGAAAACAGCAGTAAGTCAGAACAGAAATTTTAAATGTTTTTGAACTGTTATACCCACATAATTGATTTGAATGATAAAAAAATATCTTTACTATCCTACCTGTGATGATCTATAGAAATTTTCATGAGAACAAGCATATCTCACTGCATGCTTTTCCTTTCTTCAACCAAAACAGAGAAATATATTTTCTTCTTTAAAGAAATTATGATTTCAGAGTAGTTGGAGTAGAGCTTTCTGTCATGAGAGACAGGAGAATATTGCTATTTAGAATCAAAATCCTGAATTGGAATAATTGGGGATCTACATTGTAAATCTGAGAACGAAAACACTTTTAATGAAGTAAAACTTCTTGAGAAATGTGAAAGATTTCCCATCCAGCTTCATGATGAACGAAATTTTTCAATAGAAAGGAAAGAGAGCCCCTCATCCCCTCAGATAGTCCCAGAGGCTAGAGAACTTATTTGACCTGCAGACTTGCATTCAAACACTTCCAACAAAAATAGGTTAACAGTACTGACTTTTCTGTTGGATTCTTTCAATTTAATTTAAAAATCTAAGTAGTCAGTGAAACTGAGACTTGAACTTTGATCTCCCTGGTTCTAAATTAATGTCTTTCTTACCTGCTAGGTTGGGGGTTTTTTGTTTTTTGTTTTTTTTTAATTATTATTATTATTATTGTTATTCCAACCCCACACTTGGGAAAATGAGGGAGTTTCAAGTTAAAATTCTGTAGGGCTGTGTTATGTTCCAAGACCATTCTATCATTAATAAATGAATCTGTTATTGTTTGGCTTCCAAAGTGTCCTGGGAAAAGAGCAGTTGAAATGAACATTGTTATTTATTTCATTTTGAAATGAGAATGTTAATAAATTCCAAAGTTAGTTTTCATGTGTACTGTAACACTTCTGAAACAAAATGCTGGTAAAATATATTTCTTAGTGATTAATCTTCTTAAAATGCAGAACCAAAATAATGAAACAGCATGCAAATATGAAACACATTTTACAACTCTCAGGCACTACTTCTCATTTGTAGGGTATAGCATAGCAACAGGATCTTAAAAGACTGAATTAGTGCCATAGTATACCAGTCACAACCATTTTCCAAAGAACGGCTCTTCTCCAAGTAATAGTATTGTCTAGCGCCTGCACAATATCTACAGCTGCACCTGTTAAGTATTTATTCTCTTCCTGAAAGCAGATGTCAGATTTATACCTGTAGCATAACCAAGACTGCAAATATTAATTAATATTTTACGGCTAGTGACTGAATGAGCCTGATTGGTGTGTACAACGCTGGCAAACACAAGCTTTGCAGTAAGTAGCTTCACAGGTTCTGTTTGGCAAAAGCTGGTCAGGGATGCATAGCACTTGAATGCTACTTCAGTGGAGACTGAAAGGCATGTTTTTCAGCTACACTTTGGTACTTGCCACACTGGGTAGTCAAAGTACGCATTTTAAAGAGATTAATGCTTTGTAGTGTTTATACTTTTTGGGTTTGGGTTTTTTTTTTACTTTAAAAAAAAATCTTTTACTCATTCAATTATTAGTGGGCTGCATGGAAAATACCAGTCTTCCAGAAAACAAGCGCCATTCATGGCTTTTGTGGAAAATGGGAGAGTTATCATATTATATATACTAACCAATGTAATGGGTAATTCTATTTATGTTTTTCAGCTGGTTAAGCCTGCCTACAGAGGCAGTTGTTAGAGAAAGCCGAAAGGAAGAGAAAATAATTGAAAGAGTGGGTTCAAATCTGTCTAACCTAGGCAACAAACTGGTGGCAAAATTTTAAGGTTCTAAGGGCAAATTCCTCCTAAATACATGCCTGTGGGCAAGGTAAGGAAGAAAATACCTCTGAAGGAGTAGAGAAGGTCTTGCCTGCCTAACTTAGGGTCCTGAAATTAATCCCACCTTGAAAACACGTCACTGAGTAATGGGAATGAAGTCTGGACATGATAAAAAGACACTACATCCATGTGCAAGGCAAAATTACAAAATCCAAAAGGTGGCAAAAGTTTAATAGCTTTTCCTTAGGTAGGGAAGATGACTCTATCATCAGAAACAGTTTGTGGGGATGCTGTTGCTGAAAATATACTTATGACAAAACTGCAATGTAGGGGATAAAACAGTCTGGGACCCAGCCTGAGCAGAGGCAAGAGGTGACAGAAGATTCTCCCATACAAAGAACGGCTGGGGGGACAATGAAGAAAGATTCAGTAACAGCTTGTTCCTAGGCACACCTATACTATAAATCATATCTCAACAGCTGCAGTGACATTTTCTGTAGCGGATATCTCTTATATTGGAGACTCAGCTATCCTTCAACTACCTCAACTGATCACGCTGCCCTGCAAAAGAATGATAACAAACACAGCAAAGATTAGGGAGTTTCAAACTCCTGTTCATTAGGACTTGACAGCCTTCCCATGCAGAGAAGGGCATATGCCAATTATGTTGTCATTTGGATCATATTTCCCTGAAGAAGAGATAAAAAGAATTAGGTCAATTTGCACAATTTTGTGGGACAGAACCATTTGGCCATGCTTTGTATCACTTGATTCCCGATCAGGCACAGAACAATTGATGCACATCTATCCTGGAAAGGGTTATTGCTGAGAAAATGAACAGCTATATATTCAATGGGTCATAAAAGGTAAAGGTGTTTGAATTTCAAATTATTATTACAGTGTGTTGTGTCATAAAACTACATGGAAATTCATCTAACTCTTTAAACCAAACAACAGCAACCATAGGAAAAACTACATTGTATGGTATAGTGTACTATGTATATAGTACATAGTACATAGTATAGCATAGTGTACTACCTATAGGTAGTATAGGTCTATATTTAAATTTCTTTTGCTCAAATTTTCCCCTGCCTAGAATCAAATTTCTTTTTGGAAATATCTGTAGAATTTATTTCAATACTAATTTAGTGAATGCTCAGAAGGCAATGGCTGTTAGGTAACACAACTGAAATAAAATAAGTGGTGAGTACACTGCAGCTGGAATGTAAAGCATGAACTACAAGATATTTGTCACTTGTGAGACCTGAATGAAATCATCCACTCTGGCCATCAAGACTCTGGGAAGCTGTCCATGTCATGTTTTCTTGGAGCTCAACAATCAAATTGGTAGGCATTATTATATAAGAAGGTCTCTGTTAAGTTGCAAGCTCATTAAATCCAGCTCTAAAGTAGAATTAAACCCTCTGTGGTCCTAATCTCCCAAACTGCGGATTGCTCTCACTAAATTATTGAGCTGTTTAAAGCAACAAAATGGAGAAACATATCATTCAGACCTTAAGAGTACTTTGGATACAGATAAAAGACACATGCCATCCTGGAGAACAAACAAAGAAATCAACTTTTGCTAAGAAACCACCTTTGCTACCATTTAAATCATTAGTTAGCCCCAAAGTCAAGAATGAGTATATAATTGCTCCATGCCTTGCTTAAATTCACCATCAGAGAGTAGACATGGCTTTGAAACTACAGCGGCCTTAGTTCCATGTCCAAAGGGCATAGCAGTGGCCATACTGCCAGTGTTCTTTTTTTAGCTTTTACTGTTCTGTCCTCTATTCATCATTCTCTGTCTGTTTTAATACTGTGCTCTTCTAACCCTTGTCAATACCTCTTTTGTATGTCCTCTATCCTTGATTGACCTTGATGCATCTAAGAGGATGACATGATGAAAACATAAATGCTCACAAAAAGGCAACAAGAATGCTCACAAAAAGATTTGTAACAGTTAGTTTCTCTCATAGATGAAGAAGCTGAGGTCCAATCTGAAAAAAAAAAATAAGAGTCTCTGAAAAAACAGTTAACAAACCTGATGGTCCTGTTTGTCCCTCTCCACGTTCCACACCACATACCCAGTACCTGTGCATTTAAATAATGCATATATCTTGCATCTCTGGATGCATTCCCTTCATTACAGTAATTCTTGCCAGAAAAAATTGCTTTGCCATCAATCAAATCTCCAGCCTCTACTTTTAAGGACAACAACCTCAACAGGTAGTAGGGTATGGATACACTTGTTCAATTCTATATAACAACGTTAAATGTGACTAAGTAAAATGCATTCAGACTGTATTTTGAGAACTAGCTTGTTTTCTGTATATCATTTCTTGTACAGTAGAAACATTGTTTTATATCCATGCAGATGATTGCTCAGTTGTGATGAACGTCATACTTGACTCAGCTGCGTGGGAACTACTGCTTCAGTATTGCAGGCCAATCCAGGAGAGTGGGCCCTTATCCCTTTGATATGAATACCAGTGAACATATGTATGTGTATGAACATAAATGGCTGAGTAGCTGTGCTGAAAAATCAGTGCCTTTGTTTTTTATGAGAATAAGATGCAGCTATAGTATATAGAAAATTTTCTTGCCTGCAGATAGTCAAGAACTGTAAGTATGTTAGTCAGGAACCAAGACTGCATCATTTTAGATTAGATGTGCTACCAAAGTTAAGGTAACCTGTTCCTTTCAACTTGTCTGAAGCTTCAGTAACTATATATTGGTCTTTACCATAATCACATTGGCAATTTTTAAGTTACCTCAATCTACATGTTTTCCATGATATATCCAAAGGAGAAGAAAAAGTATGCCCCTAGTTACTTAAAATATCCATGTATCTTATATATTTATCATACATATTATATATTTTCCTTTAAAATATTGCTTATTCCTTTAAAATGTTGTCTGAAGTTGGCTTTAATCAAAACTACAATATTTGATGATATAAAAATTTGCTTAAAATTATACGAGTTCTTTTATCCTTAATGAAACTTAGAAAAATAATTTTATACTAAATTGTTGAAAGGCAGACTCATAGGCCAGCAGTGAAAGTTCTTTTAATAGCTAAGTTATAAGAAGCCATTGAATCAAAGTAAATTCTGGCAAACCCTTAACTATAGCATTGCAAGTGATGACACACTAATATGACACTAATCATCCTATCATTCTTCAAAAAACTAATGTTCTGCAAATGAAATATAATAACTGAGAAGCCCACTTCAACATAAGTCAATAAACTAATAAGCTTGTTAAAAGAAAATAATTACTTGTCTGCAGTCTTGGAGAGCATCTATTTATTTTGAAATCCTCTGAAATACAAGAACAGAAAAAGGAATAAATCTTAACATAGGAATAAAGTTTCCCTCTTGGATTTCATGATAAATTAATGATTAGCAGACTGCTTATATAGAGGCTAAAGAGCTGAATGAAATCAAGAAAAGAGTATCATACAGCCTTATCTCTTTCCTCTGAACTTCTGTAATAGATACAGGTTTTCTTGACACATTCATGCTACATGAAAAAGAAACTTCCTATCAAATTTTAATTTCCATCTTTCTCAATCACTATGCTTCTAGTTGCATCAGCAAATTTGTCCTTCATAATTGGGTGTTAGGATTGGTGAGTCTAAATCAGAGGCTAGCTGTTTGCACTTGGTTTAGTGGGGAGAGAAAAGTACTTTGGGGTAAACATCTTCCATTCGACCAAAATTTCAACTAGCAAGCATGTTATACCAAGACTGATCAGATGACTGCTCATTACATAGAGGGTTAATATATTTGTTTGTAGATGCTTCTGCTTCTGAATAAATTTGGCAATAACATGGGATGAAATTTCTGTATTTCAGAAATTACAGAAATTTTCTAAACAAATATAATGAAGCCAGATTTCCAATTAATTTGTTTTCTTTGATTGTTAAGACTGCATCATAAATTACCCTCCCTCAGACATTACAGAATCCAGGAGGGTGGGAGGAGGAATGAGAGGGAAAACTTTGCCTGGGGAATAGAGTCTCTGGTGTCTGAGTGATAATCTCCAACTCCTGCTCAAGCTTATTTTCAGAGTTCTCTTAGCAATCCTCACCCTTGTGTGTTCTCCGGGTATTAAGAGCTGAACTCATGCTCCATTCTTCCCCTGAGGGAATCTACCAAAGTAGATTCTCTTCTTCCTATCTTTCTTCTCTTTCTATCTGGAGAAATTCTGCATTTGTGATGTCTTATATCATGTGTGTCACAGTGTCACTTTTATTTGTTTCACATCAGTTTACACCAACTCATTCTGTATATCACACATAAGAAAGATTTAATCAAATTTACATTGTATAGTTATAACGGTTAAAAAATAAAAGAGGAAAAGGATACAGCTCATGACCTCCTCATTTAAGCAAAGTGGAGTCTAAACAAACAAAAGGTGTTACTTGTGCTGTTTTCAGACCCAGAGACAATACTGTTTCCTTAAAGAATTTCTGAGGTGATCTTGAGCGATAATGGCATTGTCTGCTAAGTAATTACTTTACAACTTCACCTAATGAAATAAAAAGACCTGTGAATTTTCCATTTTTTTTCCAGTGAAGTGTTAGCAATTCCAGAATCTATGATTAATATTATAATATATCTGCATATTTGATTCTCAGGAATATAAGCTCGTAACCAGAAACCATTACAAAAATATATTTATGAACACATAGTCTAAGTACTGCAAAATACAATTTGTGAGTGACATTAAGAAAGTCACTTTGATTAGTAAATTATTAGTAAATTACCCAGTCTTTCCTGGGACTGTCAGTAACGCAGGTGGATCTGGGTTTTGACTGGGTGTCAGAACAATGAAAACTGTTGTTCTCCTATCAGTACAGTCAGAGGCACATTTTTGGAAGTAATCCCCAATATCCTCTCTTGCTTGCAAATTGGAGGTGATATTCAAGTGCACTCTTCTGCCCACTTTGCATAATTCACAGCATTTTAGGATGTCCTTTCAAGAAGACCCAGAAGGAGAAAACTGAGTCAGAATGATAGCGTCTCACTAGATCAGCTGAAGAACTTCTGTTATTAGTTATTCAATAAGAATGGAAGCATGAGAAGCTAGCAACTGTCAAAGACAAATTATAGTCAAGAAATGGGAACCTTATGGGAATACAGACTTGAATTCATGTCACTTGAGATTCCAAATCCAAAAGCCTACTCACCCTTGTTTACCTCTAGGCAACAGGGATTGAGATGCTTCCAGCAGTTGCTTAACTTACCTGAAATGTGAATTGCCCTCAAGTAACATCTTTCTATGTCACTTGGCTGCATAAGGAAGATTTGTACAGACCAATTTTACCCTTTCAGTTAGGCTCTTAAACCACATGACCTCAATACAGACATAAACAGTTTTAAAATGAATGATAATGCTGTAGTGTACCTAAGCCTTAAATTATCTAGCATATAAAAGGCTATTGCTGGACAGAATATTTCAGAGTGGACTAATTACTGTCTGCCTGTGGAGTAGTAACTTCTGTGCCGTTACAGTATATACTTACAGAACACCAGACTTTTACATAATACTAGGCTAGACACTAAAACAGCGTTTTGGAAAAGCTCTGCAGCACTACACTGACCGCTTTCTTCAGAAAAATGAAATGTTGGTTTAGAAATTTAGGTCATTATTCTTAGGTGCTCTGAGATTTTTTCAAGCTATAGGCAACAGAATATTACAAAACTCTATAAAGGGCCTGGAGCAGGCACTTCATTAGATTGGTTTATATTAATTTTAATTTAAATATTTACGATGAGTTATAGAGCAGTGACAGGTCATCCTCAAAGCACTGAGTGGTTCAATTATATCTAGACCAGAAAAAAAAGCTACTGATCACACCCTATTCAGAAAAGGAGATTCAACAATCCTGTAAAGGGTACGTCTTCTACTTATGCAACAAGCTGAAAGAGCAACTGAGTACCTCATTTCTAAATTAAAATTCCTTTCTCCATCAACAGTAAGCCCACATTTTGAAAGAAATATCACCGTGTCTCCATTCACAGACACAGTCCTCTGTGGGAAATATTTCCAAAGTATGACAGCAAAGAGGCAGTGGAAATTGGACTTGCTTATTCCTCTGGGAATGGAAGCAAGGAAAAATATTCCTCTCCTAAATAGAAAATTTCAGACTAAAGAGGCAGAAAAGATTCTGCTTTTCTGGAAGAGGATGAAAGCTATGGAAAATTATTCTGAATTTTTCCTGTTCAACTCAAAAGCTGGAGTCTGCTGATAGAAGCTGTTTTAGATCATGTCACCTAGTCAATGTGGAAGATAAGCAAAGTCTGGTCTTCTAAATTAATTGGAAAAGTTTAATTTAGATCTTCAGAACATTGATTTCTTCCATGGAGCTTGTTTCTTCTCCATTTATCATACCTAAATATTTTTCATTTGGCATTTTTACTTTCCTGGGGGGTGAAAAGTGAAGCAATCATGATCAGAGTCCTCCCCTAAACCAAAGTAGTAGGAAAAGCAGTAGCCTATTAAATCTTTCAGACCTAAATGGTTGATATGGTTGGGTCAAGGTGTTCAGTGGTTGTCAGAGTCAGTGAAAATGAAGAAAAATTTTCTATGAAAGTTAAGTAATGTAACCAAATATAGACCACTTTGTCTTCTGGAGACCATAAGTCAACTAAAGCGGCTATTGTGCTGTATCAAGAAACACAGCAGTTTCATATTTATAGGCTAAGTAAATAGCAGAGTGCACTTAGGGCTCTCAAGTATAACAAATTGGGTCCTAATGTCCATATCCCAGTTTGAGATTGAAAACTCTATACCACTTCTTTATGCCAACCATTTTAGCCTGACAGTGAAGGATGACAATCTACCACCTGGCTAGGTATAAAAATGCTACATCAGGTACAATGTGCTTAAGCAGACCAGCTCTGTACCAAGGCTCAGAATTTTGCAGTGTTTTAGGAATGTAAACAGGCAGATAAGACACCAGCCTCTCTGTGAACATCTCAAAACCTGCATCTAACATAACATCTATATCATTTGTCTTGTAAAATTATCTAAATTCTATCTATTGAGATCTTTAAAGCAGGTTAAGCACTGACATTACTCTGAGCCCTAGATTAACTTAGAGACCCTAAAGCCAAACTATTAAGCAGAGAAAATGATGTGGCAGGTGGGGCCAGGTTCTAAAAAGAGGATATTTTTCAGATCCCACAGGAGAAAAGTTAAAAGCAGGCACTATTATGCAGCCAGGCAACACAATGAACAAGATATGTAGGAAACAACTGAGAAAGAAACTAAGGTTACACAGGAGAAGATGGGAAATAATTATGGTCTTAGAATACTAGCTATATGTGGAATTCTAGCCTTCCGAAAAGATAAATTTAAACCTGTTGTTACTCCAAAATTATTAATTACTTTTATGGCTGTTCTCAGTCATGCATTTATCCTAAACATGTGTTGTACTCATTATGTTTCTTTACATATAGTATGATGAAAATGAGAGGTGTAGTACACGGAGACATTTCTCACTGAGAAAGAAATGAGAAAATGAGGAGTGTAAGAAATCACTTAACATGTCAAACATTACATGTGACACCTCCTAAAAAAAAAGTAAAAATTTAATGAATTAACTGTTGTGGTAGTGCTTAGTTAGAAGACCGAAAAGACACTAATCTGATTAAATTAGTAATAAAAAGTGTACTATGTTGGCACTATAATGATGAGAGATACCTTACACAAATTTTATCACAGGGTCCATGAGACAAAGAGACGTCTTTCAGGCAGTAACAATGATCAAGACAGATAAGTAGAAGCTAGTAGGGAGCATACCAAAATTCTGAGATTTCTAGGAAGCCCATCACAAGGGTTGTTTGGCTTATGTGCTTCCAAGAAAGAAAGGCAGAACAATCTATAAAAGAAATTTAATATGCATGAGTTGTTAGGTATATAGCCTCATCCAGAAGTGGATTTAGGTGTCTATGATGGAATTTAGGTATCTGAGGTTTCCTGTAGTGAGGAGCCCAAAACTGAACACAGTATTCAAGGTGCGGCCTCACCAGTGCCGAGTACAGGGGCATAATTGCTTCCCTACTCCTATTGGCCACACTATACCTGATAACAAGCCATGATGCTGCTGGCCTTCTTGGCTGCCTGGGCACACTGCTGGCTCATGTTCAGCCAACTGTCCACCAACACCCCCAGGTCCTTCTCCGCCAGGCAGCTTTCCAGCCACTCTTCCCCAGGCCTGTAGAGTTGCCTGGGGTTGTTGTGACCCAAGTGCAGGACCCAGCACTTGGACATGTTAAATCTCATACAGTTGACCTCAGCCCATTGATTCAGCCTGTCCAGCTCCCTCTGCAGAACCTTCCCACCCTCCAGCAGATCAAGACTCCCACCCAACTTGGTGTCACCTGCAGACTTACTGAGGGTGCACTCGATCCCCTCCTCCAGATCACTGATAAAGATATTAAACAAGACTGGCCCCAAAACTGAGCCCCGAGGAACCCCACTCGTGACTGACCTCCAACTGGATTGTGCTCCATTTGCCATAACTCTCTGGACTTGGCCATCCAGCCACTCTTTTACCCAGAGAAGTGTACACCTGTCTAAGCCATGAGCCATTTATTTATAAAATACAACATGATTATGAACCATGATGATACATTCTGCTTCCTAAAGAGACTAGTTACAAAAGCAAGGGACGGGGAAAAACAAAAAAAAGAAGAACAATGCTTGCTTCTTTCAAATGGTCCATTGTAGACCTTACTTAGGCTCAGCTATCCAGCCACTTTTTTACCCAGCGAAGAGTACACCCATCTAATCCATGATCCACCCACTTCACTATCCTGTTTGCTAATTACAGAACTCCTTATTCAGAGTATGGAACTTCCTTTCATTGCCTCTCTGTTTTGATAGAAACACATATTAAAAAGGAAGATACAAAATATATTTTCTAAGTGATTATTAAGCACAAGGGGCCATGTTTACTAGTCTGTTACTCTACTTTTACACTGGTGTAATTTCATTTAAATCAATGCAACTACTCTAGTGTAAGATAATAGTGTTATAGTTATTCAGAACCAAGTTTTTAGTGTTTTATCTATTTTGATATGTGCAGATTAGAGGCTTTTGAATGTTAGTTGAACCTGATTAAAATGTTTGATGTTAGGACATTTGCAGAGTCATAGTATCTAACAAGTATGAACATTCTTAATGAAGTGACTGAAAATGTTCTAAATCATATTTTCTCCAAAAAACAGTGTGTCATAAAATGCACTACTTGCTGGTAGCCACCACCCAGAGCAATCTCAGCTCAGGTATGTTAGTATCACTCTTACTGCAGTGAATATCGCCAAGATAGGATTTTAGCTGTTTTAAGTAAGCTGCAAAAATATACAGAGGAGTATTCTGTACTCTGGTAACTTTAGGGTGTTAAACACACTTGCTTTTCCACATGGGAAGGAAAACAGAATTGCCAAATAAGTTTAGCAAAAGTGAGCATGTTTCATGTCATTCATCCCTGCTGAGAAAAGTCAGACCTTCAGTTCTTCTTATTCTTTCTCGCCTATCACACACATACACGTATGGGTGTAGAAGTGTCTAGGCACCTCTGAACCTATCTTCTCACTGAAAATTTAATTCAAAGTTATTTAGCTTCATGAAAATTTTTACTTCATTAAAACAGCAAATTTCAGCAAAAAAAATTCATTTTCCCAGAAATATTTCACCTAGCTTCCTGAACAGTAACAATGTTTATTTTCTCTTTACAAATTATTGGGAGCAATAATTTTCTTTTTCTGTTCTTCTTCTTATTATTATTGTTTGCAATCTGTTCTTCTACAAAAGGTACATCAGGTTAAATGGTGAAAGAGGCATTTTAATTCTGATCATTTGTCAAATCTATGATACCTCTTCACAAAAATAATTTGTCTTTGGCCTGTAACACTGACTGGCAAACTCCCAGCCTACAGCACCTGTTTCATAGCTCACAGTGAAGATTTTATAAAAAACTTACAGTTGTCTTGTGAAATCATTTATTTCATGATATGACTGAAAGTCATTCCTGGAATTATAGGAATTCTATTACACTATTTAACTGTTCCACTGAGTCATTATAAGAAATGCCTAAAAGTGTCAGGCATTTCATGAAATGGCTGGTGTCAGTGCTTCAGTCACTTTATGAAACTTAGGATTATGACATTCTATTCACTACTGCTGTGAAAAATCAATTTTTTTACATGGGAAACAATGTCCTATGAAAGTCCCACTGACATAAATAAGTAGGCTTATTTTTTATATACTCCTCACAACTGCTCAGCTGCTGTAGGCCTTGGATAGAGTGCCTTTCCTGACTTTGCTCAGACAGACAGACCTCCTCCACTTTTGTACTTCTATTCCTGGGTAGTTATTTCTCAGCCTTTGTCACTTAGGGAGTGAAGGAAAATCATGCAGGATCGTTTTCCTCTTCTTCTCTTCTCTTCTCTTCTCTTCTCTTCTCTTCTCTTCTCTTCTCTTCTCTTCTCTTCTCTTCTCTTCTCTTCTCTTCTCTTCTCTCTTCTCTTCTCCTCTCTTCTCCT